>NC_137137.1:34465617-34473117 GCF_949319135.1 Squalius cephalus
CATAAAACAAAGAGCTAAAAACATTAAAGCCCCAATTGAGCTTTTTTGTTGGATATTCCCTTTCATGTAGTGTGAAATAAATCTGTTTGTGAATGTAAAAGGTCTGCAAAGTTTCACAGATCAAAGTGCAGATACTGTCAAACAAAAAAACTTATTCAGACACCAGATATAATTTTAGATTTTTTTCACTAGTGTGATCAGGACACTGTAGTTCATTTCTGTAAGTGAGGAGAGCAAAATAAAGTAAACTGTGACCCAAAAATTCTTCATACAGTGACTACCAGTAAAATCTATAAAAATTTGGACCAAAAATGATTCAGACACTTTGAGCTGATCATGTTTTTTCTTTAATTGCTAATGCTCTTTTTACACACAGACTGAACACAGTGAAGCATTGCTTGGTGATTGGTTGAGCTAAACTGGTATTATCTAATTGTGTAGTTAAATTTAACAGCTGACAGATATTCAACATAATTCATGTGTGAGACAGTCTAACAGAAGGACGGACAAAACCAGTCAAATATCAACTGAGTTCATAACTCTGAGTTCTGCTCATATTTTATCACCATTTTCTAAACTATAGCGAATAAACTGATAATGTGAGAAAGGTTGAAGGAGTCTGAATACATTTGGGTTTGACTGTAAATTGAGTTGTTGTCTCATAACAGAAAGAAGTGATTCTGAACTGAAACGAGTCGTCAGTAATTCCAGTCCGCGTAGGTTTGTATCACATTAGCATAATGCCCGCCTCTGGTCTTGATTGGCTGAACAGCATCTCTTAGCTCCGCCCTCAAACACTGTAGTTTATCTGAGACTGGAAGAGTTTGGTTCGTGTTGTTCATGTGGAGAAAACGCTGCTTTGAGATTGATACGGTAAAACCCACGCCATCGTTACTGTTCGTATCACTGTGTGTGAAGAGCTGAGGTTCAGATATGATAATGAGCGTTTGCTTTCTGACCAATCACAGCAGAGCAGCTCTCAGAGAGGCGGGGCTTAGAGAGACTGAGTCCTTGATCGAAGCGTTTCAGACACTGAGAGAAAAGAGCTGATGCTGCACTGGATATAATGAGAAAATTAAAGTTAAATGTTAACCTGTTGTAGGAAACCTCCAAAACAAAATTAGGAACCTTTAAAATAGCATAAATGCGGCAGTTTAACAACATTTGAGATGCTGTGATGCGATTGGTCCGCTGGTTAGTCCACATCCTCTGCTGAGGCAAAGTCACGCAAGTTTTTTGGTGTGCATTGAGGGATTTTCTTAATGGGTTTCCGTCATTGTTTACAGTTGTGGTCAGAATTAGTGGCACCCCTGGTACATATGATCAAAATTGGCTGTAAAAATAAATGTTTCATTTATGAAACATTGGCAATAATTCTGACCACAACTGTATGCTCATGTCTACTTATCTCGGATTTAAAAAATCATCTGCATCAATTGAGCACATATATACAGTATATATCACACATTTGCAATTAAAACAGGTGGAAGGAAACAAAGCTACTAATAGTAGAGCAAGGTTGGTTTTTTCCACTTAAGGAATGAATGTATATTGTCTGACTTAGTTTGAAGAATTGCACTGTAATCCACATAAAATGATGTTCATTTTGAATTTTCTATGTATTATACTCAGCATCACGGCCAATCACATCTTTTCAATTATGGGATGGACATTTTGAACATGGTGTTCACGGGGGTCTTCGCAGTTGAAATGATTCTCAAACTGGTAGCCTTCCAGCCGAAGGTATGTGTTTCTGTAGTGTCAGTGTAAAGCTCGTGCCCCTGTCCCGTGATGTTTAACCCTTCTGCTCTCCTGTCCCCCCCGCTGCTGTGTGTCTGATTAGGGTTATTGTGTGGACCCCTGGAATGGGTTTGATGCACTGGTGGTGATTGGCAGCGTAGTAGACATCGTTCTGAGTCAGGTAGACGCCCGTCTTTCCTCTCGCCTGTCTGACCCTCACTTCTGCTAGCTGGTGTTTGTGTACAGTGTGTCCTTCAGTGTGCTGTGTTTATACATGTGTCTGACACAGAGCAAGTCTTACTTATGATTACACAATTTAAGCCATAGCAAAATAATAATAAATATGTCAGATAAGAAGATATCAAATTGTTATCATGCAGATAAATATTTCTGCTCACTAATATATAATGAAAAATAAAGAGACTTGCGCCTTTTGCTATTTAACGATGTTTTGTGATTACATTTAAAATGATTTGTATTTTAATGGCTTATAATAGAAGATGCACCGTTTAGTTTAATGTGACACAATCTGTGCTCATGAATGTGATAATTTACTCAAGAATTGCTTTATTCATGTTTCATGAATGAAAAAATTGAGAATCACAAAAAAAGTCCCTAAAGTGAAGCGTCTGAACACAATACAGAAGGTCATGCGAATGTCACAATGGAAAAAGTTTTCATTTTCTTAATGCATAGTGTACTGTAGTTTTTTTTTTTTTTTTAGGGTGAAATGTGACATAAACATTATTATGAAAATCAAATAAACTGTTATAAATAAATACCCAGAATGCCTAGCTGATGTTGTTGTGGTAGGATGTGTCTCAATCCGCTCCCTAGTTTCAGTGCACTGGTCATCTCCAAAAATCTCACAATGACCAGCAAGCATTGGTTTCTCAATACAATCACATACTGGAAATGTCATCATGTCTTATTTAGAAGTGGAGGACGAAGACATCATGACATTTCATGACTTTTAACAGTTGCTGTACAATAAAGATGTGTGATAAATGAAACAAGACCATCAGTGGGCTCAAGTCCCTTGCTAGTGGCTGAATTAGTGTTCACTATGCTCTGATTGCCATTATAGGGAGGTAGGGAGCAGAATGAGACTCGGAAACAGTGTGTTGCTCTTTCTGTGTGCGGCTGCAACATCAAAACTGTGATTTTTCTTCTGTCTTTTTCTTCCCTCTTTTCTGTTCCTTTGTCAATCCATCTCTTTTCCTCTCGCATCTCTGTTTCGCTGGGTGTCCGCAGCACTATTTTGCCGATGCATGGAACACGTTTGATGCCTTAATTGTTGTTGGTAGCATCGTTGACATTGCGATCACAGAGGTCAATGTAAGTAAATATGTGATCCAGGCCCAGCTCTGTGTTCTCTCTTCTCTGTCTGTGTCTGTTCAGATATTAAAGGTGTTTCCCATCTTACTACTGATATAAGGATGTAGTCACATTATTTGAGCTGTTTAGTGTGCAAAAGATTGGCTGTACAAGTCATTTCAACTCATTTTAACTCACTCAGTTAAAGTAATGGAAAAACATATGTTGCCATGACTTATTAATCATATCATTTTTTACAGTGTTTTTATGTGTTTAAACTGTAAGTATTCCCACCGAGGGCAGAATACAAAGTTCTGTCATGAAACTCTAGGTGACACAGGCTGATACGTCCTCAATCTGCTTGCAATCACGTGATTTTCTTTAGGGCACAGCTGATTGGTATTTTCTTTAGGGCACAGCTGATTGGTTCCTGCTGTATCAGTAGCCAATGAGCTCGCTGCTCAACCTTCAAATACTTGGTCAGCATTTGCTGTAGCAGTTGCAGCACTTTCAGAAACCCTCCACCTTCCCCAGCTCCACCTGTGTAGATCTGCTACGGGTAATTCATGTGAAAGTGAAAGTGACACGTGACGGCCAAGTATGGTAACCCACTGCATTTAACCCATCCAAGTTAATGCACACACATTAGGAGCAGAGTAGTGAGTAGTTAACACACACACACTGCAAACGTGGATACACACACCCAGAGCAGCGGGCAGCCTTTGTGTGGCGCCCGGGGAGCGATTAGGGGTTAGGTGCCTTGCATCTCAGTCATTTCCCACCGGTTCTGGAATCGAACCAGCAACCTTTGGGTTACCAGTTCAACTCCCTAACCACTAGGCCATGACTGCCCCACACACATGTATGCTACACTCTCAGAAAATAAAGTACATAATTGTACCTTTAGGGGTACAATGGCTTGTCACTGGGGCTGTACCCTTAACCTTAACCTTTAAAAGAAACGGTACATATATGTACATTTTAATGCTTTTTGACCCTCAAAAAGGTACATATATGTACCTTGAGGTCCAATAATAAGCCCTATGGGGTATGTTAGTATAGATTGTACCTTGGGGGACAGAAATGGACTCCTACTGTACCCCTATTTCTGACAGTGTATTGTACAACAACAGAATCTTGCTCACAACAGCGTGTCATGCATTTATGGGCAGTAGCAAGTCCTGTACTTGCTCTTCAGCAGCAGCAATAACCAATAACAGCAGCAGCGTAGCAGATCTATTCCACCAAGACCAAACATACAACATTGACATATCATCACCATGCCAAACACTCAGAGAGTTGTCATGACAGAACTGTACATGATGTACTTCATCATGCGAAAGCTCAATAATTCAGGCATGAGTTTGCTGTGTTCAGAAGAACCTATCTGAATGTGAGATTTAATACGAGCCCTTTTATCTGTTGAAGCACACAGGAGCTGCAGTATAGTCAGGGGTAAGATGCCCTGTGTGTTGTCTTGACAAGATCTTTGTCATGTGTATGGGGCCTTGAAGCGTTTGCTGTTTGAGAATGCGAAGCCTGCAGTGCATGAATAAACTCTGCATGAAACTCACCAGTGAATGAGGCAGAACACTCAAAATCACGGTCCTGTTCACACTCAATCCACACACTGTGCGATGTGTGACCGAGACACACTGAAGTAAAGAGTGGAAGCACATTATATCTCATTAACTTGAGGTGTTTTCCTCAGAACACGGAGGACAGCGCAAGGATCTCCATCACGTTCTTCCGTCTGTTTCGTGTCATGCGCTTAGTGAAGTTGTTGAGCAGAGGAGAGGGCATTCGCACGCTCTTGTGGACCTTCATCAAGTCATTTCAGGTACACTGCACTGCAACAAATGATGTTCTCGTGTTCCAGTACAAATTTTAAACTAGGGATGCACCGACCGACCAAGTACAAGTACTTACATTTGGGTACTTGCCTATACCAAGTACCAATATGAGTACTTAATAAGACCATTACAGTTCTTCTAACAATGTTTTATTTTCATCAGATGTTTTTCACTTTCTGACTGTAACAAAGTAAATAGGCCTATACAACTTGTATAATCAAATTGCTTGTGTATAAAGGAGCTATTTCTACCTCTCCTCTTGACAATTTAGCAGAGCATAGTTTGAGAGCATCACATTTGCACGTGCAAATTCGTTATTTCAAATGTAGGCGCGCTTGTTTTTCCGTGTTCATGGTTGCGTTATAGCAACGACCGTCGCCACGGGAGCGCAAGCACTTGCGGAAAGAAGGAGAAACATTTTACGGCTTTCCATGCGTTTTTAGACGCGATATGTGAACGGCCCCTTAAAGGGGTATCAGGTGTGATTGTATCGGGGTAGTTTTACGAGTACGAGTACATGAGCACAGTATCGGACCGACACCTGAGTACTGGCATCGGTATCGGTGCATCCCTAATTTAAACATCCTTAAATCACATTACAGTTTTTGCCAACTGCTTACACACAAAATCTTTTCATGTCACACGATTTTTGAAACCTCTCACTCAAAGTGCAAAACTACATACCAAATCTTCAAAACCATAAGCTATTAAGGGGGGGGGGGGTTCCCAGGAATCCATTGTTCAAAACAGATCATCTGACCTTTGACCTATTTAGGCCTATACTACAGTAAAGCAGTGATTGGTTAGTGATCAGTTAAGCAATTAGTGTTTGCACATGTGAGGAGTGTGTCTGTGTGACCTGGTGAATAAGTGTAGCATTTTGATTGGTTGTGTTTGGGAAAGGAAAGCAAGTCACTTCCTGATAGATCTTTGTGTTTTAGGTAGAGAATTGTGTGTAGTGTTTTGAAAAAAGTGTTTTATGCAATTGAAAACTGAGTCAAAGGCTGAGAAATAGCTTATGGTTTTGGAGATTTGGCATGTAGTTTTGCACTTTGAGTGAGAGGTTTCAAAAATCGTGTGACATGAAAAGATTTTGTGTGTAAGCAGTTGGCAAAAACTGTAACTGATCACTAACCAATCACTGCTATACTGTAGTATAGGCCTAAATAGGTCAAAGGTCAGATGATCTGTTTTGAACAATGGATTCCTGGGACCCCCCGGGACCCCCCCCCCCACACACACACACAATTGTGCTATTTACTGTATTCTAAAGAATATACTTTTGGTTTACAGTACATATGTTTATGGTTTTGTTGTATGCTACTAATTTTCTGTTTCTACATTGCATTTGGTGTTTACAGTGTACTTGTTACATCAGATTACTTTCACTGTAGAACATTGTATTGAAATGTAGATATAAGCCTATGAAAGACCAAAGAGCTTTAGATTTAGAAGTGTTTACATGGTATATCCAAAAATGTATTATTATGAAAGAAGTGTTTGCCATTTGATGCAAATGCTTCATTCTGACTTGTGTTTATGGCATTTTGAATGCAGTGTTGCATTTTGAAGGAGATGTGAGGCGTTTTGCATTTTGTGTGTGCAGTTTTGAGAATTGTGTGTAGAGTTTTGAAAAAAGGAGACTTAGTTTTGAAAACGTGTGTAAGCAATTGGTAAAAACTGTAACATGAGATGCAGAATTCACTAACAGCTTGTGCTCTCTTTTGGCGTTTTACAGGATTTACAAAGACAGTCGGCTGACCTTATTGCATGTGCATTTCAGACACAACATCTATGGGAGGAGACTATTTAAATAACTCAATCACACAATGTGACTTACTAAGTTTTGCGGTAGTCAATTTACTGGTATTTGCGCTATTATTTACCACCTCCAAAAAAGCATGTCCCTTTATGCTCATTTACAGGTTTGTAATTTAGTTTATGTGGTCTACTAGAATACATTCACATAATCTGATATTCAAAAAAAAATCTTAATGCCTTAAAATATCTTGAATGTAACTCGACACCCTCGCCTCATTTAGTATACGCGGTTCTATGAATATGTAAATTAGCCCCGCCTCCACTCCCTCACTCAGCTCAGAGATCCACTGGTTGACGATCACACGTTGATCTGATTGGTTACAAGGTAGTTTGTGACGTCAGAAACACCAGCGATTTCAAAGCGTGTTTTTGAGACTGTCTTTGGTTCACTGCAGTTTTAAGGAGGAAATACTCAGCAATGCTGTCGACTTATGAACAACGAAACGTCTAGGCATAGATAACTTCATCAGAAACCATGGAAGCTAATAGAAACAGGAACCAATCACAGGAAGAGAAGACAGAAAACACTGAACCAAATAAACTTCAAAAGAAGAGATACACACTTACTTAAGCTCACGTCTTCTGTCTGCTGATAACAACTGTAACTCACAACTAGTCCATATGAAGCTTTGATTGCAGATTTGAAAACACATAAATTAAACTGTAATGTTGTAGTTAGCAGCACTGTTAGTGCATCGTTTATTGAGCGATATTCAGTTCATGTTGATATTCCTCCTCTGTGTGTCAGGCTCTTCCGTACGTGGCTCTG
>NC_137137.1:34475617-34863117 GCF_949319135.1 Squalius cephalus
TCTGCATTTTTACTTTCTCAAAACAACTCATCCTGTGTGATTTATAAGCCTTTTGAAAAGTGGGGACCGCTGGCTGGTGGCACAATGTAGGTGATCTCAGGTTTTACTATTCTTATGGGGACATTTGGTCCCCACAATGTAATATAAACAAGGGCACACATCACACACACACACACACACACACACACACACACACACACACACACACACACACACACACACACACACACACACACACACACACACACACACACACACACACACACACACACACACACATTTTGCCATTTGAATTACTGACCAAGATTTGTTTTCCTGAGGTTTGTTTACACAGTCTCTTCAAGATTCACTCTCGACCGATACATCTATTATCTTACGGCCCTGTTCTCTTCCAAACTGTGCGAGCATTCAGACATTCTCATCTTGTTTATATTTACATGTTAAATGCGTGGGATTAAAATTTGATCTGATTACTGATACTATTAAACACTGATTGTAATGTATTTTGATGTGTATATTTGCCGGTCCTAATAAGGCCTGATTTCATCAGTAATTTAGCTTGAATTAAGTACATTACTTTACTGCAAATGCACTTTTTTAATTCTTCAAGTGAATCCAATCACTGATAATCAATATTGCAACAATAGACAATGATACAATTATCAATTCAAAACATTCAAACATACTGTACTGATTCAGTCGGTGTTGTGTCGAACTCAATTCTGTATTTTCTGCAAGATTATCATCAAAATATTTTAATGAGTTTCTATGTGGGTGTCACTATTGATTAGCACAAATTCAGTAATTATGCTCAAAATTATAATTACACTCCAACTGTCACTAACACGAATCATTTACATCATGATCGCTACAATTTTCCATCAAAGTCTGCAAATTCAGGAATTTTAGGCCACAAAAAATCAGAAAAAAGTCGTGTGAAATCCTGATGGGACCGTTTATGGGCCTGTCATATATAATACTGTTAACACGAGGTTATAATATGAATATGAATATGAAGTGTAAATATAAACACACATTTCTGTGTCCAGAGGTTGGTCGCCATGAATATGCCCCTGAACAGCGACGGGACGGTGATGTTCAACGCCACCCTGTTCGCTCTGGTCAGAACGGCTCTGAAGATCAAGACTGAAGGTGAAGCTTTGGTGACGGAGACTTCACACGTCTGTGCTGGTGTGAATGTGTGATCTTACTCACGAGTGTGTGTGTGTGTGTGTGTGTGTGTGTCTCTCAGGCAATCTGGAACAAGCCAACGAGGAGTTACGAGCCGTCATCAAGAAGATCTGGAAGAGAACGAGCATGAAACTGCTGGACCAAGTGGTGCCACCTGCTGGAGGTCACACACAAACACACACACACACACACACACACACACACACACACACACACACACACACACACGTTTGTCTCACTAATATTGCAGATAACTGGTAGCTAGCAGGTCTGATACGTCAGGTTTGACTTTAAGCACCAAATATACATGTATTCAACAGTGATATAAATTACTGTATAAACGATCATTAAACAAAAAAAAGACCTTTAAGATTGTGTAAAGTAATATGTATATGAAACTTATTCATTTGAAATAATGTCATATTGTAAAAGAATGAGCTCAAGGATCTCAGTATTGAGACCGCAGGTGTAAAACATGAGCAAAAATGGTGTTAAGACCTATAAATGCGTCATCATTTTACATTAAATCATATTATTCATTCATTATTTTTCATGTCAAGGTGTGTAATGACACTACGATTATAATTATGAAGCATCAGATGATACAATTTTTAAAATAAATAAAAAATGTCAGTACTGGGACTTAAAAGTGCCTGTACTGTAGTTGTAGAAACACCCATATATATATATATCATCTCAAAGACTCACATTGTATTTAGATCAGGTTAATGATATTTTATATCGCCTAACCGGTTCTTAATTACTGTAATCACATCTATATCTTGCTCAGTTGACCTCTTAACCCACCTTTAAATCTACCATACCACCAGACCTGTCCTAACATCACCCGTATCAGACCTCAAGAGCAATACAACATCAACACAATAACCACATTATACCTAACAATTAGTTGTTTTGGTGTAAGTACATAGATGTGTGTGTGTGTGTGTGTGTTTAGATGATGAGATCACTGTTGGGAAGTTCTACGCCACTTTCCTGATTCAAGATTACTTCAGGAAGTTCAGGAAGCGTAAGGAGGAAGGGCTTGTGGGAGGCCAGCCGCTGTTCAACACCACCTCCGCTCTACAGGTGAACACACACTTAACACTTGCTTTACTGAAGGTGTGTATGTGTGTGTGTGTGTGTGTGTGTGTGTGTGTGTGTGTTTAACAAATTATGAAATACTGATATTTTGCCTTAAAGGAAAATTTAACTTTAAAATGATAATTCTATCATCATTTACTCACTCTCAAGTTGTTTCAAACCTGTATGAGTTTCTCTCTTCTGCTGAACACAAAAAAAGAGAATTTCGCAGAATGTCGGTAACCAGACAGTTGTTGGACCCCATTGACTTCCATACTATTTTTTCCTAGTATTTTCTTCTTTTGTGTTCAGCAGAAGATACAGGTTCATACAGGTTTAAAATAACTTGAGGGTGGCTTAATTATGACAGAATTTTCATTTTGAAGTGAACTATTCCTTTAACAACATATGGAAGCTTGTTTACGCGCAATAAAAAAGATTATTGTGATTTTTAATCTCACAATTCTGACTTTTTTCAAGCAATTGCGAGTTTGAGGCTTCATAACAGACAATTCCCAGCTTATATCTCACAGTTCTGAGAATTAAGGCATAATTGTGAGTTATAAACTCGGAAATGCGAGCTATAGGACCCTATTTTAACGATCTGAAACGCAAGTATCAAACGCGAAACGCAAGTAACTTTGTGGGCGGATCTCGGGCGCTGTTGCTATTATACCGGCGGGATAAATGACTCTTGCGCCCGACGCAAATCTAAAATGGGTTGGTCTGAAGTAGCTTCATTACTCATGGAACAAGCGCGCCTGCTCTTAAAGGGAATGTGAGATGACACTCTGATTGGTTTATTTCACGTTACGCCCAGAGTGTCATCTCACATTCCCTTTAAGAGCAGGCGCGCTTGTTCCATGAGTAATGAAGCGACTTCAGACCAACACATTTTAGATTTGCGTCGGGCGCAAGAGTCATTTATCCCGCCGGTATAATAGCAACAGCGCCCGAGATCCGCCCACAAAGTTACTTGCGTTTCGCGCTTGATACTTGCGTTTCAGATCATTAAAATAGGGTCCTGAATGGGGATGGAGAAACACACCCAAATTAGCTTTGGTTAAACAGGCGTATGATAATTTGGGTAAATGTGTAAGCTAGATGTATGCCTATTTTTTTCACATCTTCATGGACACAACCATGATTTCCCTCGTGTGGAATATTTTTCCTTGTAATAATGTATGGTTTGCAAAAATGAAAACTGCTGGGTCTGTGTAGATGAGAGAAGCAAAGTGAATGCACGTTGTGCACACGCTACATTATGGCCAAGCATGTGCCCTTAAAATAGCATCTGAACGCGCCACTGAAAACACGCCACTGACTTTAGACGAGGTTTCTCCTGGTCAGTGGCGGAATTGTTTTCTGGAACTGCAAAATAGCACCAGGGAACGTTTGCGCCGGAACACGCTTCCTCTTTTCCCTGAACCGCCCCCGGGAGCGCAAGTTCATTCCCTAATTTACCGACGTGTGTCTGTGGAGGGAAAAGTCCGCTGTGCGTCGGGTGAGAAATAAGAATGATACATGCGTCGCTGTACAAAGTCAGTTGCGCTGGGTGCAAGATAGGGCC
Organism: Squalius cephalus; assembly: GCF_949319135.1. Taxonomy (NCBI): domain Eukaryota; kingdom Metazoa; phylum Chordata; class Actinopteri; order Cypriniformes; family Leuciscidae; genus Squalius; species Squalius cephalus. The sequence continues at coordinate 34,479,462 of NC_137137.1, forward strand.
CATAAAGTCCAAATTGTGAGATTGCGATTACCTTTTTTATTTTTTTACTTCATGGCAGAAACAAGGGTCCATAAAAAGCTAATTGCAATTATGCTAAAAAATAAAAGATGCTGATGAGTGGGAAGTAAAAAGAGCTTTCATTAAACTCTGCCCATAGACATGGAAACACTCATGTGGACATAATTCTGTGAAAACCTCTCCTGTATCATGATAATGTTAAATATGTCACTCTTCTGCAGGCGGGTCTGCGCACACTGCATGATATCGGGCCTGAGATCCGTCGAGCCATATCATGTGATCTCCAGGACGAAGGACTCGTGGACATCAGGAACCTTCACGAGGAGGAAGAGATCTACGGGGTAAAGCGATTCAGTGTTTATCGGCGCACATCTGACTTAAACAGCAGAGCTGGATGGTTAAAAGATGGCGAAATCGATTCAAACTTCCACTCGCTCATTCCTGATCGACAACGATTCGCCAGTGTCTATTAAAACTTTGACAAAATCACATCAGATCTGTGTTTGCAGAACTATATCAATAATAATATATATATATTTTTTACAACTATATCAAATAACAATTGTATCAATTACATCGTTATGCAACAAGTGACTTAATGTATGTCATTGAATCATTCATTCGAGAGATGCGTTAGCTTGTTTCAGAACTGGATTAATCAGTGAGTCATTGAATCATTCATTCAACCGTTTTTTATTTATTTATTATAATTAATTCAAATTGATTTAACATTTTAAATTAGCATTTTGTCACAACCTCCAGTGAATTACATGTTATTTTGTTTAGTTGTTTGGTTAGAATTGTGGGAGAATTGTGATCTCTGTTTGAAACAGTGATTCTCAATTGAACCAGAATTGTGCAGCTCTTTTAACTAGTAGAGCATTGCACTTGCAAACCAATTTGTGAACTGCTAAAATATATACCTTTTTCAAAAGCAACATAAAAGTATCAAAATATGAGTACATATGGGGTAAGATGCCCAAGACGTCACTTAATAACTGAAACAGATTATAGAATGGTTATACTCTTTTTCTTATGCTCTTATTACTCTTGACAAATCTTTAATTCATTTAGATTTGTAGTGTAAACAAATATATAACAGAACTGGAGCAGAAGACTTTTAGTTATTTAATTTAATAATTATAATTGTTTTTTATTTTTTATTTTAAGCATCTTCATTATTCATCATAACCAATTGAGTGGAATCATTCAATCAACATTTCTTTACTCCATTGGCAATTATTTGTCTTGTTTTAAGCGTAAATCTAATCAAACTAAATTTAATGGGCTGACAAACCTCTGAAAATGTAACGTCGATGTCCCTACAATAACAGACCAGTGTGTAAAACTCTTGGACGTATTTTAAAGAGTCTATCCCGTAAACTTTACATACTTCACATACTTTTGAAAATCCAGAGTTTAGTTGATCCTGATAAACGCTAATTTTCTGTTAAAAAACTACGGCTTTTCCATGAGGGGGTTTGGCATCGCGGCGGACCGTTAGAGAACACGACACACACGTCTCCCGGACATCCTGTAGAATTCAACCAATCAGATGATGAATTCAAAACTCCTGAAGGGTTTTTCGTGTGCTATATGCATCGGACGTTCTGAGGCTGAAACTATAGAAATTATAGATATAATACTGCTTACAGCTGCTGATGAAGCCTCGGGAGCTGAAAAACTATTATAGTAAGGGGTGTTTTGTTTCCGACACATACTCTAAATGGTTGACCAATCACAACAGACTGGGCCAGCTGACCAATCAGAGCAGACTGGGCCAGCTGACCAATCACAACAGACTGGGCCAGTTGACCAATCAGAGCAGACTGGGCCAGTTGACCAATCACAGCAGACTGGGCCAGCTGACCAATCACAGCAGACTGGGCCAGTTGACCAATCACAGCAGACTGGGCCAGCTGACCAATCAGAGCAGACTGGGTCAGCTGACCAATCACAGTAGACTGGGCCAGCTGACCAATCAGAGCAGACTGGGCTTTTCAGAAAGGCGGAGCTTTAAAGAGACAGGAACTAAAACAAAGTGTTTCAGGCGGAGGGTAAAAAGAGGCGCTGCAGAAATGTACAGTATGTTTTTGTAACTTTAAATGGTTTAATGTATTCTAGCAGACCACAAAAATAAAGTTATGATCTTGTAAATGAGCATAAAATGGACACTTAAAAAACTTGGGTTTTATGTTTAAAACAACACCAAATACCTTGAAAAATAATATTTGAAATCAAATTAAATGATATCTACATATATCAAACAAGTCAGTGTATATAATTAAAAGATTAATGAATTTGATTTAATGAAAAATTAAGGAATCGATGGGAATCCTGTATTTGTTTGATCCTGAACCTGTCGTGTGTATTTGCAGAGGAATGGAGTTGTGATTGGGAGTCTGGTCAATCATGCGAGTGGAGATCAGAACGGCACCAGCGTTACCCAGCGTCCTTTGCAGCTCCCGCTCCCTCTTTACTGCCAGCCAGACACCAGATCGTCCAGCTCTAATATCATCAGTGCCAGCGTGCCGGCGGGCGCCGTCTTCACCAACGGCTGGCACAGTCGGCCCTCCAGGGGCCTGGTGTCCTCTCTCAGCTCCTACCTCAACCTCAGGAGTGATGGAGAAACACAGCTCAGGACTCACTCCAAGAGGTGAGAGGTCACATGACCACAAGGGCTTACCCACCCCCAACTCACCAAACACAAACAACGGCCGGAACGCATTAAAAGTTTTCTGTTTTCAGTTAAACGGTGTCCTGTGAGGGGACCCTACGTTAATAACTAATGATCTTTGCGATGGAAGTGAATCAATCAAAAAAAAAAAAAAAAACTATAACAATAACTTTATTCTAGAGCTGCTGTAAGCTAAAACAATCTGTTATTTAATCTCCTATTATCTCTGTAAAGATGCTTTGAAACAATCTATATTGTTAAAAGCGCTGTATAAATGAAGGTGACTTGACTTGCAGTTGGTAAAAATGAGCCGAATAGGCCATGGACAAAATGTCTTTGCTGTTTATATTTATTCAAAATATTCCCAAAAAAATCCAACCACACCACACAAGATCACTGGCTGGAGAACAACAGAGTCAGCCAGGAATCTTGGGGTTGTATTCAACAACTGTGTTATCAGTTATGCCTGCTAACATGCAACCTTGGCCTATTGTGGGGGATATATCTGAGTGAAACACTTCTACAAGAACAAATGAGGGCCCCACGGTTCAGTACGCATGCGATTCACGGATTAACTGCTAAATTTAACCATCATAGAGTGAAAGTTTTGTCTTGCAAATTTACACATTCAAACAATTTGAGAGAGAGAGAGAGAGAGAGAGAGAGAAAGAGAGAGAGATTGAGAGAGAGAGAGAAAGAGAGAGAAAGAGAGAGAGAGAGAGAGAGAGAGAGAGAGAGAGAGAGAGAGAGAGAGAGAGAGAGAGAGACGCGTTTCAGATAGCGTTCACCGAACTGATTCTTGTCCTTGAACGGACACATAAACACAAAATGATGTCTAAATGCCCGTCTCGGCAAGTATTCTCCTGGTTCTGTCATGAGTGAACATTTGAGAAATAAACCGGATGTTTGACAGGTTTTTTTTCGGTCTTAAAGTGACAGCAGCCTAATATTCCTACTGTTTGTGTCATTAATGTTAATAAAACAACAAAATACAGCTTTAACAAAGATGAAACTATATTTAATTTCTACAGTGAACAAATAGTGTTATTTTACATTTAGGCTTAATTATTGATTTCTCTACCTGAATACAACTGCTATAATTTGTGTATTTGTTCATATTTTATCACTGACTGTTCACTTGTTTTTAATAATGCTTGAACTTTATCAGTTAGTATCGAAGAACTTCAAGTGAGCTTTAAGTAATAAATTAAAAGCAAAGTTACCCCCCCCCCCCCCCCCCCCGTGTCTTGCAGGCCTTGCTCTAGTGCTGTCGGATATCCGACTATCCACGTGCAAAACCCCAGTCATGCTGACATCAGTGATGAAGACCGAAACTCTGTGACGGAGTATTACAGCGGAGACGAGCTTCACGAGGATGACTTCATGCTGGCCAGAGACAGGTATCGCTTCAAAACTCTTCAGAATGTGTATATCAGTAATATCAAAATATCTTTATCTTCTCTTTGATTCTCTTGCCAGGTCGTACAAAGACTTTCAGGACACTTTGAGTGACTGTTCTGCAGTTCGACAACTGGATGTGTGTGAATGTGTCTGTGACGATGATGAGCAGCTCATATCCCAGCAGTCTCAGAGGTCATCAAAACGACAATGTGAGATATTACAAGAAAATAAATAATACTCTTTTAATAGTGGCTTTCAAACTGCTTTTAACTGAGAGCTAGCATTAGTTAGCTGAGAGCTAGCATTAGTTTAGCTGAGAGCTAGCATTAGTTTAGCTGAGAGCTAGCATTAGTTTAGCTGAGAGCTAGCATTGGTTTAGCTGAGAGCTAGCATTAGTTTAGCTGAGAGCTAGCATTAGTTTAGCTGTTTGTTTGTTAGAGATTATTAGAGAATTTTGAACAATGTTCATGTTTAGACTTCTGGGCAAAGACTTGCAACAGCTACAATCTTTGTTGTTAGTTTATTAAACGTTCCTCCATTGTAATAAATGCGCATATAATGATGTATGTGCATTCTTTCACACAGCCTCTCACAAGACCGCTTTCAATTTCGAGTGTCTGCGCAAACAAAACAGTCAAGATGAGATTCCCCTGCATCCCACAGGTCTACCGCCACAGCATCAGGTGATCATCGCAAAACCAGACATGACATTACTGCTGTCAAATATCATATCAAATCATAGGATAGCATAGCATAGCATAGCATATCATAGCATATCATAGCATATCATATCATATCATACAGTATATCATAGCATATCATAGCATAGCATATCATATATCATAGCATAGCATAGCATAGCATATATCATAGCATAGCATATCATATATCATAGCATAGCATATCATAGCATAGCATATCATATATCATAGCATAGCATATCATATATCATAGCATAGCATATCATAGCATAGCATAGCATAGCATAGCATATCATATATCATAGCATAGCATAGCATAGCATAGCATATATCATAGCATATATTACGATTCGTCTAGGTTTAATCGTAACAAAAAAATAAATAAATAAACATGACTCCCATGCCCAGTCGTCAGACCCGAAAGATTCAAATGACTACAAAAATCAAGAAAAACGATAAACGTTTTATTAAGATAAGAAAAATTGAACAATTTGAAAGTTGGGTACGTGTGTTCAAACAAAGTAACAAAAAGAAATTGGTGTTATAATCTTCAGGAAGACCCAAGGCCCAAAATAACAAACAAAACAGATAATAAATAAAATAGGCAAACTAACTTCCCTCAAAGTATCCAAAATCAAAATACAACAAATTACCCTCCATACTCTAACAAAACAGAACGAACGGAATTTCAAAAGAAAAGGGCAGGTCAACCCTACAAAGAACACCACTGAAAATAAAGACAAAAAAAAGTATCTAACATAGGCTACTACAACAATGGTCTGACGGCTGGAGAGGAGACAGGAGAAGTGCGACCGGCCCGGAATCGCAACAACTCGTCTTCTGGAAACGGAAGCACGGTTTTAAACCCACGTAAAGGGGTGGAGCCAGCTCACAGCTAATCATTGTTCTCCTGAAACAAACAGCAAAATAAACACACAAAGAAATAACAATGACAGAGAAAAAAAATAAAATAATACGAACAATATACAAACTCAAAACATTATACGAAATTACATAATTCCGTAACAGCATAGCATAACATAGCATAGCATATCATATATCATAGCATATCATAGCATACCATATCATATATCATAGCATAGCATATCATATAATATATCATAGCATAGCATAGCATATCATATATCATAGCATAGCATAGCATATCATATCATATATCATAGCATAGCATAGCATAGCATATCATATATCATAGCATAGCATATCATATATCATAGCATAGCATAGCATATCATATATCATAGCATAGCATAGCATATCATATATCATAGCATAGCATATCATATATCATAGCATAGCATAGCATATCATATATCATAGCATAGCATATCATAGCATAGCATAGCATAGCATATCATATATCATGATATACTAACGTAGGGAATGGTGAATGAGGGTTTAGGGGTCGATTTCGGATTCAGCCAGTGTCTTTTCTGTTAACCAAATGCTGTTTAATCTTCGCTATTGCTTCAATGCAAATGAACAAGCGCACCGTTATTTGTTGCGTAGTGACGTGTGTGTTCAAGTGAGCCTGATATGCGTGAGCCAAATCTGCGCAATACACTGTATTTAATATATCATGATGACTCATGAGTTGACTATTTGCGCTAAATCTGCGCAGATTTGGTTTACACAAACTTCCCTAGCAAAGTGAGTAAACATGTAACACGCTAAATTGGCTCGTGATTTGACAGTGTTTCCCGCCACAGTTGATTTTTACCCGTGTTTGGCGGGTTTGCGGGTGTTAATTTCAAACCCTGGATGTGTGTGAAGTGTTAAAATCGGAAGGTAGCTCTCAAGTGTTGGCCACCCAACATGCTTTGGCACAAAATGCATTCAGCGATATTGTTCAAATGATATGAATTCTCACTCAAATTATATTGTTTTCTCACTCAAACACAAACTCATCTATGAACCTACATGTTCATTTACACGTTTACATACTTTTTTCAAAACAGACGTATGTAAAGTGTTGAAATTGGAAGGTTGGTCTCAAGTGTTGTTTAACCAATATCACAGAGAGGCTTAATGTATTCTCATTATTAATTTACACATTAACACTTTACAATAAGGTTACATTAGTTAACATGAACTAAGAATGAACAATACTTCTACAGAATTTATTAATCTTTGTTAATGTTAATTTCAACATTTACTAATACATTATTAAATCAAATATTAAAATCAAAAGTTGTATTTGTTAACATTAGTTAATGCACTGTGATTTAACATGAACAAACAATGAACAGCTGTAATTGTATTAACTAACATTAACAAAGATGAACAAATACTGTAACAAAGGTATTGCTCATGGTTAGTTCATGTTAGTTAATACATTAACTAATGAACCTTACTGTAAAGTGTTACCCATACTTTTTTTTCAAAACAAATGTGTGTAAAGTGTTGATATTGGAAGGTTGCTCTCAAGTGTTGGTCACCCACCATCTCACAGCAGCTTTATTCATTATTTATTTATTAATTATGTATTTAATTTTTGTCCTCGCGGTTCCACAGGTGAAGACGGCGACCGGACAAGAATCGAGTCGATCGCGACTCTCTCCGACCCGCTCCATCCGCTCGTGGGTCACGCCCCCGGCCACGCCCCCTCCCTACACGCCCCTGCCTCAGGCCACGCCCAGCGCCAGCAGCACTCCCGGATTGGTTCACAGGAGCTTCTGGAATTCCCAGCACGGCTCTGATTGGTCCACGCGTCCCCCCACCCCCTCCCTCTTGAAGGTTCCCCCCCGGTTGAGTGGCCATCACCTGCAGCAGCGCAGCAGTGCTCACAGCCTGGTGGAAGCGGTGAGGGACCACATTACACGTGTGTTTGGTCCTGTTTGTCTTAAAGGGGTGGTTCACTTAAAATAAAAATTAGCCCATGATTTACTCTCCCTCAAGCCATCCTAGGTGTATATGACTTTCTTCTTTCAGACGAATACAGTCGGAGTTATATTAAAAAATATCCTGGCTCTTCCAAGCTTGATAATGGCAGTGGATTGCAACCAACAGTTTGAAGCAAAATATTCATATTTAACATGTTACAAAGTAAAATTCGAGCTTCCGGCTACACTAACATATGCAGTCTACTGACGCCTAAAGCGTAACTTACCGGTTGCGTCAGAAGTAGCGTAGTGCGCCATGGCCGTAAATATTAGCAGTGCGTCGCATTACTCGCAGAAGTTGCGCTTTAGACTTAAGGCGAATCCGTATGTTCGTTTAGCCGGAAGCTAGTTGTTTTACTTTATAAAGTTTTAAATATGAATATTTTTCTTACACAAACTCCTTGCTTCAGAAGGCCTTTATTAACCCCCCCCAGAGCTGTGTGGATTTTGTTTATGATGGATGGATTTACTTTTTTGAGCTTCACACTGTTGGTTGCAGGGGTGTAGGAATGACTTTGACATTGGGGGGACATATTGGCCACTATGAATCAACGTCCATTCCACCACCATAATAGTAACACACAGTATGGTGACGTGGTACCACGTGTGGAATCACAATCAGCAAATAAATAAACAAAATCATCCAATCTGTTTATTATTAGACGAATATTGGAGTTGGGAAACATAAAAGTGTACAAGCCCCCCTGTAATCGTGGGCAGAAAGGAGAGTGGCACTTTACAAGGCAAATATTTGATATGTAACACAGAGAAATCGATTGTCAGCTATATCTATAGCTATGTGGCTAGCTATCTAACGTAACGTTAGTCAGCACCTCTCGCAAAGCATAACACACGTGCCATTCAAAATTCCATTGTTGATTTAATCGTCATATGCCTCGTATCCATAATTCAATTTTAAAAGCTTGCTAATTTCAACCGCTTGACTGAGACTAATTAACCTCGTACAAAGTCGAGTCTTATTCCAGTTCAAAGCTGGTGCGCACCGGTAACGTATTTGTATGTTCCTAGTGTAATGTTAACTTCTCTCTACCAATCAGATGCTATAGGTGAAAAGTGAAGAATATGAAGCTGGTGATTGGCGAATGGTGATTATTCAAACATAGCATGACATGGGAAGGTTTGACCTATCATTCTGGGTTTGACCTGCTGGCAAAACCGGATATCTTCTTTGTCGCGCTTTCAAAATAAAAGTTCCCAATGTACTGTTTTTGTCCCTGCGGTATAGGCTAATTTTTGGGTGGGACACATGCAGCTTTTTCCAATATTGAGGGGGACACGTCCCCCCCCCCCCGGTTCCTACGCCGATGGTTGGTTACAATTCACTGCCATTTTAAAGATTAGAAGAGCCAGAATATTTTTTAATATAACTCCGATTGTATTCGTCTGAAAGAAGAATGTCATATACACCTAGGATGACTTCAGGGTGAGTAAATCATGGGGAAATCATGACATACTGTATATCTTTTACACTATACCATCAGTGGCGGTTCTACATTGAATCACACCCTGGGCGAGACCCCCTTCGAGCAGTGTAATAACTGAACTTGTCACAGTTTTGTTGCAAAGCACAATATTATGGTGAAATTAGATCTCGTTTTTGAGTTAAAATCGAATTATTGTTAAGCATAGCAAGAATCATAGCAAAAAGGCTAACAAATAAGAGTTATACCCACCAATTAATATTGCCCCTTCATTCATGACATGGATACCGTAATCATACAGAGAAAACATAGTTGCATACCTTTATCTTTCGCTCGTTTCTAAATTGGGCACCTGATGGCTTTGACCTTTCTTGTCCATCTCTTATGTGGCACTCGACATCGACAATCAACAGATTTCCCCTGACTTAATTTCCATTTATGGGTGTTATTTTGTCTGTTGCTTGTTTTGCTGATTGTAATTAGTTTTTTTATTTTCCATTTCATGATCCTGTGTAGATCTTGGGCTTTGTATGTAGTGATAAGTGACAAACTCTTATCAAAACTGACACGATGCCTTTTGTTGTAGGTGATGATATCTGGGGGATTGGGCAAATATGCGAAGGATCCAAAGTTTGTCACGGTGACAAAACACGAGATTGCAGATGCTTGTGAAATGACAATTGATGAGATGGAAAGTGCTGCTAGCAACTTACTGAGCGTCACGCTAGGCCACGGGCCGGAGGCAGAGGAGACGGGCTTGTGTCAGAGCAGTGTTCGCGACTACAGCGATGAGGAGACGGACACGAGCAGCAAACGTGAAGAGGACCTCACTGACGAAATGTTCTACGTCTCAGTATTATAGTAAAGAACTCAACAAAACTAAATCATGTAGACAAATGAATCAGTGAGGTAACTGTGCCTTTAAACGGGAGTGTCTGTTGGCTTATGTGGACCGAATGCTTTACGCTTATACATTTGGATCTTTTAATTTAGTTAGCAAACCTTGTCTTGGGAAATTTCCGGCAAGATCCAAATGTGCTGACATTACTGACCCAAGTGTTTTCCTCCGAATCTATGCACGGACTGGACAGTGGCTCTTCAACCGTTGAAGATCCCTAACCAACTAACCAGCCAAAGTCCACCTGGTCAAAGCTACTGAACAGACCCATTCAGGACACGTTCTCCATTTGAGTCAAGAATTGTACTCACATACTGTAAATGAAGCAATTACTATGGTAAACGCTTCACAGCAATACCTCCTGGTTGGATAACTGAACTATATTCCAAGTGTTTCAAATTAAATTTCACAAAAATGTAAGTAATTATTGACTGAATGTCTCCTTTTTCCTACGTTCGCATATTCAAATGTGGTTCGTCAAGGTCAGTTGTGTTTGGCGCCATTGACGTCAAGTCTTCTGCAACACATCTTTATAAGGAACACACGTTTAAGTTTGATCCTCTCACGAAGCTATCGTTCCACTTGGAATATAACACACAAATTGTGTGAACTTCACAGTGATCTTCTCATTTGTGTATAATGGAAAAAAATAAAGTGGGAAAATATTTTTTTAGGTGAACATAAGACTTCAGATGCAAAAGCCTCTAAGTGCCATCTGAAATTTTCTTCTAAAATGAGCATTTTTTTCAAGCTTGTATGGTTAAGTTCAGTAATTTCACTTAAATGTCAATTAATAGGTCATTTTCATTGCAATTAAAGTGAAATTACTGAACTTAAACATACAAGCTTGATAAAAATGCTAATTTTGGAAGAAAATTTCAGATGGCACGTCTTCATAAGGTGATCTTTAGGGTTTAAAATACACAGTATGTTCTTTTCACTAAATCTTCAGTGTTTAGTTTGATGATTTATTAAAAAATGAAACATCAGAATGACAGTGTCTTTCACATAAGGTTTCAGAGGTCTGGATGTGGGTGCAATATGGTCCTTCCTCAGGGAAATCTGCCTGGGAGGAGCTGTCACGAGGAGCATCAGGTATGAAAACCAAGTCTAGGTTGGCCAGTAAGGCAAGAGACCTGCTCATCGTCGTGCCTGACCTTGTACAGTATCTGTGCGAGAAAGGCTCACTGGGGGGAACGCAGTGAATGTGTGCCAGTGCATCCGTGCTGAGGGTCCCCTCGGTCAGGGAATAGAGCAACTGGTAGTGGGAGGACTCCTGGGAGGCAAACAGGTCTACCAGTGCGTCCGAGAATCGACTCCAGATCAGCTGGAACACCTGGGGGTGGAGTGTCCGTTCTCCAGGGAACGTGAGCTGTCGTGAGAGCGCGTCGGCCGCATGATTGAGCTTCCCGGGATGTAAACGGACTCCAGAGAAGGAGATGGCGTGCGAGTTCTGACTTGCAACATCAGCTTGGCGGTTGATGTGCGCAACAGTCACAGTGTTGTCCATGTGGACCATCTCAATTTCAAAGACTATTTTTATAAATGGGAACGTTGGAGTGGATTTTAGCATACAAACACTCTTATCTCTGCATATGCACTTTTAATACATGATGGAAACTGTGGACCTGTCCAAATACCCACACTTGTGGTCTTGGCCACTTGAGAGCGTGTACATGCAACGGGAAGTAAGAGTGCAAGAATGTCCCTTGTTTGAAATATGCCAAAGCACAGTGCCATCAACGCACACTAAACCCACACTATCTCAGACACCACTTCGGAGAGGTGTTCGAGGCTAAGCGTATCCCATCATGCATCATGTTCAGGAAGTCACGTGCCCCGAAATGACGAGATGTTGAGGAAAACATTCCACTGCAAGTTAAATTAATTAGATATTACATATATTTGGTTGTAAAACATAAAGTGTTGCACATTTCATTGGTGCAAAGATGAGTAGGCTATGTGTATTGTGTACATTTGCAACGGCACAACTGAATTAGAAGCACCGCAATTTTAAATCGTCTTGTTACATGGGATAATGGACAGACATTTACAAGTTTATTTTAAATACGAAGTATTGAAAGCTCTGTAAACACTTGCATTTTAACAAAATTATCAGTGAGTCTAATTGGGTAAACAAAAGTTTTTCCCACACTTGTAGTCTTCACACCTTACTTGAACACTTTGGCCAAATACAGTAAATACAGCATGCAAGTAGACAAGTGGTCAAGTGCACAGACCGCAAGTGTGGGTGTTTGAACACGTTATTCTCACAGCTTCATCTAGCAGAAGCAGCTACTAAACATATCCGTGCAATACGAGTGCTCACAGGCCTCAATACTGATCATACTTTGGGTCTTCAGCTAATCAAACTGGATCTGGATTTTTTTTTTTATGTGTTTTCAATGTTCTTATATTTCATTGGTCCTGTAATTAACGAGATATGTCAGTCACACAGCTGATAATGTTTGGACGTATAAATAAACCCAAACACAGTTCACCCAAAAATAAATATAACTAAAGTTTAAATTATCAATTTGATACAGTGCACTTATTGTGTACATGCATGATTTTACATTGTACTTGTATTTTAAAAATACCTGCATGTAATTCATTTCAAGAGTTACATCTATTACACTGTTGACCCACCCTTAAAACCCACCTAAACCAGCAAACTTGTATCCACACGTATTTTACAATACAACATAAACACAATACGTATTTTGAACCGAACAATAATTATTTTCTAAAGTACATAGTAAAGATACCTAATATAAAATGGGACTGACTTATTAAAGGAGTAGCCTAGTTCACTTCATAATTAAGATTTCCTGATAATTTACTCTCCTCCACGTCATCCAAGATGTTCATGTCTGTCTTTCTTCAGTGGAAAAGAAATGAAGGTTTTTGAGGAAAACACTCCAGGATGTTTCTCCATATAGTGACTTTAATGGAGTCCAACTGTTCGAAGGTCCAGATGTGAGTTTCAGTGCAGCTTCAAAGTCTCGACACGATCCAGCCGAGGAATAAGAGTCTTATCTAGACAAACCAGCCGCCATTTTATAACAAAAATAAACATTTATATACTTTTGAACCACAAATGCTCGTCATGCACTAGCTGTGATGTGACACACATTACATAATCATGTTGAAAGTTCACGTGTGATCCGGTTAAAAAATGTAGAGCGAAAAACTCCCTCTCAATTTCTCCTCCAATCTCAAAATCGTCCAAAATCATTTTTTTGCGTTTTATTTTATTTTTTGTAAATGGCGTTTGACAGTCTTTGCACGTTTGCTTTGTAAACACTAGGTCTGTTCTTCCGCATTCATCTTTCAACAGAGCTAGTGCAAGGCAATCATTTGTGGTTAAAAAAATATATAAATGTTAATTTTGTTATAAAATGGCGGATGGTTTGTCTAGATAAGACTCTTATTCCTCGGCTGGATCGTGTCGAGACTTTGAAGCTGCACTGAAACTCACATCTGGACCTTCAACCTAGCCTGGGAAAACCCAGACAACTTCCGGCAAATTCAGATTTGCTCGAGTAGTAGTCTGGCAAAGAGCTCATTCAAGCCCATTTCCATGCCGTCGAAATCGCGGCACCAATCAGAAACGTTGAGGCGGGCTTTACACAATGACGATCGCTCTGATTGGTTTTAGGTCTATCCAATTGCGTCCAGAGGCATTTGAGCGACGTCCGTTCAACTTTTAAATGCATTATTATATTCAAATTGCAAACACATGAGGACAGTCTCCATGAAAGACCCACTGGCAGATGAACGTGCTACTACATTTCTCTTCGAAACGGTAGGAAATTAAATTAGATTTAATAGAGGATTTTAACTGTGACACGATGATTGACAGGGCAGTTTAAGTGACAGGATGCACGCGACAGATCCGTCCGATAAAGATGACGAAGTAGTATGTCCCAAAGCTTGCCTACTTTTTTGCTACACATTCAAAATTAAATACCTTTTCTTCACAAAAAGAGTACATACTTTTATGGCGTAGTGTAACTTAGGTGAATTGGGACGCAGCATATGGCTTTACACGATGACGATCGCTCTGATTGGTTTTATGAGTTTTAGGTCTATCCAGTTGCGCCCAGAGGCATTTGAGCGACGTCCGTTGGTGACGCCCCTTTGGAAATGAGTTATTAATGAAGCTTTGCCAGACCATAACTCAGTTACTACTGATAATGGTCTGGTTTTAACCAGGCTACCTTCAACCCGTTGGACTCCATTGAAGTCACTATATGGAGAAAAACCTTCATTTCTTTTCGACTGAAGAAAGAAAGACATGAACATCTTGGATGACGCGGAGGAGAGTAAATTATCAGGAAACTTTACTTCTGAAGTGAACCAATCCTTTAAAAAGAAAAGCCAACCAAAAAATAATATAAATATTCATAATATAACACAAACTATGGTAGCACTAGTGATACTAAAACAACACTGCTAGTCAGAAATAATCTTTATTACAAAGATGTCATCCAGTCTTACAGAAGATGTGTTGAAGGCACTAGAGTGGTTTAAATCATCATTCACGTAAACTCGTAATACAGCTTCTGCAGAGCACGTTCCCCTGAGCATTACTATATCACTATCGTACAGTTAGACGGCTGTGCTCAATCCATGAGGATCTGCGTGAGTTGAGGTGTGAGTCGATCAAACAGAGCTCATTATCAAACACATACAACGCGCTGAATTATTAACAACAGTCCCGATGGGTTACTACAGTAGACATAGGAACTTACAGACCATCAACTATCTCTCCCTCATAATATCAAAAATATTGATATTACACACATCACAGATAAGCACTAACAGCTACTGTTACTGTGTCTCTCTGCGGTCGCCGGTCCTGTAAGGCAGTGCAATGTTCAATAAATTAATACTTCATTTAAAACTGTGTTTTTACATCAGATAATACAAGAGAAAATCATTTAACTTCTTGAAAATAATAACCTAAACGCACAGGCTGGTCTCTGCGGTGTCCTTCAGACGTCACCGTGAGGAAAGAGCACCGTAACACTGGCGTCCATCACAGGTCAAAGGTCAAACACGCCTGAGCCGTGAATGCAGGAGTTCAGAGTTCGAGTCTCAGGGTCGTGTCGTGGTTTTCTTCACTCTTCCTCATGTTTTTATTCTTTCCGCTGAACTGAAGAATCTTCACACGGAAGATTGGCCATCCGACAACAGATCGCGTTTTTTGTTCGTTCAAGTGTTCATCATCATCATCATCATCATCATGAGTTACGCTTGCACATAAAACTCAGAATCGTGTGCGGTCGTTCACTCGCAACACTGAGCAAATTATTCATTTATGTAGGAACTAATGCAGAATGCTACATTCAACTAAATTATATTAGAAACACACACACACACAAAAAAAAAACATTAAACTGATTCCAAGGCATTCAATAGGGAACAACACAGTCTGAAACCAGCAGTTCTTCTGAAGATCGCTAGGGGTTTAAAGATGCTTCTTCTCCATCTGTGTTTAGTGTGTGATGTTGCTGTTCGAGGATGAAAAGCTCCAGTTCTTCTCTATATCAGTGTCAGTGTTTCTGAACTCCTGAAACGCCCTTTCTTCTGGGAATGAACACGTCACAATATTCCTCATTATAATAATTAATGCGCAGAATAAAGGGGCGGGGCCTGGTTGAGTTAGTTAGTAGTGTGTTAAACTGGCGGTTATGGTAAGGGGCGGGACATTTCCCAAACACACTCAAAGCGCTCGACCAATCACAACACACTGCTCCAGCCGACCAATCAGAGCACAGTGTGCTTTTCAGAAGGAGGGGCTTCATAGAGACAGGAAGTAAACAGAGTGTTACTGACAGACTGGGAAGAGAGGAGCCGCAACAATGGAGAATATGAGGAAAATAATCAACATTCAAAACTTGTTCTAGAGCCTGAAAACAACATCAAGTCTTTAAAAAAGGGCATAATAGTTCCTCTTCAACGAGTCGGCTCATCTGGGCACGTGCAGAAAGCGGTAGGTGTGTCCCGAGAAGGAGTCCCAGTTCCTCCAGAGCACGGCGAACAGGAGGAAGAGCAGCAGCGAGGACACGGAGCGGCTGCGGGTCTTCATCAGCGGGATCACGCAGTTGGACACGGTGGACACGAACACCAGCAGGACGGCCATGAGCGCCAGCAGCACGTTCATGAGCTTCCCCATCAGCGTCCGAGCGCTGGCGTTCTCCAGGCCCTCCAGCTGAACCACCTGCTGCTGCTCCATCTTAGAGACCCGCGTCTGACACGCCTCCAGCGCCTCCTGACACACACACACACACACACACACGGTTTATGGGACTCTTCATAGACATAATGGTGTTTATACTGTACAAACTGTATATTCTGTCCCCCTTACACTAACGTGACGCCTAAACCTACCCATCACACACACACACACACACACACACACACACACACTAACCCAACCCCTAAACCTACCCATCACACACACACACACACACACACTAATCCGACGCCTAAACCTACCCATCACACACACACACTAACCCGACCCCTAAACCTACCCATCTCACACACACACACACACACACACACACACACACACACACACACACACACACACACACACACACACACACACACACACTAACCCGACGCCTAAACCTACCCATCACACACACACACACACACTAACCCGACGCCTAAACCTACCCATCACACACACACACTAACCCGACCCCTAAACCTACCCATCACACACACACACTAACCCGAACACTAAACCTACCCATCACACACACACACACACACACACACACACACTAACCCGACCCCTAAACCTACCCACACACACACACACACACACACACACACACACACACACACCCGACCCCTAAACCTACCCATCACACACACACACACACACACACACTAACCCGACCCATAAACCTACCCATCACACACACACACTAACCCGACCCCTAAACCTACCCATCTCTCACACACACACACACACACACACACACACACACACACACACACACTAACCCAACCCCTAAACCTACCCATCACACACACACACACACACTAACCCGACCCCTAAACCTACCCATCACACACACACACACACACATTTTTACATTTAAAAAAAAAATTTAATTACTTTATTTTTATACCAGATTTACAAATGAGGACGTCCCTAAAGGGAGTTTTTTGGAGATTTTGTCAGGTTTTGGTCACTTCTGGGTACAAATTTATCCCCAAAATATTGTTAAGTAGGTACACACACACACACACACACACACACACAAACACACACCCCTAAACCTACCCATCACACACACACACACACACTAACCTGACCCATCACACACACACACTAACCCGACCTCTACACCTACCCAACACACACACACACACACACTACTGGCATGTCTGCACATTTCTGTATGCATTTCACTCATTTTGATTCACTATCAATGTCAAATTATTCTTATAAATCACAATATTTGAGCAACAAAATGACCTCAAAAGTTTTACTAAGATAGTTTGGAATAATAATAGTATTAAAAGTGTCTCTGATACGGCCTTCAACTCTGTCATTGTGTGTGATGGTAATGACACTGTACAAAAAGGTCCCACTAGTTAACGTTAGTTAATGCAAGTTAGTTCAGGTCCATTAAATAATATTAACAAAAGGTTACACTTTATTTTAAGGTGGCGTAGTGGCATTATACATACTCAAATGAGTGCTGAGTAATTATAATCACTAAATGTACTTACTATAGAGTTATGGTTAGGTTTAGGGTTAGTTACTTGTAATTATGCATAATTTACTGTTATTACTATAGTAAATACATGTAGTAACTAAGTCACTTTAAAAATAAAGTGTTAACGATTTTTCTTGATTAAGTCAAAATGTATAATTTCCTCACAGGTAAAAGTAATCTCTCCTTTATCAACATTTGAGGCTCATATTCTGCACAGGTTTAGTTGATGTTGAGCACGTCTGATCGACTGTACACGCTCTGTCTCGCCTTTAGAGGGCAGTCTAGTGTCAGAGTATTACTGTGATCAATAACCTCCTCGGGGAGAAACCTGACGAGCATTTCTGTGCCGGTCCACATCTACCAGCACACACACACACACACACACACACCTGCAGGTCTCGGGCTCTCTCGTTAGACTGATACGTCATCTTCTCCTCCAGACTGGCCAACTCTTGCTTCAGGTTCAGGATCTCGTTCTGGTGGAGCTCCGTCAGATCGTTCACCTGCTCCTCCAAGCGCTCGCATCTGCACGACCACAGAAGAACACACACACACTGAGTCACGCACACACACTGCCATTCACAAGTTTGGGTTCGGTACGATTCTTTATGTTTTCTATGCTTATCAAGGCTGTATTTATTTGATAAAAAAAAAAAATTAAAATGATTATTATTATTATTAAATATTATGACAATTTAAAATAACTTTTCTATGTGAATACACACTCACCTAAAGGATTATTAGGAACACCTGTTCAATTTCTCATTAATGCAATTATCTAATCAACCAATCACATGGCAGTTGCTTCAATGCATTTAGGGGTGTGGTCCTGGTCAAGACAATCTCCTGAACTCCAAACTGAATGTCAGAATGGGAAAGAAAGGTGATTTAAGCAATTTTGAGCGTGGCATGGTTGTTGGTGCCAGACGGGCCGGTCTGAGTATTTCACAATCTGCTCAGTGGGATTTTCACGCACAACCATTTCTAGGGTTTACAAAGAATGGTGTGAAAAGGGAAAAACATCCAGTATGCGGCAGTCCTGTGGGCGAAAATGCCTTGTTGATGCTAGAGGTCAGAGGAGAATGGGCCGACTGATTCAAGCTGATAGAAGAGCAACTTTGACTGAAATAACCACTCGTTACAACCGAGGTATGCAGCAAAGCATTTGTGAAGCCACAACACGCACAACCTTGAGGCGGATGGGCTACAACAGCAGAAGACCTCACCGGGTACCACTCATCTCCACTACAAACAGGAAAAAGAGGCTACAATTTGCACAAGCTCACCAAAATTGGACAGTTGAAGACTGGAAAAATGTTGCCTGGTCTGATGAATCTCGATTTCTGTTGAGACATTCAGATGGTAGAGTCAGAATTTGGCGTAAACAGAATGAGAACATGGATCCATCATGCCTTGTTACCACTGTGCAGGCTGGTGGTGGTGGTGTAATGGTGTGGGGGATGTTTTCTTGGCACACTTTAGGCCCCTTAGTGCCAGCTGGGCATCGTTTAAATGCCACGGCCTACCTGAGCATTGTTTCTGACCATGCCCATCCCTTTATGGCCACCATGTACCCATCCTCTGATGGCTACTTCCAGCAGGATAATGCACCATGTCACAAAGCTCGAATCATTTCAAATTGGTTTCTTGACCATGACAATGAGTTCACTGTACTAAAATGGCCCCCACAGTCACCAGATCTCAACCCAATAGAGCATCTTTGGGATGTGGTGGAACGGGAGCTTCGTGCCCTGGATGTGCATCCCACAAATCTCCATCAACTGCAAGATGCTATCCTATCAATATGGGCCAACATTTCTAAAGAATGCTTTCAGCACCTTGTTGAATCAATGCCACGTAGAATTAAGGCAGTTCTGAAGGCGAAAGGGGGTCAAACACAGTATTAGTATGGTGTTCCTAATAATCCTTTAGGTGAGTGTATATTAAAGTGTAATTTATTCCTGTGATCAAAGCTGTATTTTCAGCATCATTACTCCAGTCTTCAGTGTCACATGATCCTTCAGAAATCACTCTAATATGAGGATTTGATGATCAAGAAACATTTATGATTATTATCAATGTTGAAAACAGTTTTTTAAAGTTTTTTTTTTTCAGGATTCTTTGATGAATAGAAAGTTATATTTAATTTATTTGAAATAGAATCTTTTGTAACATTATAAATGTCTTTACTGTAACTTTTGATCAGTTTAACTCATCCTTGATGAATACAAGTATTGATTTATTTTATTTCTTTCCCCCAAAAATAAAATTAAAATTCTTACTGACCCCAAACTTTTGAACGGTTGTGTTTAATGTTACAAAAGCTTTAGATTTCAGATAAATACTGTTCTTTTGAACTTTCTATTCATCAAATAATCCTGAAAACAACTGTCTTCAACACTGATAATTATCATAAATGTTTATTGAGCATCAGATCCTCATATTAGAGTGATTTCTGAAGGATCATGTGACACTGAAGACTGGAGTAATGATGCTGAACATTCAGCTTTGATCACAGGAATACATGACACTTTACTATATATTCACATAGAAAACATGATTTAAACTGTAATAATATTTCACAATATTACTGTTTTTTGTGTATTTTTAATCAAATAAATGCAGCCTTGGTGAGCAGAAAAGACTTCTTTTGAAAACATTAAAAAGCTTTTGAACGGCAGTGTAGACAAACATGAGAGTGATAGAGCTGTGGTGTGAGTGTGTGAGAGTGACTGAGACTTGATCTGTACTCATATAGACGTAATAACCTCTCTAAAACAATGTGTGTTTGTTAGAGAGTGATGGAGCTTCACTGTTCCTGTGAAAAGGGAAGTTTTCAAAGGCGACGCCACAAACTGAAACTGCTGACTAATGGATTCGTTTGTAAACCGCTTTAACGCTCTGTTTATGTCCATGAAGCCCGTTTCTGACACACACTCCATGAAAAAAACATGCTTTGGGAAATCTGAATTATCACATAAAAAAAGCAACAGTTATGACATACTAAGTCATAATTATGAGATTAAAAAGTTGAAATTGTGAAGTTATGATTTTTCTATACAATAATCATCATGACTTTTATGTGAATGTCAACTTTAGATTTTTTTTAAATAAAGGTCCAAATTATAACATATCATTATGGGATGCAATTGAAATTATGAGATAAATGTACAAATTATGATTTTTCTATACCATAATAATCATGACTTTTTGTCAATGTCAACTTAAATTTTTTTTTTTTTTTTATTAAAAATCAAAATTATAACATATGAGATGAAGTTGAAATTATGACCTTCTAGGGTCATCTTCTTATGTCAATTTTGACTTAAGAAAAGTATGGCATACTAAATCATAATTATTCATGACACTAAGTTAAGGATTATGGACGTCATCATTATGACTTAAGACATACATTAGTATACCATAATTTCAGATTTTTATGTCATAATTGATTTACAAAAACATTTTTTCTTATGTAGCGGAACTGGGCTGCTATGTAAATGCACTAAACAGAAGAAAATAAAAACATGATTTAATTCATTCATGTCATTCCAAAAGGACAAAGTCTGAAGAAACTCCACAAAGCTCTTTTCCATGAAATAACTGTTCAATGTTAAGCTCAACAAAAATATGATTTATGATATGATGCACAAGTTAACCCTGGACTACGTCACATTGCTGAAAACACGAGCACACTCAGTTCTGGAACAGCATGAAGGCGAGCAAACAATGACTGAACCTTTTCAGTGAATTATTCCTTTAATATTCCATTAGTTTCAAAGCATGTTGATATTTCGGCTATTTTTGTGCTTCTGTTATTATAAGCAGTTATTAATATAAAACACTTGACCACGAGCTGGACATTTAGGGCAGAAATATTTTTGTCTATTCATTGGTGAAGCTCTCTCTCTCTCTCTCTCTCTCTCTCTCTTCTTCCCTCTTCTAATTTTCCTTCTCAATCTTTTACCATGTAAGAGGAAAACGTCCTTGTTGAGACTATTTCAGGCCACAAATCCGGTGGGTCGTGACTGATCTGAGCAAATGAGTTGCGGATCTGTTTCCTGGTATAGTTGGAGAGAGAGGGGAAAATGCTAAATGAAAATATTAC
This sequence comes from Squalius cephalus, assembly GCF_949319135.1. Taxonomy (NCBI): domain Eukaryota; kingdom Metazoa; phylum Chordata; class Actinopteri; order Cypriniformes; family Leuciscidae; genus Squalius; species Squalius cephalus. The sequence goes on from NC_137137.1 coordinate 34,501,361, forward strand.
AATTCAGTGCCACAGAAATCCACGGTTCAGTCTGAGTCGAGTTCTGACGTCTTGATAAATCTACTGAAAACAGCACGCATATATTTACATACCATGATATACACAAAAAAGCAAAACCTCTATCAACATCGATGACCGCTTTGACTGTCGCCACAATATATGTGGGACAATTTGTTCTGTGCAAAAATTCATAGATTTGAATGTTTGATTATCAGGACATTTTTGTTACTATAGTATGTGAAATAATTCTAGTTCTATGTTGGGTTGGCACTTGATTATTTACGCTGGGTTATGTTTTCAATCCAAAAGCTGGGTTGAGAATGCTGGGTTGATTTGACCCAGTTTGGGTTGATAATCGTTCATAGTCAGTAACTCAACGGCGCTGGTTTGAAAGAGACGCAAACGGTTCTGTGTGTGCCGATACCACTTCACCTATACATTTATGACAGTAATATGTTTGGAAAAAGCTAATCGAAAGGGTTTGTCCCTTTTTGACCCAAGCTGGGCTGTTTTTATCCCTGCATATTTGTGAGTGTATGATTGAAGCAAAACTATAGTTATAAATAAGCAAACTCACACTGGCATTTCCTGCTGTGCTCACGTCGCACCCGAGGTCTGTGTGTGTGAGTGTGTGTGTGTGAGTGAGTGTGAGAGTGAGTGTGCATGTGAGTGAGTGAGTGAGTGAATGAGTGATAGAGTGAGTGATAGAGTGATAGAGTGAGTGATAGAGTGAGTGAGTGATAGAGTGAGTGAGTGAGTGAGTGAGTGAGTGATAGAGTGAGTGAATGAGTGAGTGAATGAGTGAGTGAATGATAGATAGTGATAGAGTGAGTGAGTGAGTGAGTGAGTGAGTGAGTGAATGAGTGAGTGAATGAGTGATAGAGTGAGTGGTAGAGTGAGTGGTAGAGTGAGTGGTAGAGTGAGTGGTTGAGTGAATGAGTGATAGAGTGAGTGATAGAGTGAGTGAGTGATAGAGTGATAGAGTGAGTGAGTGATAGAGTGAGTGAGTGATAGAGTGAGTGAGTGATAGAGTGAGTGAGTGAGTGAGTGATAGAGTGAGTGAGTGAGTGATAGAGTGAGTGAGTGATAGAGTGAGTGATAGATAGTGATAGAGTGAGTGAGTGAGTGAATGAGTGATAGAGTGAGTGGTAGAGTGAGTGGTTGAGTGAGTGGTTGAGTGAATGAGTGATAGAGTGAGTGATAGAGTGAGTGAGTGATAGAGTGAGTGAGTGATAGAGTGAGTGATAGATAGTGATAGAGTGAGTGAGTGAGTGAGTGATAGAGTGAGTGATAGAGTGAGTGAGTGAGTGATAGAGTGAGTGGTAGAGTGAGTGGTAGAGTGAGTGGTAGAGTGAGTGTGTGTGAGTGAGTGAATGAGTGAGTGAGTGATAGAGTGAGTGAGTGATAGAGTGAGTGAGTGATAGAGTGAGTGAGTGATAGAGTGAGTGAGTGATAGAGTGAGTGAGAGATAGTGATAGAGTGAGTGAGTGAATGAGTGGTAGAGTGAGTGGTAGAGTGAGTGATAGAGTGAGTGAGCGAATGAGTGAGTGAATGAGTGATAGAGTGAGTGATAGAGTGAGTGAGTGAATGAGTGAGTGAATGAGTGATAGAGTGAGTGATAGAGTGAGTGATCATGCGAGCGAGTGTGTGTGTGTGTGTGTGTGTGTATATGTGTGTGTACCTGAACCTCTCCTCCTGCAGCGCCTGCATCATCAGCGTACACTCCTTCAGACACCCGCTCTTCAGCGTCTCCAGGCTCTCCTCCAGCCGAGCCTGAGCATCCCGCAGCTCCTGCACCTCCTGCAGAAACATGTCCCAGCCGCGGCCCCTCTCGAGTGTGTTCCCTCTGGAGCTCGGAGGACCTCCGGGAGCTCCCGTCACACTCGAGGCCGCGCTCGAGCAGTCCTCGTCACTCCCGAACTTCTGCAGGAGTCCCGCGGCGGATCCCGGAGAGCGCTCGGGTTCGGTCACGCCGTCCTCGAGGACGCTGATGTTATCCGCACTCCCGAACCGGTTGCGGATCAGCGACGCGATCTCGCGGGGTTTGGAGGCCACGGCTCCGGCGGCGGAGTGTGTGGCGTGGGAGAAACTGGACAGGCCTCCCTTCACGCTGTCGACCACTCCCTCGCTGAGGCCCGTGATGACCCGGGCGCCCACGTCCCGCAGGCCCTGCTGCATGTCCCGCAGCACATCTTTGGGCTGCCGCTGAACGCCGCTGTGCTCCGCCTCGCGCAGGCGCCGGTGGTAATGCTCGAGCTTACGCTGAAGCTGCGCGATGCTCGCCGCCGACTTCTGGTTCTTCTTCTCGAACACCTGAGGGGTCGTTGTGGGGTTGACAATCAAAACACAGACAAGGATGAGGATTAAAAGATGGAGGGAGAGTGAGGGACCCAATCACACTTACAGCTGTAAACCAGTCTAACCAGGGTCTAAAATTAACACTCCACTTTAAAATCAGTGTTGGCGAGTATAAGAAAGTTGGCAGGTAATATTTTTAGTAGTGCTGTGCGACGATTAATCGCGATTAATCGCATCCAAATTGCACAATTCTCACGGCCGACTTCTGGCTCTTCTTCTCGAACACTTGAAGAGTCGTTGTCAAGTCAGGTCACCTTTATCTATAAACCCGGCCCGCTGTTTCACAGTCAAAAAAGAAACGATTGAGACATCAAAGTACTGGAGACGCAACACCAATAGACGAGTGCTTGCGCGAGAGCATTAAGAGATGCACACAACTGAAGTTTAAACGAGTACAAAGACAATTTTATCAGTCGATAACTTAAGGAGAGAAACAGCACAGACACCTGACAAGGATTAATCTTTCTAGAGCGAATGTGTCGAATCAAATGGATTAAACTTTGACAGGCTATGCAATATATAGCATATAGATATATATACACCAATATCCAAAATGTAAACATTTTAATCCATTGTTTTTTATTATAGTAATGAGAATGAAAAGCTATTGCATTACAGTGATGAAAATTTGAGAAAAAAATCTTTTTCGTGACTTACATCCGTGTAACAAATTAGAAAAAAGGGGAAAAAAAATGAAGGGCGGGACTTGGTTCTGTGCATCAGTTTTTGATTGGATGCTGAGATGTGGGCGTGGCACTCGAAATTGTATGCAGATGAGCGTGAGCTTGCAGGGGCGGGGCTTATACTGACTAAATCACTGTGGTCATCGTTAAAAGTCAAAACATTTTAAAAAAAATTAAATGTAGATTATGTACAGATTATTGTTCACAATAAGATCAATAACATGATTTAAAAAAAAATTCATCGCATGAAAATGAAAAAAAAAAGGTACTAATAAAAAACGAGCTTCATTTTCATCAATCATTTATCATTTATTTCTAGAGCACGTTTAAAACACAACCAACGTTTTTGGTGTAAAGTGCTTTACAAAGAATAAAAGAAACACAATAAATACAAATAATATACATATATACCAAACTAGCCAAAATAAGTAATAAGCAATCAATAGAATAAAAGAGGAACCCAGGATGACAAACTATGGAGTGTTGAAAGCCAGAGTGAATAAATAAGATTTAAAATACAGACAGATGGGGCACACCTAATAAAGGGTTAGGGTTATTTTCATGCAATTTCCAGAGCCGGACAGTAACGGAGTACATTTACTTGAGTACAGTACTTAAGTACAGTTTTGAGGGATCTGTACTTTACTCGAGTATCATTTTTGGGGAGTACTCATGACTTTACTCAAGTACATTTGAGAGGCAAATATTGTACTCTTTACTCCACTACATTTCTATCCATAACTGTGAGTACCCGTTACTTCTTCTTCTAAAAAATAAAAATAAAAAAAAAGGAACAAAGAAACATCTCGGAAACCCTCTCAAATGTGATTGGATTGTGCAGGCACCACTGATTGGGACAGCCTATCAGCAATCACCTTCAGCTTTCCGCCAAAGTCAACTCCATGGTCAGATTTAGATAAGAGACGAAACCATGGACGAAACAATGGATGAAAACGCAGCAGGTCCATCCCGGGAGCATATTTTTTTTCCCAGGATGGTAGGGGAAGACTCATGAATATTCATTAGGGAAGTCATCCCTGATTGGTCTTAACCCCAGTGACGGGTAGGTTTAGGGGCGGGGTTAGGGGTAGGTCATCAGACCAATCAGGGATGACTTCCCTAATGAATATTCATGAGTCTTCCCCTACCATCCTGGGAAAAAAAATATCACATCCCGGGAATGTGCCAAGCCGTGGCCCCATCTCGCCAGACTATTTCAATTTTCTGAACAAGTTAATGATAGTTTTCGCTTCAAGTGTTTGCTGTGTTTACCAATGTAAGCACTGTGGCAGTAGTAATGCAATATTTAGAAAATGTACTCTTGTACTCTTGATACTCAAGTACTTTTAAAAACAAGTACTTCAGTACTTTTACTTAAGTAGACATCTGACTGTAGTACTTTTACTTGTACTTGAGTAAAATTTAGCAAGGGGTATCTGTACTTTTACTCAAGTAATGAAGCTGTGTACTCTGGCAATTTCTAGTTGCATCTGTTCACCTGGGGTCAAATGTGGACCTTTTCCAGACAGGTTTTGAAGACACATAGAAAAGCAGTGTGACAACAGTGTGCAAGATGCAATGAAAAAGTGAGATAATAATGACCTGTTTGATCCGGGTGCTCTGCTGTTTGTCGTTGGCATTGCTGGCGAGTTTGAGGTACTCGGCCACGTTGTCGTCCCGGGACGCCTGCTCGATGCGCAGCTGCTCGGTGAGCTTCAGGATCTTCTGCTGGAGCTGAGCTATAGCCTGGCGTGTGCGCTGGGGGTCGAGACTGGGGTCCTCGGATCCATCGGCCCCGTACGACACCGCCTGAGAGAGGCCGCCCTCCAGCCTCTCGATCTGCAGGAGCACAGGAGAGAACGGGAGGAAGTGAGGTCATGCCAGTTCGTGGAAAATGGGGCTTTGCGTGACTTTCTGCTGACGCAATGAAGCAATCGCCCGCTTCTGCAATCAGCATGCAGAGGCTATAAAAGGTCACCGTCCAAATCTCGAAAACTACGCTTTCTATTTCAGATAAACACTGTTCTTCTTAACTTTCGATTCATCAAATAATTCTGAAAACAACTGTTTTCAACATTGATAATAATAACAATAATGAATGCATCTTGATCATCAAATCATCATATTAGAGTGATTTCTTAAGGATCATGTGACACTGAAGACTGGAGTAAATAATGCTGAAAATTCAGCTTTACCAACATAGAAATAAACTGCATTTTAAAATATATTCAAATATAAAACAGTTATTTTTAATTGTAAAAATATTTCACAATATTACTGTTTTTGCTGTATTTTTTATCAAATAAATGAAGCCTTGGTGAGCAGAAGAGACTTATTTTAAAACATTTAAAAAATCTTCCTGTTCTAATCATTTTGACCACCACTGTATAGCCTATATATGCAAACATACAATACAGTATACAACGTGTGTGTGTGTGTGTGTGTGTGTGTGTGTACTGTAAATATACATATACATTTATATATATATATATATATTCTTAACTGCATAAACATTCAAAGAGGTCTATATATAGTTTTTATGTGATTATTACTGTTACGATATCGAATAATTGTACATAGATTCATTTATTCAATGTGAACAACTGAACAAATTGAATGCATTATTCAGAAGAACTATCACTTAATGTTACAGACTCACTTTATGAGTATAATATATATAAGAATGTTATATATCTTTCTTATCTACATAAACATTCAAAGAACTGAAAACAGTATTTTATGGCAAGTTTGTGTTTCAGATAAACTTGTTTAAATTACATTTTTTAATGGAAAAAAGAGAGAAAAAAGACAAAGATATTCATCTAACAAAAACATTGTTCAGCACAGGATGTACAGGATGTGTCGACCTCATAGTTTGACAATCACTTTAGACAAAATGAGCTGAAAATTGAGGTCAGAAACGCTCAAAAAGCCTGTCTGATCATATAGTCCAGATCTGTCTGTGTATCTGACCTATATATGAGTAATAATGACTCAACAGTAATAACCACTCAAATATTATGAGTAATAATCAACATAAATCCAGGGGTTTCAACTAGCGGAGTGTGAAAACATCTTAACCGCATGTCTACCTTTCTAAACGTTCATTAATTACTGATTTGACGCAAGTATGCAATAATTATTACATTTTGTGGTAACACTTTACAATAAGGTTCATTACTTAACATATTTGTTACAGTATTTATTCATTTTGTTAATGTTTAATAAATATACAGCTGTTCATTGTTTGTTCATGTTAGTTCACAGTTCACAATTTTATTACTGTATTAGTAAATGTTGAAATTAATATTCTTAGTTCATGTTAACTAACTAATGAACCTTACTGTAAAGTGTTACCAATATTAAACCACGGAAATGTAACTTTTTATATTAAAGGTTAAGGTTATAAGCATTCATTGAAATGCACATTTCAGTAGCTCTGATATTACTCAAGGAGAGTCAAGTTGACGTAAAGGGAAACAAAGACAACACAACACAACACAACACAACACAACACAACACAGGTGCAGCATGACCAATCACTGACACATCACTCATGATCTCACCACAACATCCTGAGCCCTGGAAGACACCGCTTCAAACTTTACATTCCCCGGCGGTCTAATGAACGGCTCAGTGTTTAGACTAGCCTCGCCTATTAATATAACATGTCTAAAGATGATATTTGTGTCCTCTCACCTTCCCATTGCTCTCGCGCAACAGCTGATCCCAGTGCATTCTCTGAACGAGCTCGAGCGAAAACAACAGCGCTTCATTTGAAGAGTCGAGTGAGTTCTAAGGGAAACACGCCGCTCCGCCGGTTCCTCTCTCAGAAACTCCCCAAACTGGTTTTGAAGTGTCACTGGCAGCTGAACTGGCGGATTAAGCTCGTCCCACCGTTGAACTGGCGGATTATTAAGCTCCTCCCACCGCCTCGAACCAGCGTGGAGCTTTAAACATGACATCATCCCTACAGCGCTCGCGAACGAATCGTTATCAGAATCGATTCTCTTTAGTGAATCGTTTGAATCCTGCCGAATTGATTCTTGAATTCAACGAGACCATGTGCAGGTTTCCGAATCAGTATTTTAATGTATTCTTTGGGTAGCCTATTTCTGTGATTATTGTTGCGATATCGTATAATTGTACACAGATCCATTTATTCAATGTGAACAAATGAAGAAATTGAACGAATCATTTAGAACTATCACTAAGTTTTACTAACCATCTGAAAGTGTTTTGTATGACTCTGTATTTCCCTATTGTTATATAAATTAAAAATAATAATAAAACGTTGTACTTGACTTACTTCTCAAATCAAAAAATGCGACAGATTCCTGAAAGAAATTTGCTGAAACTATTGATGAGGTTTGTCATCCTTTTCCATTTTATTTGTAAAATGAAACTTTTATAATGCATTATACATAAAGACTTTAAGTGTTACTAAATAGTGAAAAAAAGGAAAACTGAACATTTTTAATTGACTGCAATTTCAACACTGTCCATGTCATTTAATGTATTCTTGGGGTTTTTATGTGATTATTACTGTTGCGATATCGAATAATTGTACATAGATTCATTTATTCAATGTGAACAACTGAACAAATTGAATGCATCATTCAGAAGAACTATCACTATAAATTTTACTTCACAGACTCACTTCTCCAGTCAAAAAACGCGACAGATTCCTGAAAACAAAATTGGTGAAACTATTGATGAGTTTTAAGCTACTTTCCTCTGTTTGCCATCCTTTTCCATTTTATTTGTAATTTATTTATCTACACAGGAGCAATAATTATCTTAAAGTGGATTTTAGCAGCTAGAACAGTGTATATTCCTTACAGAAATTACAGAAGATTATAAATTCATTATAGAAATAATGCATAACACTTTACTTAAAGGAGAACTCCGGTAAATTTTAACATTGAGCTCATTTTTTTGTCAATTTGGAGTGCTGTCAATACAGAGAACAACGACAAAAATCGGTGTTGCCTACACCGTGTTATCCTCTTTTTAAAATTTGCACCCTGTTGACTTCAATGGGGCAAGTTTTAAACCTGCTTTTAGCCTCTTAACATCCTTGATATGTCATTACAAGTGCACAGGTCATGTGAGTGATTCCTTCAGAGTGAACACGGTGAATCAGACTGGAGTAGATGTGAAAGATAGGGATAAAAATGATGTTATTTCAGCCAGCGCTCATACCTGTATTTACATCCTGTTTTCGGCTGAAGTCCATAGTAGTCGATTGTCGAGTTCGGGCGCATGATCGTACGTACTAAACCTATGTGCGTGAACTCGACAATTAATTACTGTGGACTTCGACCGAAAACAGGATGTAAACACAGGTATGTGCGCTGGCTGAAATAACATCATTTTTATTAATATCTTTCACATCTACTGCAGTCAGATTCACTCGTGTTCACTCTGAAGGAATCACTCACATTGGCTGTGCACTTGTAATGACACATCAAGGATGTTAAGAGGCTAAAAGCAGGTTTAAAACTTGCCCCATTGAAGTCAACAGGGTGCAAATGTTAAAAAGAGGATAACACGGTGTAGGCAACACCGATTTTTGTCGTTGTTCTCTGTATTGACAGCACTCCAAATGTACAAAAAAATGAGCTCAATGTTAAAATTGCCCGGAGTTCTACTTTAAAGCACGTAGGCTGTATAATGCATTATAAAGGTATTCATAATGTACATTGCAATATCTTTTTATAAATAAGTGTAACCAAAGTTAAAATGGATTATAATATTTTCAGATTCTAAAATTGGTTGTTTGCCGTGTGTTTTAATGCATTAAAGGTGACTAGATAAGTATTATAATGTTTTATAACTGTATTATTCACGAGACCATACAATGCATTATAAGGTGCATTACAAGGCATAATGACTGCATTAAAAAATACTTTTATAATGCATTATACATAAAGGCTTTAAGTAAAGAGTTTTACTTAGTTTTAAGAGTTTCCAAATAATGAATATAGGAAAACTGAACATTTTTTAAATTGACTGCAATTTCAACACTCTGTAATCGCCTTAAAGAGAACCAGAAATACATTAACAACATCCGGCAAAAAAAAAAAAAAAAAAAAAAAATTACGAATGAAAAAGAACATTAAGCTATTTTAACAATATTTGGTTGTTTCTGTTGTTTTGTACCTGTGAATAAGCCAATGCACCACATTATGACAAAGTTATAATAAAGCAATCAAAGAATAATCTAGTGCAGAGAAATGTTCTAAAAACAACAACAAAGTTGCATTGCATTAAGCTCATATTGCCACAAGATATATTATACTGAATGAACCAGACAGCAACAGATTTCAACACTATGTGTGTGTGTGTGTGTGTGTGTGTGTGTGTGTGTGTGTGTTTACAGTCCAGGACGAATCTAGCTCTGGTAATCTGTGATGTAATCTCGGCTCGTCTGGTTCCGGTGATCACGTGACAACGACTGACCAGTTCTACCAGTTCTGGAGCCATAAAGCCCGTTACAGGCACACAAACAAATTAAAGCAATTAGATTGGTCAAATTCATTAAAGTCATAATAGGCGGTATTATGTAAGGAGTAATCAGACGGTCATTATGAGAAAACCCCGCAGGAAATAATATTTACGATAATGTATGGCTGACTGAACCGTGTTCTGCTGAATACATGTGTTTATTTGATCACTTTTATCATTCCTATGATGTGACGAAACACTTCTTAAGACTAGTGATAGAATTGTTTTGATTCTGAACAGACAACTAAACCAAATAACATGTAATTTACTAGATGTTCTGACAAAATGTTAATTGCTGCAGTCTATTAAAATGTTTCATTAATTTGAAATGTTTAAAGGTCCCGTTCTGCGTGATCCCATGTTTCAAACTTTAGTTAGTGTGTAATGTTGCTGTTAGAGCATAAATAATATCTGTAAAATTATAAAGCTCAAAGTTCAATGCCAAGCGAGATATTTTATTTAACAGAAGTCGACTACAGTGAACGGCTCGTTTGGACTACATCCCTCTACTTCCTTCTTTAATGACGTCACTAGAACCGTTTTTTGACTAACCTCCGCCCACAGGAATGCTCCCTCAACTCTACTGGCTACTTGCGCACTTCTTATAACTTAGCCTACTGTGTTTACTCAGCTCTTACGGTGATTTTCTGAAGTAAAACTGACGCTTCATCTTTTGTGTGATGTACAATAAACTTTATTAAACTCATCAGTATATGTTTGATCATCATTCAGACAGCAGACTTGTAGGCTATTAATAAATAATGGATACATAGCCTACAAGCAGATGACAAATACGTTATAATAACCGTAATTAAACTACTAAACTATACCTGTTTCATACAGCACTCTGACTCTGTAGGCATTATTGTCCGACTCGAAATGAACACCGTTACTGAGAGTTTCTGATATTATCATCATTCCGTGAGATGAAATTGTCCTGAGAGACTGAGCGCGAGCTCATGAAGCTCCGCCCCCTGGGTCGTCCAGCAGCAGCTCATTTGCATTTAAAGGGCACACACTAAAACAGCGCGTTTTTCTGAGCCCCAAAAAATGTCAATTTAAACATGCTGTAAAAAATGATCTGTTGGGTATTTTGAGCTGAAACTTCACATACACACTCTGGGGACATCAGAGACTTATTTTACATCTTGTGAAAAGGGGCATAATACGGGACCTTTAATTCAGTTTGAATTAATGATTTAGTGACTCACTCATAAATACTTCATTACTGGATGAATCAATGGTGTGGTCCGAAATCACATACTTCACTATATAGTGGGCGAAAAACATGTGACAAAAGAAGTATGAAGTGTGCATATGATGAACACTTTACTATCCCATGAGGCCACGGGAGAGGATTTATGAATCGCAGTGAAGCGATGCGACTGACGCTGGTTGATCGCATGATAATGACAACATGGTGGATGTAGTACGTCCAGATCACATTCATACTGTATAGAACATGCTTTTGTAGTGGTCGTTTGTGGTAGGCAGAGTCTGTGAATCTCTTGAGTGAATGATTCAATGACTCACTCGTAGGCTGCGTTCCAGTCCACTTTTAGACACGCACTTGCAAACTCCCCTAAGCACTTCCCCTCGGGGGAATCCCTGCCGCCATTTTAAAGTGCGGTCCACTTCGTGAAGTGGATGAGGGAAGTTTATATGGACAAGTTTATATCTACTTCATATGTACACTTCAGGCAGCTCCATATACCACAATGCAACACGATTGTGACGTCAATGCATATTGCGTTTAATTTACCCCACCACAAACAACTCTATGATATATACATTTTTTTAATATATACAGTACCAGTCAAAAGTTTGGAAACATTACTATTTTTAATGTTTTTGAAAGAAGTCTCTTATGCTCATCAAGCCTGCAGTTAAAAAAAAAAAACAGTAATATTATGAAATATTATTACAATTTAAAATAATGGTTCTCTTTTTTAATATACTTTAAAATGTAATTTATTTTTGTGATGCAAAGCTGAATTTTCATCAGCAAGTACTCCAGTCTTTGGTGTCTTATGATCCTTCAGAAATCATTCTAATATGATGATTTATGATCAATGTTGGAAACAGTTGTGCTGCTTAATATTTTTTTTATAACCTGAGATGCTTTTTTCAGGATTATTTGATAAATAAAAAGTTAAAAAGAACTGTATTTATTTAGAATAGAAATCTTTTGTAACAATATACACTACCGTTCAAAAGTTTGGGAACAATAACTTTTTTTTTTTTTAAGAAATTAGTACTTTAATTCAACAAGGATGCGTTAAATTGATAAAAGGTGATGGTAACGATTTATATTGTTAGAAATGTTTTTATTTTGAATAAATGCTGTTTACGTTTTACTCATCAATGAATCCTGAAAAAAGTATTCCAAAAAAATATATTAAGCAGCACAACTGTTTCCATCATTGATAATAACTGAGTATCAAATCATCATATTAGAATGATTTCTGAAGGATCATAAGACACCAAAGACTGGAATACTTGCTGATGAAAATTCAGCTTTGCATCACAAAAATAAATTACATTTTAAAGTATATTAAAAAAGAGAACCATTATTTTAAATTGTAATAATATTTCATAATATTACTGTTTTTTTGTTTTTTTTTTAACTGCAGGCTTGATGAGCATAAGAGACTTCTTTCAAAAACATTAAAAATAGTAATGTTTCCAAACTTTTGACTGGTACTGTATATATTTTTTAAACAACTCAAACACACCTATAGAATGCTGCATTAAACAATTTCGTAAGGGAAAAAATCAATAATAAATCAACCCCATAGTGGATTAGTGGATAGTTAGTTTAATGTTCTGGCCTTCAATCCCATAATCCCACTTCAATCTCGGATCAGAAGCTCTCACTCAGGTGTACGCTACATGTGTACAGTATTTACATTTGCCTTCGGATCAATACATGCATATTTAGTAATTAGTGAGAACATCGATGTTCATATATGGTCATGGAAATTACAGGACTGAAAATGAATAAGATCTATTGTCTAAAAATTTGAAATAGAATAAAAGGTCATAATGTATTTTAATTAAAAAAAATATTCTTCTAAATACTCAACTACTAACTAATTTATTTTCCTAGAAAATGCTATTTTTAAATGCTGTATGTAAAAAATCAGTAACCATAGAACAGCATGAAAAATCAATTTTAAAAAGGTTTTCATAAAATAAAGTTTCTATAGCAAACATAAGTGATAATCCACTAATCACAAACATGTCATAGAAAATGGGATTTTCAAAATACATTCAAAATGAATTAAATTACACAATGGAGATATCAGATTACTTGTGCTTTTCTTTTCTTTTTTACATTTCTCTCTATCTGTACTTCTTGTTTCTTTATCTAGTTCATTATGCCAGTCTAAGCCCTTTATATTTACACAACGGCCAGTTTGAGAAAGGTGGAAATCCTCTTTACTGTTGCTTTAAGGGAGATTGGTGCCACTAACAATGCCTTATTCATCATCAGTGGACAATTACATAACTGGACGTGTTACACTGTGTTCTCTCTCTCTCTCTCTCTCTCTCTCTCTCTCTCTCTCTCTCTCTCTCTCTCTCTCTCTCTCTCACACACACACACACACACACACACACACACACACACATGTCTGGTTCACTATCTTTGTGGGGACTCTCCATAGACGTAATGGTTTTTATACCGTACAAACTGTACATTCTATCCCCTTACACTGCCCCTGCCGCTAAACCTACCCATCACAGGAAACATTCTGCATTTTTACTTTCTCAAAACAACTCATCCTGTGTGATTTATAAGCCTTTTGAAAAGTGGGGACCGCTGGCTGGTCCCCACAATGTAGGTGATCTCAGGTTTTACTATTCTTATGGGGACATTTGGTCCCCACAATGTAATATAAACAAGGGCACACACACACACACACACACACACACACACTCTCTCTCTCTCTCTCTCTCTCTCACACACACACACACAAACACACACGCACACACACACACACACACACACACACACACACACACACACACACACACACACACACACACACACACACACACACACACACACACAAAGAAAACAAGGATTAGTCTTGCAAAAACTTTATAGCACTTAACTTTCAAACTACTGCCCTTTATGCCATTATTGGCATGTGTACACAAGTGTTGCTAATATTACTGTTACTGTTGTGAAACTGAATAAATTCCTGGTTATCTTGGGTCAGGAACTACAAGAGGATCTCTCACAAGTAATTGTGTAAAACAGCACTTGCGAAAGTCTCTTATAAGCTTTTAATAAGATTCACATCAGTGTGTCTGATATTCTTGCAAATTTTGTAATAATTTACTTGCTGGTGTGTAATTCCGACCGTGTACGACGTGGAAATGTACAGCACATTGAACAGCTTTTTTTTTTATTCTGTGATTAAGAATGAGATTTGTGAGTCACAACAGAGGGGAAGATTTCCAGTAAATAATAGATTAAATTTTGGTCTATTTTTCCACAAAGCTATCGTATGACTGCAGAATCATACAGAGGAACAGTTGTGATAGTCAACTTTTTCAAATGCAGTCATCATTCACTTTCATAGAAAAGAGCAGCTTGAACATTATGAGAATCCCAGCTAACAAAAATGTGTTGTAAGCAATAAGGTACGAGAAAATATGTAAAATCACTAAAAAGCACAAGTAAAATCACTCCTTCCTTCCGCTGGAAAAAAAAAAGTCCCTGACCGTGAACAGCAACAGAAGTTACAGTATTTCTCCATTAGATTTTGGCAAGACTGTGTTTATGAGTGAGTCAGTCAGTAGAGAAGACTTTTATTTTGAAAGGACTGAAATTGTTTTGACAAATAAGACACAACTGACAAATGACTAGCGTGTGTGTCAGGGCGCGGGAAAACCCCTTAACTGTTAAAAGGACAAGATATCGCTGCCGACATTCAAACGGATTCTTTATTACGAATATAGGACTGACCTGAAGGAAAATGCAATATCTAACAGGTACACCCACTTACTCGATCTCACACAATACTCTATAGACCTTCTGTAGCCCCGCCACTTTTCACCGCTGCGCTCGTTGTCTTCTTCCGGTCTGTATTTTCACAGCGATCTTACGTATTTATGAATGAACGGCTCGTTTTAAAAGCTTCCCGGTATACTGACATTTGTTAAGACATCTGCTTTAAACATTACTGTTTATCACTCATGATAATTTTCGTTAACTCTACAATAAGTAAATCCACTTCACCAGCGAATTACTCTTTATTTGACAGCGATGCCATAGAAATATACAAAGCGACCGCAAAAACGGAAGTTCAAAGACAATATTCTAAAGATGGCTGTGCACTTGTTTCTCTGGTGCATAAGGTCTATAAGCTTCAATGAACAAACATTTGTTTACGTTGCTAGGGGTGTTGTGTAGTGCATCGTGAATAAAAACACAGCTTTTGACCAATCGGAATAAAGGACTGGAAACCGTTTTTTAAGAACGTTTTTCTAATGTTCTGTGCATTATTCTACATATAGCACCCAGGCCCGGATTAAGAGGACTTTGGGCCCTGGGGCTATAGCAATACCAAGGGCCCCCTTTCGCCACGCCACAGTCTTCTACCACAATAAATATTTTTTTTTATTGTTATTAATCAATGTATTTAATTAATGTTTTTCTTTATCATTATTTATTATTATTATTATTGCACACTAAATAGTCCAGGCTATTTAACACATTAATCCTCTACTGCACAGATTTTGATGGAACATCATGATAAAAATTACTCCACATAATTTCTTGGTTCATTTTGGGAACATTTTATTGATAAAACATCCCCCCTCCCCCTCCCCTTCCATAAGTGCATTTATCTCATTTTATCTAAAGGGACAAAGTAAGCATTAATAAAACATTTGCTTTCTAAAGCCCTATTCAGATGGTAATTGTTTCTCATGTGGATATCTGTAAAAAAATATTGATACATTTACACTGCATTTACAATTACATAAATGCTATGATTATTATTTTATTTAATATTTAAATATAAAATGATTTCTAATTTTTAATTAAAGGGTACTTTACTTATGAAACTAAAACTAACAGTAGGTGGCGGCAAGTCACTGTCTTAATAAGCGAGTCATTCATTCAACCGATTTCAAACGGCTGTTTGATTCAACGACGAAGCAAACGAGGAGTCAATTAATCATTAAATGAACCCATTCGTTCAAAACGCGGATCATTCAGTAACGAATCACCACTATCAGTTTCAGAGATTGTTTCAGCTGTGGTTTCATTTTGGAATTTTCATCGGCGAAATGACGATAAACCAAAACGTAACTCTCAATGTTAACTTATTGGTCAACTCGTTTATTGTTACATAACATATCACATTAGCAATTGTGCTGATATTTGGGAAAAACTGCGCTTTTACTTGAGTGATATATTTATTTTATATTATGTAATATTACAATAAGACAAAAACTCATCGGGGCAAAAAAAATTACCTTGGATATTGGACCTTGATGTTCGTCAAAAAACAGTAATTCGGCCGGGGATTTTTACGCGGGTGGGTGGTGGGAGAAAAAACACTGACATTCTGGATTCAGACTGCAATAAAATCACCGACTATATAGCCCCTATAAATATTGAAAATACCTTACGACTCCACGAGAAACAATTACCATCCAAATAGTGCTTAACTCACTAACTTACTTCAGCTGCTAGCTTCCCTTCTTCGACATCTAAAACACGCGGATCGGTGACGAGGCAGGAGGGTGAAGCTAACTGTGGGCTGCTGCCGCTGCGCTCGGGGTCTTCGTCTTCCACGGGCACGGATGAAAGTGAACCAAAGTAGTTAGTTAGTTTAGGAATTTTTGCATCCCTTTTCTGCCTTTCGAGTTTGTTTTCCCTTTTTTGTGCACCACTATCACTTTTTTTTTTTCATCATTTTTAAACTCCAGCGAGCGATTTATACCCATGTTCTACATGAAAGCATAACGAAAAGAGGCGTTTCCTAACGTCATGGCGCAAATTGTAGAGTTCATTTGATTGGGCGGTGAATTATAGCAGTCAGGCACATTTTCCAATAACTTCTTGTTATTTTATTATACACAAATCAACCACCTATGATTTGACAATCTCATTGCCTCCAGCCAATCATGGGCCCCCTAATCCCGCGGGCCCTGGGGCTTCAGCCCCACCTAGCCCTTATGTTAATCCGGCCCTGATAGCACCTTCCGAGCCCTAAACACATTTTGTCACAAAAGCCGGTGTGGTGAAGTGTTGAGTCCCAGCTTAGGACCCCAGTAATATGCCTGATCTAAAGCTGTTCTTGCGATTCTTAATGTATGTAATCAATCAAATCAATAATCTTTTATTTTTATCCTGATTATTTATATAGTTAAAGTGAAATACATTGCATTTTTAGGTATGTTTTGCGACATTGTTAATTGTTACTACGCAATAAGGCACAATATATATATTTTTAAATTACAAGCATGTCATGTCATAATTAATTCTTAAACAGAATTATGCTTATTTCATATTTGTTATCAAAAAATTTTCCTGAAAAATCGTAGATGGTGAAAAAAACGTTATCTCTAATCATTTCGGATAGCTCTATGCTATGCTATCTAAGCTAACTAAAAAACACTAAGAACGAGAAATGTTTAATTTCACAATCTATAGCTACGAATATATACTAGTATATGAAACATATAAGTTAAAAGACTTTAATGGTCGTTATAACGTAGTTCAAACTACTTATATAATAAAGTGATCTGATTTGTAACCAGGCACTGAAGCGATTTCCCATAAAACGTTTTAGCGAATCAGCGCGCAGTATTCAGGTCAGGTGACACGGCTGCTAGTCACTTTGAAAAGATGAGCTAGCTGAGACGATTTCGTCAAACCTCAGCTGACCATAGACAGTGAAAGAAAGCAGCTGACTAAGGCTGCGTTCCAGTCCACTTTTAGACACGCACTTGCGAACTTACCTAAGCACTTCCCCTCGAGGGAATCCTTGCCGCCATTTTGAAGTGCATTCCACTTTGTGAAGTGGACTAGGGAATTTTATATGGACAGACTTTCTCTCCCTCGATTTTGACCGAGGGAGCGAGTCTACTTCATATGTACACTTCAGACAGCTCCATATACCACAATGCAACACGATTATGACGTCAACGCATATTGCATCTAATTTACCCTACCACAAACAACTCTATGATATGAATTATTTAAAAAAAAAAAACAACAACTCAAACACACCTATATGCATTTATTACATGGCTTGGTTGAATTCCAATGTAGAATGCGGTGTGTTATGTCTTGATAACAGACCGCCTCGAAGTATAACACACCGTTGCCATGAAAAACAGAGCGTTGCTATGGACGCGGAACAGACTATTTTCTTTAGCTGAAGCAATACAATCGTTTTTAAATCAATAAACTCCTTTTTAAATAAATATTTTGTGTCAAATTATTTATTTATTTTGTAGATAGCCATGTAATAAGCGGGATAATGTATAGCGAGGCGGTTGTTATAGCGAATACACCCCCTTCAGGCTGATTCAAGCTCCGCTTCGCGTCGGGGTCCCGTTCAGCCTGTCGGGGTTGTATTCGCTATAACAACCGCCTCGCTATACATTATCCCTTACATAGAATGCTGTATTAAACAATTTTGTAAGGGAACAAATAAATAAATAAATCAACCCCATAGTGGATCCGAAGTGATCAAGGGCTTAGCACGTTTCACTTCAGCCTATTGCAGTTTCCGCCAGTAGTGGGCACTCATGCAACGCAAGCAATGACGTACATCCGAGTGAACGAGACTGAGGGAAGTTAGCGAGTGAAGGGCATGACAATTTTGGACTGGAACGCAGCCATAAAAGTGATCGAAGATGGATAACTTTAACCTGTGATATCTTCTTCAGGGCTTAAAAGGAAAATAAAAAAAAACTTTTTCAGGGATCCCTGCTAAAGCAGCACACACACACACACACAGTGGTGAGGGAACAGCTCCCTGGATTGCGTGTAATCACAACAATAAAGTTTGTCAGCCGTCTATGTCAGCTGAGGAGATTAACGTTACAAAGATTAACCGAGTGTTTTATTATATATCATAGCAATTACTTGGTTTTGTTTAAAGGGATAGTCACCCTCATGTTGTTCCAACCCCGTAAGACATTCGTTCATCTTCGGAACACAAATTAAGATATTTTTGATTAAATCTGAGAGTTGTCTCACTCCTCCATAGGCTTCTAAGGGACTGAAACTTGCTGGCCCAGAAAATGTATTAAAGACATCGTTAATATAGTCCAAGTGACTCCAGTGGCTCGATCTTAAGTTTATAAAGCGACGAGAATACTTTTTGTGCGCAAAAACAAACAAAAATAACGACTTTATTCCACTTTTCATTTCCTTCTCTCTGGGCCTCGGGTCTTTTCACGTAGTGTTTAAGCGTAGCGCGTCTGTGTTGCACGTCACCACGTATCACACATGACCAGCGTCGGCCAATAGTGAGCCTACGTGGTGACGTGCAACACAGACGCGCTACGCTTAAACACTACGTGAAAAGACCCGAGGCCCAGAGAGAAGGAAATGAAAAGTGGAATAAAGTCGTTATTTTTGTTTGTTTTTGCGCACAAAAAGTATTCTCGTCGCTTTATAAACTTAAGATCGAGCCACTGGAGTCACTTGGACTATATTAACGATGTCTTTAATACATTTTCTGGGCCAGCAAGTTTCAGTCCCTTAGAAGCCTATGGAGGAGTGAGACAACTCTCAGATTTAATCAAAAATATCTTAATTTGTGTTCCAAAGATGAACGAAGGTCTTACGGGGTTGGAACAACATGAGGGTGAGTAATTACTGACAGAATTTTCATTTTTGGGTGAACTATCCCTTTAACTCTGAAACATGAAATGTGGAGTTATCGGCTTTTGATAAAAAACTAACTTTTAATAGGCCTATATATAAAAAACAGTTTCAATGAACTTTAATTTTGTAAGTTACCTGTATTTTTTGAGTTATTATTACTTAATCAGAACAACCCAACTAAAGTGTGATTGATATTACTTAGAATGCACAAGCATGATTTATGAAAATTAACAAAAATGGAGTTATCTATATTATAAAGAGCAGATAACTTTGAAAGAACGTTCTATTAATGTTACTGGAGGAACTTTAGTTCATAACTTTGAGAACGTTCCCTGTTAACTGGGTTCTTCCACAGAAGAAAGAAAGTCATAGGTTTGAAACGGGTGAAAATATTTCAACATGAAAACCAATAAATTGATCAACTGCAGTTTGCTGAAATACAGGCATACTTCATAAGAGTATTGATGCACATTTCAATATTCCGATTTTGCGAAATGTAGAAGTTTTGTGAAAAGACGCTGGACTCACGGTGTTGGTCGGGGAGGTGGATGGCGAGGAGTCTGGCGTTATCAGGTTGAGAATGACGTCCATTGGAGAGATCATTGAGCCGGTTTGACAAGACTTCACTCGGGTCAAAGCTTCGGTTTGAGTGTCAGGAGTATCTCTGCTATTCCATTACAACATGCAGATAAGCTTAAACAAGAGCCAAGGATGTCTTGTCCATGAGAGAGAGAGTCGTTCTTTAAACTGAGATGGAATAGAGTAACTCAGGCCTGGACTCTTACAGTACTTTGAAATGTCAATGGAAACACTGCATTTGAGAAAGCGAGTGTTCTGAATTCATGCCGGGAATCTTGCGGAAAGAAAAACCCAAAAAGCTCAGCGTGAAGGTTTAGTGTGCGAGAGAGAGAGAGAGAGAGAGAGAGAGAGAGAGCCAGAGCCCATGAGAAGGGTTTTGTCTCGGCTGGAATCTTCTGGCCAACAAAACAGTGTTGGACAACTAATGAGCGAATTCATTCACGGGTTTCAAGGGCTTAGCCAATGAGTTATGTTGACCTACCAACCTCAACCAATCACAGACTCCGATCATAACCATCCACTGTGTCCAGGCTAATGACTGGATTTGCTTTCAGTTACAAAACAATACATACTAAACACTGTATTTCCACACAAAGGTATTGAGCCACTGTGTGTGTGTGTGTGTGTGTGTGTGTGTGTGTGTGTGTGTGTAATGGGGTGCGTAAGAGGGCTGGACGAGAAACTGCCAAAACTCTTCTGAATGGAGAGAGAGAGAGAGAGAGAGAGAGAGAGAGAGAGAGAGAGAGAGAGAGAGAGAGAATGTACTGAATCTGTGGTTTAAGTGAGAAAAGGCTTATATAACTCTAGGCCTCATTCAGACTCTTCAGTCTGTGTATTCGGGAGAGAAACCGGCTGTGTCCAGTGAATGAAGCGCAGCACATGGTTTAAACTAGATTTTAAGTTTTTTTTTACTGAATTGTGTCTCGATTACTCCATATTTTGAGTTCCACCTTCAGTGTAAGTCTGTAAGATTGTTTTGTAAGTCATAGCACATCTTTCTTTAACAAGTTGCACGATTTAAGGTATCATTAATGTCTGTAGCACAAATGAAGTTTATACTTCCGAAATAATGAACCTTAAAGGTGCATTAAGCAACTTTTCATGTTAAAAATACCCGTTTTCTAACCCATACATGCTTAAACAATTGCCTGATGGGCTGAATGAGCCCTTCTCTGATCACTGAGATTGTCTCTATAATCCTGTAAAGTAAAATAAATAAGAGGGATTCGGGCCGGAATTTTAGACTGGGCGTGACGTCATGCGCGTTCACGGCACGCTCACATAGCTATGCCTGGCAGGTTTGTGTATTCGCCGGCATTCTCCGTAGAAGATGGATTGTAAGAGACCTGCTTATAGTTCATTTCAAACACCAACGCAAACTCCACGTAAGATAAAAAAAAGAAAACTTTTGTCCGTGAGCGTGCACACCTCTGGTTGCAGTTTCGCTTGCCGCCAGAGGGGGCATAGTTCTGCAAAAACTCAGAGACTTGCGCAATGCACCTTTAAAGTTATTATGAAAGGGAAATTTAGTTAGTCTTTTCTTCTCTATTGTGCCGTATATCCGAGTGAAACTTCCGGAACAAGAACAAATGTGGGCGGGGCTTGATTGTGTCTGTGGGGAATTGGTTGGATGGTTGTGGTTTGCTATTGGCTGATCTCATGTGAGTGACAGGTTATAGCCCCACCCTCATCATCAGAGACGAGAAGAGGAAGTTATTCTGATTCAAGATGTGATGTGCACCGGTAAATCATTTATGATAATCACTGTAATATTCTATAAATGCCAGTGACATATAAGAGGTCGTTGTACCATTAAAACAGTTTCATTGCTTAAAATCTAATTTTAAACAAAGCATTAATTTTTTCAAGCTCCAAAAACAGCTTGTTTTGATATTGCGTGATCTGTGATGTCACACAGGCCAATACATTTGCATATGCCCGCCTCCACAGCAAGACATCGACGAATCGTTTTACATCATCACACGATAGGCCCCGCCCACTAACGGCTGACATTCGCCTACACTGGACGTGAACGTTATGTAAGGCAGAGGCTCAGAATGAGAGTTAATCATTTTTCTGCAAATATACATATATATTTTGTGTAAAAAAAGCTATTAACATTATAAGTGAACCTCAAGGAACATTAAAATAATTAAAAAAAATCCATGACATGACCCCTTTAACACCATGAATACAAATGTTTCAAGCAACAAACTTAGAGATCCATTCCTTCTCTTTAAATATGTTCTGACTGACATTAAGTATACACACACACACACACACACACACCACATTCCTTAAATATTTCCCGCATTAACAAACAGATTGCTTTATTCATGTAACAGATGATGTCATGACCTGCGGGTATTTACGTTTCTTCTCACTTGCAGAACCAGTTCATTCTGAACAACTCTAGGACACACACACACACACACACACACACACACACACACACACACACACACACACACACACACACACACACACACACACCCCTACATTTTTACATTTTTAATAAAACACTGTTTCGAGATTTGAATTACAGGGACATCGTGCATGAGCTGGACAGACTGAAGACTGAAGACAGGCCAGAAAGATCCAGAATGAGTGTGTGTTCCCTGTGGTGTGTGTGTGTCTCTGCACAGGTTATCAGAGTGCATTCTTACGTAACATCACTCTTTGTTTGAGTCTTCATCCGAGATAGGACCAATTAATGACTCATACACTCATTATACTCATACACAACAGTAGTCATTAGATGTGTGTTTGTGAGATTACAAACCCTACTGTTATCTTCATCTAGATTTAGAGCATTAAACCAAAACAACGTCTGGTGTGTTTCTGGATCTAGAGTTTGTTATGGAGTCACATCTCAGGGATTAGACTATTTTAAGCAGAAACATGAAATGTTCTCAGTAGAATACAGAACATCCCGAGCTAAAATAAAACCAGTCATGCAAAGATCAGTAAAATAACATGCAACATTTCCTGGTTAGAGCCAATAAAGCCAGACTGATACCAGGAACACACTGCATTTCTGTGGTGAGGAAATAAAACAGTTCAGCTGATGAAAGAACTGCAGGTATTTAGACACTTAAAGCACATTTAAAAATGCCTGAGTGCCATTACGATGCTTAGGGGAATATCAAAATGTCATGTGCAAACAAGCTCAGAGCTAACACACACACACACACACACACACACACACACACACACACACACACACACACACACACACACACACACATATGCGTGCACACCCACTTTTTTTCATTCATTCATATTTCATATGGGTGTCTAAAACAATTTAAACATGCCAATTAAACCACAGATTATTTTAAATAGGTTAAAATTAGGCTCAATTTGATCTAATATATATATATGAACAAATAAAGCATTCATAAAAATCTATTGGAGATCACATGAATATACACAATATTTATTTGAATATATGCAAAGGTCCGGTAGGCTGCCATTCATAAACACATTCTGCTCTGGAGTCGTGGCACTGATATCATGTGAACCTAATAACCAAAACCGGTACCGAACAAGCCCTAACCCTGGACACAACAGGACTATAATGAACTCAATGCTGCTTAAACACACTCCTCATGGACAGATGCTGAGAAATAACACCATCATACAGTACACAGCCACACACACCCGATAGAGGGCGATGCTGTCTTCACCAAAACAATCAACTACAGCAGCTCACAACCAGCCACATCAGAAGATAAAAATCATGCTCTGGTAAATCTTTATTACGAGATAAAGTTGAAATTATGACACACTAAATCATAACTTAGATTAAATATCGAGATTGTGAGATAGAAAGTTGTCATCATTTTCTTTTCATCCTATAAAATGCCATGACATTTACATTTTCTCATAATTATGACATAGTTTTTCATGACTTTCACCTTTTAATGTCATAATTAAAATAAACACATGATTTTTTTCTTATGTTGCTAAAATGGGTTTTCATAAAGGCGACATATAGCTGAGCTATACATGTGACAAAACAAAATCCCTTAGTGGACATTTGTGGATGTTCTTGTTTTAAAACATCGAACAAATGAATGTACACTACACTAAAAGGCAGAAATGTCCAACTGTCCAATAAACAAAATCGTTAAAATATAGTGAAACATGTCAAAAAGTGACTTGAAAGGAACCCTTACAAAAATTAACCATGGTTTTACTACAAATAAAGCAATGCTTAATATAGTTAAACCATGGTAATCACAAATTAACCATGGTTTTGCTTCACTAGCCATTGTTTAACCATGGTATTTGTAGCCAAAAAACATGGTTACTACACTTTTACTATAATAAAACCATGGTTAACTTTCATAAGGGAAATTTAAAAGTTGTTCTTACTATTTGAAAGACTCATTAATCACCCAAATCATGTTATGCTTTATATGTGCTGGTGGGGAAGAAATCATCACCTCTCTATAACCATTTCTTTCTATTTCTTTCATTCTCACTAATATAGTGAAACAAACATGTATGTGTGTGTGTGTGTGTGTGTGTGTGTGTGTGTGTGTGTGTGTGTGTGTGTGTGTGTGAAAACATCCTCACATCCCAAAATAAGACAATCCAGAGAGAATAAGAGGAGTAAAAAACAGGAAACATGACTCAGCCGGACACATCAATGAACACACACACACACACACACACACACACACACACACACACACACACACACACACACACACACACACACACACACACACACACACACACACACACACTTCGCTATCACAAATGGAATATATCACGATTATATATATATACACACACACACACACACACACACACTTAAGTACTGAGTAATATCAATTAACAACATGTACTTACTATAGGGTTAGGGTTTTTTCAGTTTAGGGTTAGTTTCATGTGATTATGCATAATTTACTGTTATATTATAAGCACATGTAACGTGTAACAAGGACACGGTAAAATAAAGTGTTACCGAAATGCTCAGGTTGAAATGGATGTAAGCACTACCTTTCAGTTAGCAAAAAAAAAATCATTTGTTAATTGTCAAGGAGATGTCAAATTAAAGACAGAAATAAAGAGCTGGATCTATTAGCAATTAGTTTAATGAAAACAAAATCACACCTTTCAGGAATATCAGGGAAACAAAAACTCAATAAAAAGAACAGCCACTCTAAAAATGGACAAGATTTGACAAAGAACAACTGAAAATTATATAAACTATATAAACACAGAGAAACACTAGGGACAAAACAACATAATTAACAAGACACAGTTGAAACACATGAGGGCAAATCAAAAACCATGGCAGCTAATGAACTAAGAAAAAAAGAAACATGAACTAACAGAAAACTGAACAAGAAACAGTAAAAATCAAACAAGATAGGAACTTACACAAATCTTAAACCCAGAACAGACTTTACTTTAGATGCATCATAAAGTCCCCTGTAGTCAATATATTATATTATATTATATATATTATATCCCTTAAAACAACTTCTTTGATCACCAAAATTACATATTTAATTACATATTTACATATTTTTTCAAAAACATCTTCAGACCTTAAAATGTCTTGAATGTAACTCGACACCCTTGCCTCATTTAGTATACACGGTTCTATGTATATGCAAATGAGCCCCGCCTCCACTCACTCAGCTCAGAGATCCACTGGTTGACGATCACACGTTGATCTGATTGGTTACAAGGTAGTTTGTGACGTCAGAAACACCAGCGATTTCAAAGCGTGTTTTTGAGACTGTCTTTGGTTCACTGCAGTTTTAAGGAGGAAATACTCAGCAATGCTGTCGACTTATGAATTTACACATGGTTTGTCTTAAAGCAGATTAAAAACTCCACATAGGAGTGGAGAGCGACGAAGCTAACGGGGTGTAGGTATAAGGTGCAGAAGTCCATGACGGATTCAGACCAATGACTGACCGAGGCTGAGCCGGAGAATGAGAAAAGCCTGGTGAAGCCGGAAGGACGATGGTCCCAGGCGGAGCCAAGGTGGAGCTGACTGGTTGACGGACCGGGGTTGAGTGTCAAGTCAAGTCAAGTCATCTTCATTTATATAGCGCTTTTAACAATGTAGATTGTTTCAAAGCAGCTTTACAGAGATAAACATATAATTTAAGGTAAGATTGTTTTGGCTTTATAGCGGTTCTTTAATAAAGTTATTTTCCAGCTAAAGTTAGTTTTGATTGATTCGCTTCCGTCGCAACGATCATTTGTTATTAAATTAGGGGCCGCTAAGAAGACCCAATTCTCTCTACACAGACTTTAAACGCGAACCTGTGAGAAACGCTGATGGCGTTCACATGCGCATTAAGAATGGGTTCTATAGTTATGTGCGTTTGAATATATGTGTGCAGGTTTGTAATTCCCTACAAACCAAGCCTAAACAAAGTACTGGTGTTTCCTTATAGTTTTGATTCAGAATTTTATTTTATTTTATCAATTCGGGGTAGATACGCAAATTGAGTTTTCCCGACGACGCTTTATCTGTAGAGTGGCAAAGGGATCCTCCATAGGGAGAGACTAGAGTGACTGGGATGGTGGTTCGAGGTGGAGCCAGTGGGTCGACACACCAGGGTGGAGCTGGCAAACAGGGAGTCCAAGGTGACTCTGAGCTTCTAAGAGGAGCCAACGAAGGGGGAGTCGAAGGGCTGAAGGGAGCCAGTGAAGACAGATAGATCCATTTACTAAGGCAAAAGATACGTGAAACGAACACAGAAAACTTGTCTTTCTTCTGTTTTAAAGTCCCCCTGTAGTCAATAATTGTATCCCTTAAAACTCATCTTTGATCACCAAAATTACATATTTAAAAGTTTGTTTCTTGAAAAAAATGTAACTCGACACCCTTGCCTCATTTAGTATGCGCGGTTCTATGAATATTCAAATGAGCCCCGCCTCCACTCACTCACTCAGCTCAGAGATCCACTGGTTGACGATCACACGTTGATCTGATTGGTTACAAGGTAGTTTGTGACGTCAGAAACACCAGCGATTTCAAAGCGTGTTTTTGAGACTGTCTTTGGTTCAATGCAGTTTTAAGGAGAAAATACTCAGCAATGGTGTCGACTTATGAATTTACACATGCTTTGTCTTATTAAAAAACACCACATAGACATATAAACTACATTAAAAGCATGATTTTCACCACAGGGAAACTTTAAGCTCTGTGTTATGGAAGCAAAGCAAGAGACTGAGCATTATCTGTCTGTGCTTAAGGGTCAAATATGCAGAGATCATCTGATCTCGGTCTGACCCGGATAAATAATTAGTCATGAATATTCATTCAAACATACAGATGAAACAGGGTTATAACATTATGGATATGACTGATAATGTGTTTTCTTAGCTCATCACTGCACTCAAACAATGAGCATAGAGCGACAATAATAGCTGCCAGTGGAATCTCACACAGGAAACAGGAAACAGTTTGTGGTTTTGTAACTGAGTTCAGACCTCAGTTTCTCACACATTCAATGATCAATCAATGATGTAGCTGCTTTTTGCAAAGCATGAGCAGCTACATATCACGATACTGAGCTCACGATACGATATTATTGCGATACTCAAAGATATATACAGTTCTGTTGATTAAAATGCTAAATTTGGTATAGCTGTGTGGATATGAATAGGCTTGATACTGGAAACCCAATACACAGGACAATAGAGACACCAGAATAAACATATTCATGATTCTGAAGCTGAAAATACAGAATTATTTTAGATGAATATGCTTGAACTCTGACTAGATATATTTAAAATAATATCGGCCACTTTTTACTGGTAACATCAGACATTTGGCATTATCATGACCCACAAATATTCCCACATTGCATTATTATACATTATATTCAATATATATAGTAGTTTAATGTAGTACTGACACTAAAACTCAATATAGTTGCATTTTTGTATTGCAATATATTGTGATTCAGATTCACTACTTTTATCCACTTTTTTTTTTTTAGCTCCGTTAATATGAGCTCATAAAGGAGGATGAAGTATATAGCAGGTCATGCTTCATTCACAATATGAAACATCTTCATCAAAAAAGAGCCCTGGGACTCTAATGCAAGAAGTTAAAGAATGAGAGGAATGACAGAACAACAGGAAAGCCCTTTCTCACAGACCCCGAAATAACCAGATATTACCTTTGCTGCAAAGAGGATATCAGAAAATAATCTTCCCAGTAGTGAGGATGTGCTATAGAGATGTTTTAGTAACAGTGTCTTTACATGCTGTTACTATAGTAGTAACTATAAATTATGCATAATTACATGCAACTTAAGAAGCACTGTTTGCAAAAGTAATGATCATTCAATCTCTGAGAACCAGGAACAGAGTTTTGTCTGTGACTATAATCACAGGAGAGAGTCGGTTAAATCACACACTCTGTAACTCAACATATGCATCCAAATATGCAATCTACTCCATTTTACTGTAATGATACAATCCTGCAGATTTAAAGTTGGCGTTCTTTTAATAATGTTTATTAGTGTGGTCAAACATACAAATGCATGTAAATGAAGATCTTGAGTTCATTTTGGATCTTTTGCTTTAGTAGTGTTTTCACATGACTTGAATTTGAGAGGCTGAACAAAGTTAGGATTTGCAGTTGATATGCATATACATTAAAAGTTAAAAATGTCTAGTAGAGAAACTCTGTTGTGTCTCTGTGGTGAGAGAGTTTGAGTCTGTAAAGGGTCTTTTGTGTCAGAGAACACTGGGATTGTTGACACATGCAGTCAATAAGTTAAAACTTCATCAGGTACAAACATAACTCTCAAACAGATGTTGACATTTCAATGCCTCAAAAATCTCTTTAATGTCTCGAATGTTTCTCTGGAAAAGAGATTTCACAGGGTGCAAATGGAGACTTTTGCTTCTGTCTCTTGCTTCGCAGAAATGTTCATATAAGCCGCCCTCTCTTTCTCATAGATCAGTGTATACTCCTCAATTGAACATTTTCAAAGGTATTCTGAACACTCATATGCTTACACACACACACACACACACACACACACACTGAAAGTGTTACCTGTGAGTACTGTCTGCGGAGACTGAATCGCTGAACCATCCTGACTGACAAACACTGAACGAACACAAGCAGAAACACTCTCACCCACCTCTCTCTCTCTCTCTCTCTCTCTCTCTCTCTCACACACACACACACACACACACACACTGAAAGTGTTACCTGTGAGTACTGTCTGCGGAGACTGAATCGCTGAACCATCCTGACTGACAAACACTGAACGAACACAAGCAGAAACACTCTCACCCACCTCTCTCTCTCTCTCTCTCTCTCTCTCTCTCTCTCTCACACACACACACACACACACACACACACACACACACACACACAGTGTTACCTCCTGTGAGTACTGTCTGCGGAGACTGAATCGCTGAACCATCCTGACTGACAAACACTGAACGAACACAAGCAGAAACACTCTCACCCACCTCTCTCTCTCTCTCTCTCTCTCTCTCTCTCTCTCTCTCTCACACACACACACACACACACACACACACACACACACAGTGTTACCTCCTGTGAGTACTGTCTGCGGAGACTGAATCGCTGAACCATCCTGACTGACAAACACAAGCAGAAACACACACTCTCTCTCTCTCTCTCTCTCTCTCTCTCTCTCTCTCTCTCTCTCTCTCTCTCTCTCTCTCTCTCTCTCTCACACACACACACACACACACACACACACACAAACACGTGTACGAGCACATACTGTACCACAGACTCCTATTGTTGCTACTATAGACAAACCTTTTACAGTTTTTCTCGAAAGCTTAAACACATTTCTTGAGACAATGCCTCCTTTTCTCGAAACTCTAAACACAAATCCAAAACTTCTCACCCAAGTCCATAAACGTCCTATTTTCTGGTCAAAATGAAGCTATCCACTCAAAATCATTCAATCTTGCTGAAAGAACAAACATTGCCCTCAGACATGACACACAAGCCCTCAAAAATACACACACTACAACATAGTCTTAGGGTACGTTTACACGACAACGATATGCTTAGAATGGAGAGGTTTTTCCTTTGAGTTTTCAGCGTTCAGACGGATCCGCGGAAAAACGCTGTATTCTGCTGCCAGGCCAGTAGATGGCGATGAAACATTATAGACTGAACACGTAATACGCATGTGCATGACGTCATCGTCTTCAGAGATTCATGTTTTTGTTGTTTACATGCAGACCGTTTTCAAAAACTTGCACTTTCAGGCACCCAAAACGTCGCTGTTGTGTAAACGAACGGCCAAAACGCATAAAAAGTTTTAAGTTTTTAGTTGAAAATGGTGTCATGTAAATAGCACCTTAGGCTACGTCTACATTAATAAGGGATACATTTGAAAACAGCGTTTCCGTTTAAAAACGCTCTCAGTCCACGCTAGCGCTTTCAGGCGCTAACCCTAAAACTAATTTTAGCAACAGTGTGAAAGTGAATTGCACATAACAGGCACAACACCGGTATAAACATGAATATCTATTGGTACAATATGCGTCACATGACTAAATTGACATCATCGTTTTTAAATACCTCCTTTTTGACAGTCCACACTACAACGCGAAAACAGTGTGAGTGTGGATGGAAGGCCAAAACGGAGAGAAAAAGATGCGTTTTCAAACAAAAATGTATTAGTGTGGACAAGGCCTTCGGTTGCTTTCACACCTGAACGTTTGTTTTCGTAACCTGGTGCATTTTCTCCCTTGGTTCGGTTCGTTTAGGCGTATGTGAACACTGCAGTCGTGCTTGGATCCGCACCAAAACAATCGCTCAAAGATCGCCTGAACGAGGTGGTCTCGGCCCAATTGCAAACTAACTCTGGGACGGTTCGCTTGAGATGTGAAAGCAATTTGACCCAATGGACCAACAAACCAAATGGTATTATAATTAATAACGTGAAATGTGCTATATAAAACGCAGTGGTGATTCTGTGAGAACACATTAGTTATCACAGTTGAGCAGCTCTTCATCTTAAAATGTTGTGTAATTGTGCTTCTCCGCGCGAGAATGCTGTCCTGATGAAGCCTTGATTCCTGCTCTATCTGCATTATATCATTCATATATTAGGGGTGTAACGAGACCCTCATGTCACGATTCGATATTTATCACGATACAATAAGGCCATCCTTAAAAATATCTTGGTTTGCCGTAACAGCAAAAAAAAAAAAAAAAGGTCGGTTGGTCGGTCTATATTTTTTTTTTCGAGATTCGATGTAAAAAAAAAAAATGTACAATTTTGGTCAAATTTGCATATCGGGACTTCACTGACAGTTTTCCAGAACTTCGTGCAAAGTATATATATATATATATTAAATAACAATTAGAAAACCTGTATAAACTGAACACCAAAGAATAATATTATAGCGGTAATATTATAGGCCTATTCATGTAACGGGAGCGCTGCCAATAACGCGCCTAAGCTGTCAGAATTGGGAAATGTGATGATTATTAGTATGTCAAATATATCAAGGAGACATTTCAATTGTTTATTAATAAACAAGTGTTTTCTGTGTCAAAGATGAAGTTGACGATGCTGACGCGATCTTCGCAGTAGCCTAGTGAACGCGCCAGAGAGAAATGCACATTTCATTACATAAGCAGAGAGCAGTCTGTTTTCTTTCGTTTTGAATTGTTTTGTTTAAAAGTGTACATTTCATGCTTTTTTATATATAGGCCTATATATATGTCTCAGGTCTGTGAGGAAAGTAGCTTATACGCTGAGTTTCGGTTCATTTAAGAGACCAGCTCCAGTTCACGCGCCGGCGACTCCGTGTCCTGCATTTATATTGCCTTATTTAGCCTACCTCTTATTAAATACAGGAAATTGGTTGATGAAACATTGATCAAAATTAAGATACAATTAATACAAAACGAAATTCACTTTAAAGACAGACTTTCTACAAAAACAAACTTAATGAAGTGGTTAAAATCATGTCTGCCCACTCCATTTGTCTTCCGATATTTTCGGGATCATCTTATCTTATTCATGCTATTCACTTTTCATATAATCAACATGAAATTTAAAAAATAAATATTATTTTATTTAAACATGAATATGAAACTAAATCGTTTTTTAATGACAACACAGGCCTAGACAGTAGCCTACAGAGAAATTTACTGTTGGAGCGTTGCCGGTGAGCATGTGGGGGGAGAGATACAATTTTCGATCAATCATCGAATTTTATTTTGCTTAATATGCCGATTCTTAATATTTGGTGTTTTAAATGCCTGTTTGAGATCTCTGTGAAGTTTTAATTGCCGCTTTCAGAGCGGTCACGTCCGTAACATTGTTTCTTCCTCATAAATGCGAACACGAAAAATAAAATAAAATGAATAGGCTATAAATTATGTTCTGTGGAGAGCCGATCCCTCTTCATCCGGTGGGTATAATAGCCTACTTTTGGTTTGCGCAGTGTAATTCATAGAATTAGCCTACTAAAACATATTTTTCGTGGATCTGAGTGTCGCGATTTCGCTTTCATTTCGCATAGGCCTACAGCCTACACAGCCCTTTTAATCATAGATGACACCACGGGTTTTTATTTAAAAGAAAGAGCGTAGCCTACGTTTGTAGCCTATGTAGGCCTATTTATTCACAATAAAATACAATTAATATCATTTTATTGCATTTGTATTAGTTGTTTGAAGAGTAAAAAAAAAAAATCGGTCGGTCTTAACGCAAGTTTACAATCGGCAAGTCGGTCGGACTAAAAGGGAAAAATAAATAAATAATTGGGTCGGACCTAAATTGACTGGGTCGGTCGGGTTACGGCAAACAAGAATATTTTTAAGGATGGCCTAATGGAGCGAACTTGTCAATCATCTTGATGGATGACGCAGAGGAAACTCTGATCAAAAAGAGGACAGTTGTACTTGCATGTGACTTGCATAAACACATTTTGCTTTGAAAGGTTCCCATGTGAAAGCCGACCGAACCAAGAAGAAAATGCAACATTGTAACAAATTACAGTTTTTCTGAATTGCTAAACACTAAATAGTCTCCTCTCCACCAGTAAGCTGGTGTGTGGTGGGCGTTCTGGCGCAATATGGCTGCCGTCGCATCATCCAAGTGGATGCTGCACATTGGTGGTGGTTGAGGAGATTCCCCCATCTATGTAAAGCACTTTGAGGTCTCAGAAAAAGCGCTATATAAATGTAACGGATTATTATTATTATTATTAAATGCCATTCTCTGAAGCAAATTCTCAATAGCCTAAACCAATTTGTCGAATAAATCAAACAAGTTCACATAGTTAAGGCATTGAGAACATAAAAAAAAAGTGTTTTAGCAATTCAGAGAAACTGTAAGTCCCTGTTTCAGGTCAAAACAAACGATCTATATGTGTGAAAACGCCCTAACGCACTGATGAGAGAAAAAACAATACTGCAAAAACCGGTAATGAGCTATTTTGCTTGTGGTTCTTCCCCTCAAAGCTTTTTCACATGATGAATACATTTTTATTCCTGAATGTACTGTACAGTTCAATTCACCAAACAACAACAACAAAAATCTTGTCAACATAAAATCCTCTAGCATGCCTGATCCACTCCTGATAAGCATCAACTGAAAGCTTCCGGCTTTGCTTTATGTTTTTCACAACCGGCGTCAAAATCAGCCACATATAAATGTCAGGAAACACGATTCCCGGCGGCATGTCAATATCCATGAATCACTGGATCTTTGGTAAGTTATAAGGAACACTATACAGAGTCCAACCTTTAGTTTAAACTGATAACTGATTCGTTTTACTGGCGTTTTCGCAGTTTCCCCTATTGCAGTTTTTCTCGATTGTTTACACACATTTTCTGAAAGCATGCCTCATATTCTCAGAACTCTACACACAAATCAAAAACCACACACACAATGGGCAAAACCCCTCAATTCTCCTGCAAAATGAAACTTTACATTCAAAACAATGTTATTTCTTCTCAAAATGGTATTTTGTTTTCAAATGACACACACAAACCATCATATGAACAGACATTTATAAGAACCAGTTGAACACTGATGTGCTCAATGTAAAACACTATGATGAATGGAAAACACTTCTTCTCCATTCATCATAATGACTTAGGCCTTTTTTTGGTTCAGTGTTACACTTACAGACAGTACATACATAAGTGTGTTGTAAAATATTTGAGAATATTGTTTTTATACTCAGAACACGCAAATACACGGTAACAAATATATTTTCTTTTTGTGTGTACACAGTGTACATCCCAACCAACAGAAAGTTGTACATACAGTGGTCTACATACAAAACAGCAGAAGAATTGACTGTATACAGTTACAGTAATAAAAATCCAATGTTGGCATTCATTGCCCCATTGAAGAGCTCACCTGTTGAAGAGCTCACCTGTTGAAGAGCTGACCTGTTGAAGAGCTCACCTGTTGAAGAGCTGACCTGTTGAAGAGCTGACCTGTTGAAGAGCTCACCTGTTGAAGAGCTGACCTGTTGAAGAGCTGACCTGTTGAAGAGCTGACCTGTTGAAGAGCTCACCTGTTGAAGAGCTGACCTGTTGAAGAGCTCACCTGTTGAAGAGCTCACCTGTGGCCCTTTTATGCTAAAGCTCTGATTGCTAACTGTAAAACTGTGACGGGTGTTTGCCCATGTGATGAGTCAGTGTGCATATCTGAATGGCAGTGTGTTCCTTATGAAAACAAGAGATTTTCTGCATGAAAATCGTGCCAAAAGCAGATAATTGTGTGTAGTGTTTTGAAAAAGGTGTGTTTTAGATCTGCAATGTGAGTGTAAAGCAGGAATTGTGCTTGTAGTTTAGCAGGATTGGTTCAGGGGGTTGGTGAATGAGTTACATGTTGTGGTCATTGTGTCTCAAGTACCAGTATTTGTGTGTACACAATTGAGAAAAACTGTAAATACAGTCACTCAGCAGCTCTTCTGCCACTCAGTCCGGATGAGGGAGTGTGTTCTGTGGGAAAGTGACGTCAGTGCATACCCTCTATAGTGCAACAGCTACAGTACATCTGTGTGTTGTACAGCACTCAAACGTTAGAGCAGTCTGAAGCACAGCGACCTGTTTCCTGAAGGTTCTTATGATCGAGGCGACGGTGAAGCGACTCAAGTTTGGCTGAACTCGTGGCCCAGCCTCCCTCATAGTCATACAAGGACAAGGACATGGTCAACTAGAGGTCAACTAGTGGCACCAGTTTCATCCGAGACTGCTTGTTTCCTTGCCCTTCCTCGTCCTCCACATCTCAGGTGTCCTTGACCTCTTCTATCACGTCTCTCTGGATCCATTGTTCCAAAACTATCTATCGAAGGTTCTGATTGGTGTGTGATCAGTTTTGAGTCTTAGGGGCTGTTCACACGACACCGTTTTCAACTTAAAACTTTGTATGCGTTTTGGCCGTTCATTTACACGACAACAGCGTTTTGGGTGCCTGAAAACACAAACTTTTGAAAACAGGTTTCAAAGTGCACGTTTTTGAAAACGGTCTCCGTGTAAACACCAAAAACGTGAATCTCTGAAGACGATGGCGTCATGCACATGTGTATTATGTGTTCAGTCTATAGTGTTACATCGCCATCTAATGGCCTGGCAGCGGAATACAGTGTTTTTAGTCGTTTTCACGGATCCGTGTGAATGGGGATCATTTTGACAATGGTGTCGTCTGTACGCAGAAAACTCAAAGGAAAAACTTCTCCATTTTAAGCATATTGTTGTCGTGTAAACAAACCTTTAGAGTTTCCACCTGGGTAATTGTGTCTAGCTAAACTGAAGCTGTGCTGACTTGAGTGAACAATATTGAATGCTTTCTAAATGACCACATGGTGTAAAAAAGTTGCAGTGAAAGTTCAATAAATCTGATGTGTCAAAACAGGGGAATCGTGTTTATAGTTTAGGGAAATGGCTGTGCTTTTTGATAAATGGCGTTATGGTTTTGAAATTTTAGTTCAAAAGCCTGGTTTTAGCGTTTAAGCAATCGAGAAAAACTGTACACAAGTGTTAGTTACATGGTATTTATACTTAGTGGAAATAGTAGCAGATACTATTTGCTCCTCAGTGTTTTGTAGTACATTATAACAACATGTTCATTTCATTTATTTATTTATATAGCACATTTAATGCAACAGCTGCTTCACTATCACTAAAAAACACAAAAATAAGAGTACAGAGAGAGAGAAATAAAAAATAAAACAAAAACGCACAAAACATAGACAAGGTAATGATCAAAACACCCATTATGAAGATGCCCAGGAAGTTTTAAAAAGATGTGCTTTTAACATGGCCTTAAATTTCGGTAGTGACTTTACTGACCTTATACAGAAAGAAGGAGATCATTCCAAAGTCTGGGTCCGACACGGAAAAATGCTCTGTCGCCCTTATGTTTGTGTTTTGTTATGACAACACAGAGAAGATTTAGATTTTCGGATCTCAAAGATCTAGATGGATTATAAAATGCCAGCATACTTGAAAGATAAGAAGGGGCCTAACAGGAACAAGTAACAGGATCTTATAGATAGTTCTATCTCAAACCGGCAAACCGTTTTAACGATTATTAAAAACAGAGTAATTGACTCAAATTTCTTGGCTGACTTCTTGCAGCAGCATTCTGTATTTTTTGAAGACGCACCAATGCTTTGTTGTCAATTCCAAAGTAAAGAGAGTTGCAATAATATATTAGTAGTATATTCAGTGTATATGATTATTTTTGTTAAAATGCTGCCTTTTTGGGACATTGCTCGTCTCAATCCCAGAAGTTTCTCCTACACCTACTGTAATAACACCTCCTGTTGGTCAGTAACTGAAGGGATCTGAGCGCAGTAACAATACGAGATGCTCACGTCACACCGATCCCATCAACACCACATACAACTACACGTTAAACACCTTATTCACACTTCTCAAATATTTTCTTCATTTGTATTCCAAACAAACGGTTCTATGAGCTGATATAAGATGAAAAAAGGGAGCAGATGATGATTTTGTTAGAGTTAAACAGGGAACTAAAAACTAACTAACTAAAAACTTAATTGTCACAATAGGGAAGAAAACACTAGCGCAACTTCCTTTTCATCCCGACTTGAAACATGAAACCGTATTCTCACAGCACCAGAGATTCTCAACTACAACAACCATACATGTGTTTTCTACATCTGTTCAGCTTATACCATCACACACACAAAACACAAGAACAACAAACACATATTATCTGCCAAAAACACACTCCATCTAAACATAAACAACAATCCTTAAATAAATGATGCAGCATATATTAATTCTTAGATAAGTTGCTAAATAAAGACTATAAGTTATGTAAGTTTCAGTGCTTAGTGATTTGGACCGTCATGTCTTTATGCAGAAGCAACTTACATAAAAAACAACAACAAAATACAGTGGTGTGAACAAAACACTCTATACTTGTTATAAGTGCACGTATTTTATTTGTACTGATGGCAGAGCAGCTGTGTTGTCGAACACTTCAACACACTCTTCTCAGCGTTATGGGTGGTTTAGTTCTTCACCGGGAATTCAGCTGTTAAACAGGGTTTCTGGCATTCACAGACACATATATGGGCTTCGAGTTCTTTAATATTTCTAAATAAATAATGCATTTCTTTTCAGGTCCAGGAGTTCAAAACAAGTCTGTTTCCTAACAAAGTGTGACTGGTTGAAGCTAGAACATGCTAATATTGGGCTCAAGGGCTCTGTTTACAGCTGGTGTTATAATCATAGACTGTAAAAAATATGGACAAAGCGTCTGTGACGTCACCCATAGACTTTCTGAAGAACGGTTTTGAGGCCGTTTATGGCGGGTATGGGCGGCGCCATCTTGGAAAATCCTAATGTTCAGAAAGGATACAGAGGTGGTATGATGTGTTGTGTCAGATCATGGCCGAGACGTCAAATTTCAGGAATTCCACTCGGCGCAGCCTATGCTCGTTATCAAGCTGTCAATCAAAGTTAACCACGCCCTTATTTGTCATACATTTTATATTTAAATACGATCTAAACTAACGAGTTAGAAAAAAATTCACCCCCCTCACAGTTGTCAGGCACTCGGAACCTATCGAAAAATACAATAAAAGTCCATGGGACCAACCTGTAAAAACATGAATTTATGCTGTGAAAACAGACATTTTAACATGGTGGTCTATGGAGATTTGCTCCCTTTTGGGACCTTCCCCTAGCGGATTTTCAATGTATTGCAGTTTTTTGCACTTCCGGGTAGGCTTCATTTTTCAGATTAGAATGTTGCCGCTTGGTTATAATGCGTTTTGTTCGATGGGATCACAAGTAGACGAGGGAAACACATTCCCGTTTACACCTGGGGTTTTAATCCGTCTCTTTTGTCCACTTTCAAACACTTCTGTCCTGATTTCTTCGAGGGGAGGGTCTATGGGTGAGTAAATGTTTGGGTTTTTCAGATCTTTCAATGTAATGGACAATAAGCACATATAATTTACATATGAACATTACTGGAGACGACGGAGAAACACACGGAGAGCATCAGCTTCAGTTTCTGCTCTGACAGATGCGAGATCACGAACGCTGTGAGTGTGTGTCAGAAATCAGGAATGGAGAGAGAACATTGAGCTTCGTACGTTTTTTTATCTTCAAACCAAACTTGAGTCTTCAGCCGACAGTTTAAGGATGCCCGAAACAGCTGCGTTGCAAATGAGGCCACAGAGTGAACAGACTTTCTTTCAAAGGGAGTTACATTTTTTCCAAGTGGTGCTCACTGCAGAGCCAAGTTACGTCCAGCTCCGTCTCTCTGGACGTCATGGGTGGAGTTTGAGCTAGTCCAGCTCCACCTGTGCTATTTAGGTTTAGAATAGGGTTATGATCAAGCGGCAACCTTCTTGTCTCTCTCTTTAAACTGCAATTCATCGACTGGCCACTAGAGACAGGCTCCAAAAGAGAGTCAATCCCATAGAAAAACAAATGTTTACAGAAAAACATGTAACTGTGAAGGGGGGTGAATTTTTTTATAACTCATCCATTTAAATTATACTAAGCCTTAAAGTTCTGCATAATTAAGGGCGTGTCCTCTTGAGTGACAGGTGAATTGCCGCTGATGTCACTACTTGTCGTTTGTCTGCTGTCTGTTAGCGTCACGTCACCTCAGCTAATCCGCCTCTTTGCCCATTTTCGTTTATCCGGGAGTGACGCGCTGCCAAGATGGCGATGGCCGGCTCTGAAAAATGCTCTTCAGAAACACTACGAGTGACGTCACGGATACTACATCCATATTTTTTTTACAGTCTATGGTTATGGTTATGGTGTGGCTGGACGTCAAGCTCCACCCATTGGCTCTAATTCTTTCTCTAACTGTATAAACGTGCAGCAGACACACACACATGCGTTACTCACCCGTTGTGTGTGGTCGGTGGACTGCAGGAATGATGAGATGATGAGGACGGTCTCGACAGGTGTGTCAGTGCAGATCCCTTTAGAAAGTGTTTCTGGCACAGATGCTTTCAGCTGATGCTCCTGCGGGACGCCACCTCTCCTCGCGATCACTGGACAGTTCAGCCCGCACTGCATTCTGGGGGATTTACATCAGTGAATACTTTATAACCGGTACTTTGAGCTCATCATATTTAATTTCATATTAAAGCAAAATAACTTAAATTACATCCAGTTTTTTTAGTAACCAAGCACATGAGGGTAGATCACATAATTAAATCACATCTCCTTCACATGATTTCATTGGTGTTTGATACACTATGAGAAGTGAGAACTTCTTGACTGCACTTATTTCACTCCACTGACCGCAGTCATCTACTCTTGCCTACTTTCAAGACATCTCAAATGAGCCTGGTGGTTTGTAGTTGATGACCACAAGATCATGTGAACTGCAAACCGATGCTTCCCTATTAGTCTTGTTAGATGAACCACCTGACAAACTCAAATTCTCTACAGCGAAATTGCATACTTCCCTACTTTATAGTAGGTGAAAAACAAGAGTAGTGTGTCGGAATTCACAGTACTCATAAAAGAGCACCTGGATGACTGACTACTTCTAAAGTGTGCATTCGATGGACACTTTACTATCCCATGAGGCCACAGGAGAGGATTTATGACTGACACTGAAGCGACGCAACTGACGCTAGTAGATCACATGATAATGACAACATACTTGCTATACTAGTTATTCAAAATAAGTACCAACTCAAGAGAGTGTGCGATTTCTGTGATTTTCTGTTTTTTTTTTTTTTTTGTTACTGATTGAAATTAAATATATTAATTTTAAAGGTCATTAAAGGGTTTGAATAAATCATACATTTTTCTACATATAAGTGGGAGTAAAGATTTAAAGTCTTTGTCTCGATTAAGTTCCAGCATTATTTAGTAGATCCCTTCAGGAGTAAATGACACGTATGTGAGCAAGAAAAGTACACTTTAAACTCTGGCTCCCTGATTAAAGCTTTATCATGTAATCATTCACAGAACTAAATCAGTATTAGGTGACATCATGCTTTCTTTTTCAAAAGGAAAAGAGGCAGAAGTCTGATGTAATATTTTGTTCTCTTTGTCCCACCTTTACCTTTGTCTTTTTTATCATTGATCGTGTTAAACTGTGTAAAAAAAAAAAGTGACTCAACTACTGAAAAGACTCTTCATTTCGGTTTTTAATTATTAACATTTATTTAACTATGTTAACATTACATCTCTGTTGTATTTTCAGTGTTCTTTCAACCAATAGTGATCTAGAATCAACACTATTATCTAACCTATAACGAATGATTTCTTTTTTGTTGGAATTTCAGCATTTTCAACATTAACATATCATATTGTAACATTGTTTCAATCACATGACCATTGACTGTTTTATGTTAACTTGCATTGATTTATAAGAATTGATTTTCAACAAACTTCCACTTTCAACATTAACTGAGGGTACAAAAGTGATGATGAACAAACAGCACTTTGATGTTAGTTCAGTTCCACTAACGTTGATGCATCAACATTGACTTTCAGCATTGTTTCAATGTTTACTTGAAATCTGGGATATGATCAGTGAGCAAAAACAGGGTTCATGAGAACACCAGGATAAAACTGCTGCAAGATAGTGGAGAAATACATTTTATTAATTATTAAGGATTCACATTTATACAAACAAAATATATTTATAGGAATGTTTCAGTAAGTTCGTTTTTACGATAAATCATGTTAATGCTGAAACTATGGTGTGCTGTTTTAAATCACTTGACAACTCTTAAAAGTAGTATAATCTGCATTCTCATGAGGTCTGTAGGTCTGAACACTGCTATTGGAAACACCTGAGCCGTAATAAGTAGAACGCAGAAGTAGAAGTGCAAGTAGTCCGTTTTAAAGTCTTTTGAGTAAAAGATAATACTACAATGGATAATGCAAATGCTACAATACGATATAAGCGGGCCACCTGCCATAGGATCTCAGGACAATTCAACTGAAACGACAAACGCCGATTTGTGCAGCATGATAGCATGGCCAGTTACGCAGTACTCGTTCCCGTTCCCGTTATCCCAGAGAACAGAGGTAACGTTCGTAACCGAGTACGTTCCCTATTGATACGGTTCACTCGTACTGCATCGCTAGATGCTATGGGAACCCAATCCAATAGCGCAATGCTATAACTGCAGAACGACAATCATTCTGAGACCCTAGCCCAAGACACTTGAGGATAAGGGCCCTTAAGGCAGCAAGGCTAAGATAGGGTGAGGCATTTGCCTGAGACTAAGGGACCTAGACCACTAGGCCGGAGCACCGAGGGAAAGAGTTCTAGTGGGTTGAGCTCGCATAGAGGTCAAAGCCCAGATAAACAGATAGGACCTGTGCTTGAAGAGCAGGGACGTCCAAATTATAAAATCTGGCGAATGTGGACGGCGAGGACCAGCTGGATGGATTTTCCGCTGGACCGCGCCTAGGAGGAGGCCATGCCTCTAGTGGAGTGGCCCTTCACTCTGATGGGGCATTGGAGGCCCAATGAAGCTTAAGCTAACACAATTGTGTCCACTTTCCAGTGGGATAATCTTTGCTTCTTAACCAGATGCCTTTTGGTGTGGTCCCAAAGCACACGAAGAGCTGCTCTGACTGCCTGAACTGGGCAGTGCACTCGAT
Source organism: Squalius cephalus (assembly GCF_949319135.1). Classification (NCBI taxonomy): domain Eukaryota; kingdom Metazoa; phylum Chordata; class Actinopteri; order Cypriniformes; family Leuciscidae; genus Squalius; species Squalius cephalus. The sequence goes on from NC_137137.1 coordinate 34,543,473, forward strand.
TTATACTCTTAAGACCCAAACCAGACAGAGGAAGTGCAACACTTGATCATCCTCTGAAACGGGAAGAGCATAGAGAGTAATGACCGGTACTCTGAACGGAGTAGAGAGCACCTTAAGTACATAGCCGTTCCTTGGTTTAAAGACGACTTTACAGTCGTTAGGCCCGAACTCAAAACAAGATGCACTATCAGAGAGTGCTTGCAAGTCACCCACTCGCTTGACCATTGCAAGAGCTATTAGGAGGACGGTCTTTAGCGAAAAGGGCCGTAGCCCGGCCGACTGAAGCGGCTCGAAGTTCGAAGGGCCTTGAGGACAGGTCCAATGTTGGAACAATAAGGGGGTGAGGTGGGTTCAGAAAACTGACCCCCTTCAGAAAAAGAATAACTAAGTCATTCCTGCCTATATACTGGTCTTCCACAGGAGCGTGGTTTGCTGCTATGAACTTTTAGCGTGGAAGGGGTGCGTCCCCTGTCCAGCAGCTCCTGCAGGAAAGACAGTACCAGTGAGACATCACAGGACGTTGGATCTTCACTCTTTACTGCGCAACACCACAGACAGACCACTTAAGAGCATAGAGGCATCCACAGGACAGAGCTCTAGCCTCAGAGATAGTGTTCAGGAGGAGAGTTAACAGGGAGGTCCGTAGGCTCCTGCCGAGGGGCCAGACATGGAGGGCCCACAACTCGGGTTTGGGGTGCCTAAATTGTTCCTTTCACCTGGGAAAGGAGGTCCTCATGGAATTGACCATGGGGATGCCATCAGCAGCTGCATCCGCTCGGGGAACCAAGACTGGTTTCGCCAGAGAGGGGCCACCAGAAGGACTGTGCACCTGTCCTCCCTGATCCTTCTGATGACCTGAGGGAGCAGTGCGACCAAGGGGAAAGGTATATAGGGGAAAGCTGGGCCACTTTTGGGCCAGTGATAATTGTCTTCTGAGGCAAAGAGGTTGACCTCTGCCTTCCCAAAGATACTCCAAATTCTGAGAACCATCTGGGGATGGAGGGTCCATTCCCCTGGGGACACATTGCCCCAGAACAGCATGTCTGCCCATTGGTTCAGTCTGCCCGGCATGTGCACTGCTCTCATTGAGCACAGGTTGCGTTGTGCCAATAAGAGGAGGCATCTCACTAGTCTGTACAGAGGCCTCGATCTGAGTCCACCTTGGTGGTTTATGTAGGACACCACTATCATGTTGTCCGAGCGGACTAAGACATGGTGCCCTTTCAGGTCTGGCAGGAAGGTTTTGAGGGCCAGAAAAAACACCAGCATTTGTAGGCAGTTGATATGCAGCCGTTTCTCTGTGCTCAACCAGGAGCCGGATGTCGGCCTGCCCTCGCACAGAGCTCCGCAACCCGTGTTGGAGGCATCTGTCGAGACCACATTCCTCCTAGAGACCGACCCCAAGTCTACGCCGGTCTGGTACTGACTGGGGTTCGTCCAAGGGGCCAGGGCCAAGATACAGCCGTGGTCAGCCTTGATTTGTGGGCTAGGACACAGGGTTTTATCCATTGTGTAGCAGGCCCTGCAGAATTACTGATGATGTAGACGCCATTAGGCCCGGCATCCTCTGAGAGGTTCTGAGAAGGTGTGAAGCCCCGACTCTGAAAGACTCAGCGAGCCACTGGATAGCCACAGCGCGCTCCAGTATGAGCTTGACCCACATTTGGGCCGAATCGAAAACTGCTCCCAGGAAGGCAATTCGCTCACTGGAAAACAGAGAGCTCTTTGCTAAGTTGCTTGGCTAAGGATCTGTGAGTGTCTAGCTCGATCTCGGACTGGGCCAATATGAGCCAATCGTCGAGGTAATTCAGGATCACACTCCATTCTGTCTTAGAGGGGAGAGGGCCGCATCCATGGGATGAAATAATGTTCAACAATATTATTGATCTCCTGCATTGACACCATTATATGAGAACTGAACTGAGCTGGACGATGACATCACGGTGTTCTCCAGAGTGGCTATATATATAAATGGACTAAATTAATAACTTTTTTACAACAAAAATGAACCATCACTGAACTTACTTAAGCTGTTTATGTTTTAATTGTGCTTTATAAATCTGTTGAATGAAATTAATGAATAAGCTGGACTGTGATGCTATTTTCTTCTAGAAACAATTATTTTATGCATTATTTTCCTGTTATCTCTGTAAAGCTGCTTTGAAACAATCAGTATTGTAAAAAGCAGTATATAAATAAAGGTGACTTGACTTGAGTCTTGACATGCATTTCGTGAATGTACGCGTGCCAGAGACAGTCCGAATGGAAGGACAGTATCCTGATAAGAGCGAATCTCAAAAAGGTCTGTGATGGGGAGCTATCTGGATGTGAAAGTAGGCATCTTTCAGATCCACTGAGAATAACCAATCCCCTGGGCAAACTTGCTAGAGGATTTGTCTCAATGTTAGCATCTTGAACGGCCGTTTCATCAAGGCGCAGTTAAGATGTGTGAGATCGAGGATGGTTTCTCCCAAGGTTTGTTTCTCCATTCTGTCACCTAATGGAGTTTAGGTTCCTCTGGCATGCCTAGTTGGGGACAAATAATATTCAGCAATATTACTGATTTGACTGTACTGACACTATTGGATGAGAACTGAACGTTGAAATCACTGTTTTCTACAGCGCTGCTTTATAGCTGTTCACTGCTTCACTCGCTAGATCGAAAATCCAACATGGCCGCCATATGCAACTAGCCTATTGTAAACAGAATAATATTTTGCACTGCTGTGGATGTTAATATAGTTATCTTTACAGTTATCGTTCTTAGTGTGAATGTGATTGAGTGTGTGCACACACACATTCTCTGTTTTTTAATAGTAGTGAATTAAGTTCTTACTTTTTTGCTGGGGATTTACATTTGGTCGCATCAGTGTCGGCAAACCTAACCCACACACAGAGCGTTGCATCAGCCATTCAGTGCTGTGTAAAAGTGCCATTGTGTTGAGCTGAATCACATCAATGCAGGCAGTGTGACAGCACCTCTGTGGGCCGAGATCCAGTGCGTTCTGGAGAGGAGAGGAGGGTGACACAGCTACAGACTGTCCGACACATGCTCTTCTAGTGGCTGGCATCTATATATTGCTTGACATTAGTTCTGTATACAGATATTTATTGTCTAAGTTGTGCTATAGTCAAGGAAAACCAGGCGACCTAAGCCAGACATTTCTCCATGTCTGTATGTGTGTGTGTGTGTGTGTGTGTGTGTGTGTGTGTGTCTATATATACATACAGATATATGTACAGATTTGTGAAAGGAGCTATATGTATATAATCTAATAATCACTGTCAGACTATTAGGTGATAAATAACATTAGATTGCCATTTCTGTAGTGAGAAATTATTAGGTAATTTATGGAAAAAGTTTAATATCCTTTTAGAGTATGCGATATTGTTCGCTTCAGTGCATCTGTGAGATTTTGCAGAAACACTTTGTTTTGTTGGTCACAGCATAATTTTGGTAATGGCTCAGTCAAGCATCATACAGGAAGAAATATTACAATGATTAGAAAAACAATAAAACTGTGCAGATATTACTGCCAACGTTACTAAATAAATTAGTTAGAAATGGTTTTCACCATTCAATTAGATTTAATTTTTTGTGAATAAGACAAGACATTTTAAATCATTCATGGAGAAATGTAAATGATTCAAAGCGATTCACACAACTTTTGTATGTTTAATGGATTCGTTGTAACAGCTCAAGCTAAAACAAACACATTTGGGTTTAAAACATGGAAAATAAGATACTCAACACAAAATATATTACTGTCAGACCACATGCTTGTTAGCTTTTACTCAATTGCAAAATTAAATGATGACACTTCAAATGCAGTACTGAAAATAAATCATATAGAAATTGATGTTTACCCATTATTGTTTCTAAAAAGGCAATTGTACAGCAGAATAAAGAAACAAGAAGTTGTACAGTACTCACATGGGTCATGCAGTTCCCTCTCTGGTGTGTGAACGTACCGGTGATCTGACACTGACCATCAGTCAACCCACTGTGACTGTGGACCATTGACAATAATGTGTGTGTGTGTGTGTGTGTGTGTGCGTGCGTGTGTGTGTTTGTGAGAGAGAGAGAGTGAGAGTGTTTTCTGCTCTCTAGGTAGATATAGCAATATACAGTATAACATATTGGTAACACTTTACAATAAGTTTCATTAGTTAACATTATTTGTACATTAACAGGAACTAAGAATGAACAATACTTCTACAGCATTTATTAGTTATCTAGTAGTTTATCTTAGTTAATATTAATTTCAATATTTACTAATATTTTATTAAAATCAAAGGTTGTATTTGTTAACATTAGTTAATGCACTGTGAACTAACATGAACAAACAATGAACATCTGTATATTTATTAACTAACATTAAACAAAGATAAATGAATTCTGTAACAAATGTATTGCTCATTGTTAGTTCATGTTAGTTAATACATTAACTAATGTTAACTAATGAACCTTATTGTAAAGTGTTACCAACATATTTGTTATCAATTGTGCATAATACATACTTCTTGTTAACACTGTTACATTTTTTAGTGTGAAATTACTGTAATTTCACAGTAATTTCCCAGCAGAACTTCTCTTGTATTTAATGCACTCTTAGAGGTTTCTTGTAAAATCGAAAGTACTTTTCTGGCAATTTTAGTCAAGATTTTCTATTTGCACTTGACAATAACTCATTTACTGTAAAACTGTACGCTAAAAAATACTGTAAACAAACAACATCATACTGTGTTTCTCAGTGCATATGATGGCACCCAGCATGCAGTGCAGGACGAATAGATTATGATGTGGAGGTTTTTGCTACTTGTTGGTTTTATCTGTGCTCCTGAACTGATTTTGCAGTTGGTGTGGTTTGTTTATTTAGTAATATTCAGAGTTTATCCTTTTTTTGAGTGTCACCGTTTTTGTGTTTTGAATATTGAGTATTAATGTCACATATTTCAAAGATGTATCTCAGCAGTTGCTTCACTATTGTGAAAAACATCCATTTACAAACAGTTCTTCGACATTAGTTACTCAGGGTGTCCCACAGGGCTCTGTGTGAGGGCCTCTTCTGTTTAGCATATAGCCTCTTGAAGAGATTAGAAAGTATGGTGTTGTTATGCTGATGGAAAATAGATTTATGTCAGCATGCACCCTGATCTTAACTTCACAATTAAAGACCTAACTAACTGTTTGTAGTAAATAAAAGCATGGAGGCAAGACAACTTTCTTAAACTAATGAGATAAAAACGGAAATGGTGTGGTGGTATCTTGTTGGTATCTGTCAGATGATTCAAATTCTGTATTTCCATTGCTTCAAGTATGGAAGCTTGGTGTTATCATTGACGTACAATTGACATTTGATGGCCATATTACCATAGACAAAAAATAACCATAGAATTGTGTGTATTTAATAAGTTTTAGTTGGGATTGAATAGGTTGGTTTAAAGTGTTTATTTGAATTGTATTTATAACATTGAAGGGCAAGAAAAAATCAGGACCTGGATTAAAAGGAAACCTTTGTGTGTGTGAAACAACCAGGACTTTTTGAAATTTGCCCCATTTACTTACTAAATAATTTTTTTTTTTTTTTTGTGATAATAGAAATTATACCACAAATGCTATCGATTGAGCTGAACATGTACTGAACCTGGAATATTTATTTTACTCTGATCACAACTATAGGTTATAGCTTTGTCTTGTGTGGACTTTTATGTTATTTCCTGTTCTGCACCATGTTTTGTAGTCCTTTGTAGTGTTTCTTGTTGATTAGTTCATGATTGTTCCCAGGTGTGTCTTGTTTTACCCCTTGTGTATTTAAACCCCAGTGTTTCTCATGTTCCTTGTCTGGTGTTGTCCTTCATGGATGTTGTGTACTCTTTATCTCGTGTTTGAAATCTCCTGTTTGTTGCCTGGATTGATAAATAGATTGCTGGGCAACGATTAATCACATCCAAAATGAAAGTTTGTGTTTACATAATATATGTCAGTGTATTGTGTATACTTATTTAGTAAATAAATACACACACACATGCATGTATACTGTATATTAAAAATATTTTTTTTATTTAGATAAAAAATATTTATATTTAAATTATGTTTAAATATACAGTATACTGGCAAATATTTCTTAAACATAAACATGAATGTGTGTGTATTTAATTATACACAGTACACACATATATTAAATAAACACAAACTTTTATTTTGGATGCGATTAATCACGAGTAATCGTTGCCCAGCATTTTTAAATAAAATAGTCACTGCATTTGGATCCTCCTCTCTGTCAATTCTGAACTCATCATAACTTATAGTTATGATTTGTACTTTGTATGTAATGTACATTGCATGTTAAATCCAGCAACTATTTTGATCTCATTAAATCATTCATAAAATATATGTAATTATTAAGTAATTGAAAGTTTGACATAGTCTCTAGTACAATGTAATAACATGTTTTGAAGTAAACTTTGGGCAAATCTGTGTATGATACAGTGAGTGGGACCTTATTGAATATTTATATCTTAACATGATGTCTTAAAAAATTTAATTCCAGTATTTAATGAAAGGATGGCTCCATATGCATCTACAGAAGTTTGGATGAATCCTGAAAATTCTCTGAAGAAATGCCTCTGAAAAAACAAACAAACAAACAAACAAAACATTAATAAATCTTTCAAGCAGCTTGTTGAATCAGCTCTCACTGATGCAACTAGAATGAATGCACGTTTTATGATGATAAATTGCCTTTTTGTTCAAATTTGAGCTTGTCATGTGGGGAAACTATTGTCCAGCAGATGGCAGTACCATCCCAGCAATATTTAAAGATGAATTACTGAACAAGTATTTATGATTGTACCCTGTACAGGTTAACCTATTAAAAAATAAAACATTAAATGATAAACAGTTCCATTGGTATGTATTTTGAATAAATAAACTGAATAAATAAAGCAGAAAGACACTCTTCAGATAGGCAGGAATAAGATCTTCTCACATAAACATCTGTACACCATTAATAATCAAAATAAATGCTCAGGCAAGCCTGAGAAATAACATTCTCTTTTGTGACAATGATGACTAGATAAAGCCGTAATTCTCATATCAACCTCACTTTCTTCTGTACGCCTGTAGGTTACAGAGATTTTCCTATACTGTTGAATCTTTTATATATAAAGTTTATTCATTCTCTGTAACTCATTCATGCAAACATTGTGATCTGAACATGTCTGAATGATGGCAACAGTATGTGGCAAAACTGTGTGAGGATATAGCCTACATATACTTTCTTAAGGTAAATATTTTGGTCCGACGCCACATTAAATTAAAGCATGTCCAATGCATTTCCGGACTGATTAGACCATGTTATTTGGCAATTAATCAATCTTAAGATAGTGAATTGGAGGTTTGGAGCGCATATAAAAAGTATTAAGTTCTGTCCTTCCAATGTTTCTACTTCAATTTTTTTGCTCCATCTTTTTCTTCTCTTTTGTATCTCTATGCTTTAATAGAACTGACACTTTTTTCTGTTTTTTCAGGCTTGTGTTTGGTTCGTTCTTTCACAATGTTTGTGTTCAAATTTAGCTGAAGGTATTATACCTGTCCATTAAAAGCAAGTAAACAGCTGCGTCACTCTCCACTTTCGAACCTAAAAAGCTTGAAAAGAAAAGACAGAAACAGACGCGACAGCAAACATGGAGGAAAGAGATCAACAAAAACTGGCTATACGAGACAAACATCCCACCTTCAGATTTATTTACACTCACACAATAGTGAAACACATGCACATTACACAGAGATTTGCACATACACTGTTTACATTTGCCAGGAATTTACAGGATGAAATAGTATTACTGTGCTATAAATTACTGTAGTCAGAAGAAATGTACTATGAAATCAATGCATGCTGGTTCATTTTCTTATAAATGAAGGTGAATCAACAGCAGAATGATACTAACATCACAGTAATGTAAAGTGCTGCTCGTTTTACTGTGAATTCCCATTATATTCATATAAGTCTTTAACCATGATGCTACTTCAAGATATTATATTGTTCACCACTGTACCAACAAGTTTAAAAAAATCCACAGCATAATCTGTGCATGCTGAAAAGTCTGTAAAATTACTGTGAAAGTTTATTATTACCCTGGAATATAATGGAATTTCACACAAAAATTTTAACAGTGTAGTTTTGAGATCATTTAGATCATTTAATGAAGTGCTATTAGTAGCTACATATGTCAAAAAAAATAAATAAATACAATTTCATTTAAAACGTGTGAAATGCAAAATATGATTAGTTTGTCAATAATATAAACTGAAGAATTCCTTCACCGCTTTGTCATCGTGTATGTAGACGAAATTCTCATCTATTTCCAGAACCTGGCCGACCACCGCCACCATGTAACGCAGGATCTACAGAAGCTTCGAAACTTCCACCTCTTCTTGAAACTCGAAAAATGTGAGTTCCACCGTGACACAGTTCACGTCCTCGGGTACGTCATCGATCAACACGCCATAAAGATGGACCAGAGGAAGGTAGAGATGGTGGAGATGATATTGGTAACCCGGGAGCTACTGACTCTTGAAGAGTGGCGACATTGGCTGGAGGGAGCTCAACACCCCTTTGAGGTCATCACTGACCACCGCAATCTTGAATGCCTTCGCGACACCAAAAGATTGAACACCCGCCAGGCACGCTGGTCTCTCTTCTTCACCGGATTTAACTTCACTGTGAGGTACCGACCTGGTAACAAGAACCAGAAAGCGGATGCACTCTCCCGCTTATACCATCCTGAATCCATCACCGCACCTCCTGAACCCATTCTCCCTCCAGCCATCATCGTTAGCCCGATTCAGTGGTCCCTCGACGACCAAATCTCTGAAGCTACACAGTCAGAGCCTGCTCCACCTGGAGGTCCTGAGGGACGGACCTATGTGCCCACTCGTCTCCATCTGTCCCTCATGGACTCAGTCCACACATCACCGGGCTCTGGACACCCAAGGCAGCCAGCAAACCCTCTCGCTCATCAGCAATCGCTACTGGTGGCCCAATATGACCCAGGAAGTCTCCCGATATGTTCAGGGATGCTCAGTCTGCGCCTTATCCAAAGCACATCTGGATATCTTCCGCAGTCCAATGGCCAGACTGAGCGGAAGATACAAGACATCGGGAGGTACCTGCGATCGTATTGTCATGACCATCAGGACAGCTGGAGCCGTTTTCTTCCCTGGGCCGAGTATGCACAGAACTCCCTGTGACAAGCCACCACAGGACTTACCCCCTTCCAGCGCATACTCGGCTACCAACCACCCCTGTTTCCCTGGTCAGGAGAGCCTTCGGACGTTCCAGATGTCCACCACTGGTTCCAAGCGAGCGAGAGGGTCTGGGACTCAGCACACATTCATCTACAGCAGGCAGTTAGGAGACACAAGAGCCAGGCCGACGCAAGAAGATCAGCGACACCCCGATACCATCCAGGGCAAAAGGTCTGGCTCTCAACCAGGGATATCCATCTTCGACTGCCCTGCCGTAAGCTGAGTCCCCGCTATATCGGTCCCTTCGCAATACAGAGGCAGATCAATGATGTCACATACCGGTTAACCCTTCCTTCTTACTACAAAATGTCTCCTTCATTTCATGTCTCCCTACTCAAACCATTCACTAATCCTCTGGTTCCTTCTTTCCCAGGGTCTGGTGTACCTCCTCCTCCTGTGGACCCATCAGAGGAGAACATCTATCGAACATCATCCTAGACTCCCGGCGACGGGGAGGGCTATTGGAATACCTCGTCGACTGGGAGGGATTTGGCCCAGAGGAGAGATCATGGGTCGCTCCTGATGACATTCTGGACCCTTCACTGCTGCACGATGTCCATAATGCTCATCCAGCCCAGAGAGGCCATCCACTTCAGCCATCAGGAGCTGGCCGTGGAGGAGGGGGTACTGTCACAGAGTCAACTACATCGACAGCCCCAGACCTCTACACTCCACCCACTCGTTCCCAGTCACCAGAGTACTAATCACCATCACCTGTCACCAGTCTTCACTGATCATCACCCAGCACTATATAACTCTTCCCACTGCAGTTCACAATTGTGTGGTCTCGTCGTTCCCTCAAAGAACACTTACCTGACTCCTTACCTGGATGATACCTACCAGAACGATTTGTCTTCAGTCATCTGCTTCCTTCATCCATCTTCAGTCATCTGCCTCGATCTCCATTTCCGAACCTGCAACAGATAAGACCATTACTCATCCAGATCTCCATCCTGAACACTATTATTCATCAGTTACTCACCCGATCACATACTTCTGCAAATAAACCTGTTGATTACTTTACCTGTGTGAATCCTTCTGTTTCATGACACACTTTGTGAAAAAGGAAGATGTCTGTAATGTCTTTCTTCAGAATAATTCGGTGTTACACAAACGTTTCTTTTCTTTTTTTTCGCTTCAGTAGCCTCTAAATTGTAATGAAGACTCGTGCATTTTCTGTGAAGCTGCTTTGAAATGATATGTATTGTGAAAGTGCTATACAAATAAATGTGAATTGTATTTAATGGAATTGTCATAAACATGTGTTATACACATATCCGAAAGGATCTAAACATACAGGCTTAGAAGACAGGCTGTTTTTCTCTGCAACAGCAGAGACATAATGGAAAACATTAGTGTTAGCGGATGGCTCTCTATCTTATTGAGTCTACACACACACACACACACACACACGATCCCTGTGGCTCTCTCCAATTACAGTCTCCTTGCTGCCTCCCTAGCGTTAATGGAGAAGAGGCTGGTGAGGGTGAGGGATGGAGACTGCAGACCCCCATCGATCTCAGGTGAGTGTGTGTGTGAACCCCGGGAGCCTCGGGCCGCGCCGTGCTGCAGATCCTCGGAGGATGACGCATTCTCCCTCGTTCTCTTTTCCAAACGCACATATCAGTCCTCATATATCCAGCCTTTGCTCTGTGTTTATGTAACTCAGCCCTTAAGTGTCTACATGCTAAGCTGAGATCCCAGTCAAGATGCTTTTGAAAGCTAATTGAGTGCCTCTTAGAAGTGGATACAATGTCTGTCACTTCACAGCTTAATTGAAGCTTGCACAAAGATGCGCATCTATGCCACCCTAGACACTTCTGCATCATATTTCATCTGCTCCTCTGCAATTAACAGTCAACATCCAAATCTGTGATTGTATCACAATGGGAGAGTTTATAAGCAGACATCTGACACAGCTGTGAAAGTTTATTTCTATAGCGCTTTATACAATATAGATTGTTTTAAAGCAGCTTCATAACAGAATCAATGGTGCAAGCTTCATATATATGAGACAAATTCACATTCTGCTTTAAAGCAGCTCTAATAAGCTCTAACTAAGACAATAGAGTAGACTAATAGAATAGACTATATGTACAGCTAGATATAAATACTATAATTGAATGAGTCGTGTTCAACCAAGTCTCTACCCTTCTTACACAGAACAACCACCTGGACAACAAACAGTCTGGTTTCAAAAGCGGCCACTGAACTGCTCTTGGTTATTGAAGCTCTGTGGCTGACAAAAGCAGTTTCCAAATCCTCAGTACTCATCTTGCTGAATCTGTCTGCTGCGTTTGACACAGTTAACCACCAGATTCTCCTGTCATCCCTCAAGACAAAGGGCATCTCAGGAACCACACTCCAGTGGTTCAAGTCTCATCTCTCAGTAGGTCCTTCAGGGTGTCGTAGAGGGGTGAGGTGCCTCAGGGCTCAGTGCTGGGACCGCTTCTCTTCTCTATCTACATGTCATCACTAGGATCTGTCATTATGAAACATGCTTTTCCTATCACTATTATGCTGATGACTCACAACTCTACCTCTCATTCCAGCCGGAAGATCCAACGGGAGCTGCTCGCATCTCAGCCTGCCTGACAGAACTGCTTGTGGTCTTGACCAACCGATCACTTCATCACAACTTCTCCATTCAGCTGGGTTTGTCAACCATAACTCCCTCCAGGACAGGAACTTTGGAGTTGTGATTGAAATGCAATATATGTCGCTTTGGATAAAAGCGTCTGCCAAATGCATAAATGTAAATGTAAATGTAAATATACAATATTAGGAGGATCAGGTCCTTCCTATCGGAGTTACAAAACTCCTTGTCCAAGCTCTGGTTCTATCCAGACTGGACTTTTGTAATGCTCTCTCCTTCCAGCATCACTGTCAAACCTCTGCAACTGATCCAGATGCTGCAGCTAGAGTGTCTTTATCAAGCCGAAGAGACGCACGTCACTCCTCTCCTCACAAAATTGCACTGCTTGCCTGTCGGCTGCTCGTATCAAATTCAAGGCACTGATGTTTGCCTACAGAACAACCACTGGCTCTGCATCCCTATACCTAAACTCACTACTTCATAATTACATTGTTACAAATGTTACAGCGATTTTGTAGGTGCTCAAAGCGCTTCACATATGGAAGGGGAATCTCCTCAACCACCACCAATGTGCAGCTCCACCTGGATAATGCGACGGCAGACATATTGCGCCAGAAGGCATTTCCAGAAGGCATTGCCCCACACACCAGCGTATTGGTGGAGAGGAGAAGAGAGAAGAGTGTTGAAGCCAATCAGTATATATGGGAATGATTAAGAGGCCATGATGGGCAGAGGCCAATGGGCAAATCTGGCCAGAATGCCGGGGTTAAACCCCAACTCTTTTTCCAAAGACATCCTGGGATTTTTAATGACCACAGAGAGTCAGGACCTTGGTTGAACATTTCATCCGAAGGACGGATCAAAACTTCAGACCAATGTGCCCTCCAGAAGCTTGTGTTCTGCAAGTGAACGGCATCTTGTGGTGCCATCATCTCTATTGTTGCTTTGAGCATCTGCTAAATGATTCAATGTAAGCTCCCATTAGAGTATTAGTAGACTGTTAGGTTAAGGTTAGTAGAGCAAGTTGACATGTACTTGCAAAGTTGCTTATAGTCAGTGGAATGTCTGTTGAAGAGCATCAAGATAAAGTGTTGGCAGATATTAAGCAGACAGTCTACTAATACTCTAATAACTGCTATAGTTGTTATGTAGTTGCACAGTTACTTATAGTTAGTAGAATGTTTGAAGTGGACTTTCAAAATGTTACCATGCTTACTTTTTATAACATTTATTGAAATAATGACATATCCAAAATTAGGTTTTAGGAGGTTTTGTCAAGTTTAGCTCACACAATATATAAGGTTTATTATGGGTTTTCCCCAAAATATGGTTAAGTAAACACACTAACACACACACATGTTGGGTTTCAATGTTTTATGGAAACTCTACTCAGACATAATAATTTTTATACTGTACAAACTGTATATTCTCTCTCCTTATACTAACCCTACCCCTAAACCTACCCATCACAGAAATCCTTCTGCATTTTTACATTTTCAAAAAAACTCATTCTGTATGATTTATAAGCTGTTTTCCTCATGGGGATCAAAAAATGACCCCACAAAGGACAAGGATTTCAGATTGCAACACAGATATTGCCATTTGTGGCATCATTTGGTTCCCAAAACACAGGGTTTACCCGGACGGACGGACAGACAGACACACACACACCTTTAACTTTATGTAACCCCTCACCCAGGTCTCACACACCAGCCCATTCTCATCCCAAGGCGTCATATACTGACGCTTTTGACATTTCGTCTACATCGAACGCACATGGCACCCTTTAGCGTCAATATGAGACGCTGATAGATATGGGCCAGAAGGCGCCTCCTAGCGGTCTAACCCTAAAGGCCTGTTCACAACAGGACGAATTTCGCGCGCGATATTCGCCGACGTTTAACACCTCGTACTAAACAAAGGGCGCCAATGTGAGTGTGCACACCGGCGCGAAAAATGCCACGCGTAAAAGCGTCATTTTTTAAAAAACGCCTCGGGTTCGTTTTTTTTGGTTTGACGCGCCGCGTCAAAAACTATCCGACCAATGAGATTGGCGCTTTTGCTCACGTGTCTGGAGCTTCTGAAGTTACAGTAAAACACAACTTGGGGGCGCTCAAACACAAAACGGTCTTGCCGAGGACACATACGTAACGGCGAAGAAGATATATGCCAAGTAGCGTCTACACTGCCGGGAAGAAATAAGACGAGGAAGATGCAAGGCAAGATGATTGTAGAGCTGCTGGTCTCGTTGGTGTCGGAACATAAAGAACTATATGACAAACGCGACGTCGACTACAAAAATCTTGATAAAAGAAAACTGTTATGGAGTGGTATTAAGCGCCATCTAATGTCAGGGAATGAATTTGCATGTTCACTCGGCTCATCTTCAGTGAAAATCGCTTGGGTGTGAACACAAAAAACGCGTTGAAAAACGCTGGCGAATAACGCGCGCCGATATTCGTCCCGGTGTGTACGGCCCTTAACCCTACCCCAGACCTAAACCTACCCATAACCGAACAAAGCTCTGTGCGTGTCATATTGACGCTAAAGGGTGCCATGTGCGTTCGATGTAGACGAAATGTCAAAAGCGTCAGTATATGACGGCCTAGGATGAGAATCACACACACACACACACACCTTTGTGTAACCCCTCACCCAGGTCATACTCACCCTGCGCTATGCAGGCCTCAAACCCCAGTCTCCGGCGTGGGAGTCAGCATTTCCCAGGGTTTTGTGGGATTCTCTGCGCTCATCTCTGCGCTCATCAAAGTTTTAAAGCTGCTACTTTAAAGCTTTGGTTAAGCAATGAGAAAGTGTGTTATATTATAGAGTTATATGTTTGAGTCTTGTACTGGGAAACATTCATTATGGAAAGTAAAGCATTGCATGATTTTTGATCTTTGAAGGGTAGAGCAGAGCAATAATGGTCAGAGGAAGAAAAACAGAGAAAAACACATAAAACAAGTGTTGTTTGTTTCCGAAAGGAAACGATGAAGGCCAACGCACTTTCTGCAGTGAGGTTATGAAAGAGATTCATGAAAAATAAAAAGTCATCAACAGACGCTCAGAATAAGCTTCAGAAAATGTTGCTTGTCTACCTTAAAATAAATATTATAAGCTAGTTAATTTCATATATTATTTTTATGTTCACATATATTAATTATATGTGGTTTGCTCTTTTTGTAATCCTGTTACTAAAATGTGACATGTATTATGTTAGGTTTGTGATTTTCTGGCAATATCAAATAGAAAACAATCTGCTGAATTATTTTGATAGCAAAAGCAAACTTTTTTCTTGATCAATAGCTGTTTCACTCTGAAATCATAATACAGCAGTAAAAGAAAAAGAGAATTTATTGAACGAATTAAAACATGAGCTAAAACTGAAAGAATACCCATCAGACAGTGTGTGTCAAATGTTGGCTTACACACGGCCCTATTTTAAGCAATTGCTCACTTGACATTCACTTGACATCTAATTACAACCAAGAAATGCTTTTTCTTCCTCAAAATGAATGATGGCGAATTCATCCTTTAAAGTGTTTAATCTGACGGTGTTACAATGTTCACTCTCTTCAGATCCGCTGGAGGTGTAACAATAGGTTGTCATACCGTTTTCTCTGACAAACAGTCATTGCACGCCTGTAGTGGTTCATTAAGGTAAGAAAGACTTGCAATTATTTAGACATGCTAATAAGCTTGGTCTTACCGGAATAAGATCCGTCCCACACAGATACACAACTACTCTTTTAAATATACACTGAAACTGCACATGCATTAGTGAATCATCAGTTACATATAATATGACTCAGACAACTGATATCAATATGTGCTTTTCTGGTAACACTTTAGAATACGGTTCCTTCATGAGTAACAAATGAGTAACGCACTATTAACATTCTAGTAACTACTATAAGCTAACAAGAAACTCTGATTAATGAATTAGTGAGTAATAGCGCTCAGTTGAATGTGGTAGTTCACTATTAGCTAATCAATATCTACTATTTTTTTCATACCTCCCAGAGAACTACTATATACAGGTTCATAATTAACATGAATAATGCATAATTTATAATAAAAGGTAAAGGTAACCCACTAGTAATGACTCAAGTATTACTACATCTTTCTAAAGGAACTACTAATTATTTGGATCAGTATCTAAAGTGGAAAATATGATAATACCTAATATTGACTGAAGTCATTGTGGACTTTTGAGATTTTAAGGTTTTGGATAGTAATTCCTTCTGATAGATTTAGTAACAGTGTGTTCCAGTGATCTTCACTTGAGAATACTGATCCAAATAATTAGTAGTTTCTTTAGAAAGTTTCTTTCTTCTGAATCATTACTGTCCAAAACCTTATGAAAATCTCAAAATTTACATTGACTTCAGTCAATATTAAGTAGTTATCAAGCTTTTCACTTTAGATACTGATCCACATTATAAGTCGTTTCTTTAGAAGGATGTAGTAACGCTTGAATTATTACTAATGGGATACCATTACCTTATAATATACATTATGCATTATTAATATTAAGTATGAACCTGTAGTAGTTCTTAGTAGTCTTGATATACTGTATACTGTATTAGCCAATAGTGAACTACCACATTCATCTGAGCGCTATTACTCACCAATTCCTTAATCAGAGTTTCTTGTTAGCTAATAGTATTTACTAGAATGTTAATAGTGCGTTACACATTTGTTCCTGTGATGTTATTCAGCAATGTAGGAACAGTATTCTAAAGTGTTCCCGCTTTTTCTTTTCCGTTGCTCAATCTTTTCCTATAATTCCATTGTGCTCTTTCTTTCCACACCGGTTCATTTAGCATTTTCCTCAAGAGTTCTCCCAGATTTACGTCAGTATTCAGTTCATGCTCAGAGCCACGGAGGACTGAAAAGGTCACGACCTCCTTGTGTTTGCTAGTCGTGACATCACCGTGACGAGCTGCATGCCAATGAGGCTAATTGCTGTGTGTATGTGTGTGTGTGTGTCTTCTTATTAGCATACTCGACGACAGCAACAGAGAGAGGTGAGATGTCTGCCCTCATTTACATACATATGTTATCAGAACGTTAGCTGTTAACTTTGAACAGCTTTGAACAGAATGTTTCCTAACAGAACACATAACTTTGGTGTCGTAGCCTACATTCATTATGGGAATGTAGAGAATCGTAGCACTTAATAGCTTTACAGGGATAGTTCCTTAATGGGCATTTGCAGAGACGCCTGGAGTTTGGAGGAAGATGAACATGTGCAAACCTCCTCTATCTGGACTGATCATATGAATGGGAAGTTTACATCACTCCCAGCTAAAAAAAAAATAGGTTCTTAGAACGTTTTGCTAACGTTCCAATTAAGTTATGAAAACACTATTTCTGAATGTTCTCTGAACATTCAAACATTTCTTGGTTCCACGAACGTTAGAGAAACATGAACATTCCATTTTATCCTTCTTCAAACACTATGGGAATGTTACTTGGGAATAGTGTTTCATTTTGAAACAAGAAGTAACATTTTAAATGTGTTAGACAAACTTTACATTTTTCTGCCTGTTTTATTTCTGTTTCTAATGTTTTGAAATAAAAGTTTTTTTTCTTCTTCTGGCAAATATGTGTACTGTACTTTTTGTAGTGTACTTTGGCCAAGAACTGCCAACACAGCAAGTGATTGTCTGTAAATATCCAACTATAGCCGCGTTTCCACCGCAGGAACTGTCCCCAGGAACTATAGGGACTTTGTGTTGGTACTCAGGAATCAGGGTCTAAATGAAGTTCCGGGTAAATATTTCCCCCTCAGAAAGTCCCTGCTGGCGAGGTAGTACTTTTTCAAAGTTCAGGAACTTTCGGGGGTGGGTTCGTTGGTTGAGTTCATGCCGTATTTTGATTGGTTGACTCCACGCAGCATTTTATTTCAACCACCATTTTTTTTTTTTACCTGTTGCGCAGTAACAGTTGTTTGCTATTCGAATCAACAATGGAGTTTAAAAAATACAACAGATGGACTGACGATGAGGTTCGGTTTCAGAGGATTCTGAAGGATCCAATTCAGAGGATGGATGAAATCCAGCGGGAACTGTAAAGTAGCTCGCAGTCCTACGTCACCGGACTAATTTGCCTAATCTTCACGGTACTTTAGACTCGCGGTGAAAACGCAGACAGCAACAGGTCTGGGGGGAAAAAGTTCCTTGGAAAAAAGTTTCTGGGACAAACTGTTCCGGGTAATTTCAGAAATGCGGTTTATGGTTCTTTTTATACAGTTTAAGGAAGATATGAAATTGATGATACCACAATTATATGGTGTGTGGAAACTTGTTTTTTTGTAAAATACATTAGACAGTTCATGAACGGACTGCGAGCGGCCATAGGTGATCCTGACTGGTTTACCATTAATCTTTAGCTTCAACCTTTGTTTTTTTGATAAATATTATGCATACTTACCGGCCATTTTATTAGGTACAGCTTCCTACCACCGCATTTTGGACACATAATAGGCATGTCACTTTTTTCACAAATTCACATTTCTGTTGTTTACACATAGATAACGGTGTTGTTTTCAAAATCTTGCACTTTGAAACCCGCTTGTTCATTTGCAATGAAGCAATAGCGACGATTGAAAAGCATTTGGTTAAGATGTTGGAAAAGATGTTATAGAAGTTATGAATGGCTGGTAACTTGAATTTAGAAGCCAACATTTTTTTTATTTCAAACCCTGCACTTATTTAAAGGAGAACTCCGGTCAATTTTAACATTGAGCTAATTTTTTTGTACATTTGGAGTGCTGTCAGTACAGAGAACAACGACAAAAATCGGTGTTGCCTACACCGTGTTATCCTCTTTTTAAAATTTGCACCCTGTTGACTTCAATGGGGCAAGTACTAAACCTGCTTTTAGCCTCTTAACATCCTTGATGTGTCATTACAAGTGCCCAGCCATTGTGAGTGATTCCTTCAGAGTCAACACGCGGTGAATCTGACTGCAGTAGATGTGAAAGATATTAATAAAAATGATAAAATTTAAGCCAGCACACATACCTGTATTTACATCCTGTTTTCGGCTGAAGTCCACAGTAGTCGATTGTCGAGTTCACGCGCATAGGTTTCGTACGTACGATCATGCACCCGAACTCGACAATCGACTACTAGATTCACCCGTGTTGACTCTGAAGGAATCACTCACATGACCTGAGCACTTGTAATGACACATCAAGGATGTTAAGAGGCTAAAAGCAGGTTTAAAACTTGCCCCATTGAAGTCAACAGAGTGCAAATTTTAAAAAGAGGATAACACGGTGTAGGCAACACCGATTTTTGTCGTTGTTCTCTGTACTGACAGCACTCCAAATTTACAAAAAAAAGATGAGCTCAATGTTAAAATTGACCGGAGTTCTCCTTTAACAGATTATCAAAAAAACTATGCGACAAGTTGTAGTTGGCTATAGGCTGCTACGCTTGTTTTTGTGACACTAACGCATTGTAGTTTTCTTTGTATCTTTATTAAATCCAATTGATCGTGTCAGAAACACAGGGTTAGGACTAGTGTGAAAACTTGAACACAGTCTAAAAGGTGAACCCAAATGCAGAAAACCAGATGACAGTTCTGGGAAATCTTTTATATGATGAAAAGGAACGTCCAAACTTTCCATGGATAAATCCAAAAAGTAAACTCCGAAACACTTCCAAAAATAGTTTGACAACAGTTCCAAAAAGTAAATCCAGAAGGAATTTGAAAAAAAGTTCACAAAGATCTGCGAGTACTAAAATTTCAAAGAGCAAAAGTCAATAAAACAAAACAAAGGAACCATACCAGGTACACAAAGTAGATTTAGATAACTCCAAAAGAGGCACAGCCAGAGAACGACCTAGACCTGGAAACACTGGGCAAAGTACTCAGGAGAAACAGGGAACAAGGCACAGGTGACAACAATAAGACATAATGACAGAGACTGAAAACCAACAAGAGATGCAATGGGAGCCTCTAGTGGCCAAACATAAGTCTAAAACCCTGACAGATTGAGCCGGTGCCTCATGCGCACACACATATCATATATACTACTGTTGCAGTGAAACTGTACGCACCTCTCTCATTCGACTCAAATCCAAATATGTTTCTATATTTGCCACGTAACGTTTGGTTGCTAAATTATTAATTATATAAACAAGGCTTTGTAATTCACTCGTGGTCCAGATCTATCTATCTATCTATCTATCTATCTATCTATACAAACAAAATGTATTCCTGTTTTCTGCATCTGCATATTATAGAGCCAATTGGATAAATTATTCAGCTATACTTGTGTGGCTGTGTTGGTATGAATGTCAGAGTGTGGTTTGTATGTGTGTAATAAAAAAATGTGTGTGCGTATGTTTGCTTGTAATATTTGAGAGAGAAAAACTCAACTGTAAACCACAAACCCAACCACTGTGTGTACCAGTGGAAAATGATGGTACTGCACCCAAACTAAATCTTAATGAAAGCTTTTTTATATATATAGATGTCAACCTCAAATTTGGAACAACTTATTATGATTTCTGGCTTTGATTTTCTAGCAGTTTCATATTTTATAGAAAAAAAATTTCATAAAACATTTTCATAAACTTATATCTCTATAGCTTTTTTTGTTTCACTTCTAAAACTTTTTTACTGCAACAATTATTTGCCCAGGTTCTTGTTTAAAATGAGACCAAACTTCAAATTAATATGACAGGTTTTGGACGTGAACATTTTTGTCCTCAATGGACCCATGTGTAACTTTTTTTAAATTATCTGTAAGTATTATCAGCATTATTTCAGATAATGTGTTATGTTTTAAAGGCTACTGGATGGAGTAATAAACAGACAAAATTAATTCCAGGTTAGGTTAATTATTGAAATTAACGAGCTTAATGAATTCCTCACGACAATTAAGAGCGTTTAAATATCGCTGCAATCAGTGCAGATGATTGAGAGAAGCTGTTGAGGGTTAAACAGTGGTAGAGCTTAGCAGAAGTCTCGCTTTGTCTCTCTTCATGGCTGTGAGGGAGATTTGTGTTTGGAAAGGGCTACTTTTAGCCCTTTTCCTCTTTGCTGTTGAGGGACAGAGATCAGGACCGTAAGTAAATGTGCTTTGAAGTGAACAAAAGTGTCTTGTCTGTTTTAACCTGATTCCTCAAAGTTCATGCATTTCTCAACAAAGTGACTGTAGTCTTTAGTCTGACATTATGACAACTACTTCTGTGATTATATTCTATGTTCTGATCTGACTTCCGATGTCCTACTAAACGTCTGACTGATGTTTCCACAGAGCCTTCTTGGTGACGTTCCCTGCTGTGATTGAGTCCGGTTCTGATGCTAAATTGTGTGCGAGTCTTTTAAAGCCTAATGAGAGTCTCAGGATGACAGTTTCTCTGATTGATGGTCAACAGGGGCCGACTCAACTTGTGCAGCAGAGCTCTCTGACAGAGTTTCACTGTTGCTTTAGTTTCAAGGTCTGTCATTGTGCAGCACATGCAGAATTTAATTTTTTTTTTTTTTTGTCTAATAACATTTCTCTACAGGCTCCTCTAGGAGATGTGGAATCTGTGCAGGTGCTTAAGGTGGAAGTTCAAGGGAGGGCCTTCAAAATGACAGAAGAGAGGAAAGTCATGTTCAGATCTTACCTGCCTTTGACCTTCATCCAAACAGACAAGCCCATCTACAATCCAGGACAAACGGGTGAGCTGTGAATGACCCTTGGTTGAATATTAGAAGTGATCAGAACTTGTAGTGTAATAGATTTTCTACATGTTCAAGTGCATTATGTGATTGATGCAAGTTCTTATCGGTTTTCCCTTTTGCAGTGAATTTCAGAGTTTTGACCATGAACGCCAAATTTGTGCCCCTTGATCAAATGGTATGTCTGTATCTGTCACATCCATTGATTTTAATGTTATACAAGTTAAATGCATTTTGTTAAAATCAGCATTTATGTAATTAAGAGTTTTTTTATTTGTGTTTTACAGTACAGTCTTGTGGTGGTGGAGGTGAGTATTTGCTCTAGGTTTTCAAACCTGAAGACATGCAGTTTCTCTTTCTGAGCAATTTTTTTTTTTTTTTTTAATAGGACAATCAAAATAACCGGATTGGTCAGTGGACAAACATTTCCTCAACGGGGTGGATATTGCAGCTTTCTCACGAGTTAAACCCAGAGGCTCAGATAGGGATGTACACACTAAAGGCTTTTATTGGTGACAGAACGATCTCCCAGGAGTTTGAGGTGAAAAAATACGGTAAGTCATTGTTTGAGTGCAAAAGTACAACAGCAGAGCTGATGTCCTCACTAAGCAGCTTGTTTCTGGTTTAGTTTTACCCAAGTTTGACGTGGCCGTAAAAACACCACAGACGTACAGCGTTGGAGATGTGGGACTGAAAGTTGAGGCTTGTGCCAAGTGAGTTACTCTTTGATTTTCCTGTATTGTGGGTGGATGGGTCTTGATCTCATTCCTTGTAACATTTTTCCCAGATATACATATGGGCAACCAGTACCTGGTCAAGCTCTGGTGGAAGTATGCCGTGAACCATATACATTCGTTGAGGTTCCTGGCCTGACTCGTCTGTGCCTGACTAAAACCGTTAAGGTGTGACTCCTGCCATATAGAGCAAGGATTTTCTTTTGCTTGTGCTTGACTTTACTGACTATCTTTCATCTGAAACCAGATGAATGCCACAGGCTGTGCCTCCCTTACCTTCAGTACATCTGTGTTTTTCAAAACCAAATTTGAGGATAACTTGGAAGATTCGTTTCTTGTTAACTTGAATCTCACTGAGGAGGGAACGGGTGAGTTATTGGCTGATTTAAACCAGTGACGCATGTCTACATGTTTATTTGCTTGTCTACATGTTTGCTTTTTCTTCCCAGACGTAGTTGTATCAAAATCCACAAATGTGTACATTACATTTGAAGTTGGGAATATCAAATTTGTGGAGCTCCCAGAGTCTTTTAGACTTGGATCAATGATTGCTGGAAAGGCAAGAAAGTTCATGACATTACAGAAGCCTTCACATTGGTTCCCTTCCCTAACTTTGTCTTTCCCAACAGGTCTTGGCATCTTTTTTCAATGGGACTCCAATTGCAAACAAAGCAGTGTATCTCCTGAATGGTAACAGTGGGCTTGATGAGCTGCTGCTGAATCTAACCACGAACCAGAACGGACTGGCCACGTTCTCCCTCAACACTGCTAAACTTCCCAAGGCTGATCTAAATCTGATGGTATGATTTCTCTCATTTTAAATGACAACTTCTCTTGCAAGACTACAATTGCATTTTGTTCTCTAGGCAAGTGCAACTCCGGCGGGTTATTATGGTTATAAATCCCCACACTTCAACACCGATAGGAGGGTTGTTCAGCTTCTCCAAGCTTCTACTCCTGACAGCCAAAAGTTCAGTGAACTGACTATAGTGGAGCTTAAGCAGCCGCTCAAATGTGGTGCTGTGTTTCCAGTGACCATCAAGTATTCCTTTGTTGGAGAAACTGGCAACTACAACACTAACATCATCTATATGGTGACTGAAAATATTAGTTTTGTGGTGACTTTTATTCTGTTTTGATTGCACTGATCTGTTTGCCTGGCACATTTTATGCACTGGTGTCTTTTTGTCAGGTCTTGTCCAGAGGAGTGATCGTCCTCCATGGACTTCAGACAGTCACAGTGAGTGCTCCTAATACGGTCACGAGTGGCTCAGTGTCGTTCCAGCTGTCTGTCAGTGTTGATATGGCTCCAGTAGTGAATATTCTGGTCTACTGCGTTCTGCCCAGTGACAGTGTAGTCGTTGGTACAGCGTCATTTAAAACCGAAATGTGTTTCCAAAACAAGGTATGGTGCATCTTTGGGCTTTAAGTGGGGATCAATGACGTGTCTTAGTGTATTGGTCCTTGTTCCAGGTGTCTCTAAAGTTCTCTCCTGACACGGCGGTTCCTGGTGAGGAAAACGTTCTGACTGTCTCTGCTCAAGCGGGATCCCTGTGTGGCCTCAGTGCCGTAGATCAGAGCGTCCAGATCTTGAAGCCAGGAACACAACGCCTGAATCCTGAAATGGTACCCATGTGCAGTTAGTTCAGTTTTCCTGTTGGACTTGATTTGACATCCAGGTGCAACTTTATTATTTCTGTGTCCTTATGGATCAGTTGGACGAATCCATACTATATGACGTGGCTGTTATATTTAAAGCCGTACTTTTTTTTTCTTTTTTTTTTTTTCAACTTGTGACCAACAGACCAAATGGTAGTGCTTTTAGTTAAATTTTCTAGAAGTGTGTAACATGCTAACACGTATTGCATCACTTGATATTCAACTATCTGCTTGCATTGACACCATTATGTGAGAACGGTTTTCTCTAGAGCGGCTATATATAATTTAACTTATTCTTTTACAAGAAATGAACCATCACTGAACTTAAGCTGGACTCTGACACTATTCTCTTTTAGAAACAAACTCTTTGTCATCTCTGTAAAGCTGCTTTTGAAACAATCTGTATTGTAAAGCACTATATAAAGTTTGACTTGTTTCGTTGACCCAGGTGTTTGACTTGCTCCCGGTGCGGTCGCAATCAGGTTATCCATACAGCGTTGAGGATGAACAGGAGTGTCTCACAATTCGAACCCGTCGAGCTGTTCGTACAGATCATGCCTATACAAGTTTCGAGGTAGAAAATCCTTCATGACCATGTAGTCACTGAATACTGCAGGGTCCTTGATTTCAGTTTCATCTTTGTGTTCTCTTGTTTCTCTGGCAGAGTGTGGGGTTGAAGCTCGCAACAAATCTGAATGTCCGAGAACCTGATTGCCTGCAGTACAAAGACCTGGTTTATTATCGTCGTCGTTACCCCATAAGTAAGTCTATGCAGTTATATAGTTCTTTCCATGAAAACCATTTCTGCATGACTTGGTGAACCTAAGGTTATTCATTTTGATCTCAACTTGTTTTTTTTTTTAAAGGTGCTTTCTGTAATAAACTCAGCAAAAAAAGAAACGTCCCTTTTTCAGGACTGTATTTCAACAATGTTGTAAAAATCCAAATAACTTTACAGATCTTCATTGTAAAAGGTTTTAAATGTTTTCCATGCATGTTCAATTAACCATAATCAATTAACATGCACCTGTGGAATGGTCGTTAAGACCTTAACAGCTTAAAGAGAGTAGGCATTTAAGGTCACAGTTCTAAAAACGCAGGACACTAAAGAGACTTGTCTACCGACTGTGAAAAACACCCACAGAAAGATGCCCAGGGTCCCTGCTCATCTGCGTGAACGTGCATTAGGCCTGCTGCAGGGAGGCATGAGGACTGCTGATGTCGCTAGGGCAATAAATTGCCATGTCTGCACTGAGATGCCTAAGACAGCGCTACAGGGAGATAGGAAGGACAGCTGATCATCCTCGCAGTGGAAGACCACGTGTGACAACACCTGCACAGGATCGGTACATCCGAATATCACACCTGCGTGACAGGTACAGGATGGCCACAACAACTGCCCGAGTCACATCAGGAACACACAATCCCTCCATCAGTGCTCAGACTGTCCGCAATAGGCTGAGAGAGGCTGGACTGAGGGCTTGTAGGCCTGTTGTAAGGCAGGTCCTTACCAGACATCACCAGCAACAACGCCGCCTATGGGCACAAACCCACCTTCGCTGGACCAGACAGGAGTGGCAAAAAGTGCTCTTCACTGAGTCACGGTTTTGTCTCACCAGGGGTGATGGACGGATTCGTGTTTGAGGCCTGTACCCTGGAGCGGGATCGATTTGGAGGTGGGGGGTCCGTCATGGTCTGGGGCGGTATATCACATCACCATCGGCCTGAGCTTGTTGTCATTGCAGGCAATCTCAATGCCTTGCGGTACAGGGAAGACATCCTCCTCCCTCATGTGGTACCCTTTATGCATGCTCATCCGGACATGATCCTCCAGCAGGACAATGCCACCAGCCATACTGCTCGTTCTGTGCGTGACTTTCTGCATGACCGCAATGTCAGTGTTCTGCCATGGCCAGCGAAGAGCCCGGATCTCAATCCCATTGAGCACGTCTGGGACCTGTTGGATCGCAGGGTGAGGGCTAGGGCCATTCCCCCCAGAAATGTCCAGGAACTTGCAAGTGCCTTGGTGGAAGAGTGGGGTAACATCTCACAGCAAGAACTGACAAATCTGGTCCAGTCCATGAGGAGGAGATGCACTGCAGTACTTCAAGCAGCTGGTGGTCACACCAGATACTGACTGGTACTTTTGATTTTGAGCCTCCCTTCATTCAGGGACACATTATTCTATTTCTGTTAGTCATATGTCTGTGAAACATTTTTAGTTTGTCTTATGGCGTTGACTCTTTTAGTGTTCATACAATATTTACACGCATTAAGTTTACTGAAAGTAAAAAGTTGAAAGTCAGAGGACGTTTCTTTTTTTGCTGAGTTTATTTAGGAGGATCTGTTGACAAATGCAATATCATATACATAACTGTTTTCAGTGACCCTAGCCTTACATAATGAATGTTATGTTTTTATTACCTAAGAATGCGCCACTTCTATCTACATACACTGCTGTTCCCCTTACACTGAAATGTTCCTACAGTGGCCCTAAATGGACAAACATATTTTGTCACTGTTCTTCGTGCAAAGAAACAAGCTAAAAGCAAATAAAACTGACAATGATGAACGAGTAACAAACATTGTTTTACTGAATTAAGTAAACCCAAATTATTAACTTGTCTTTGTAAATAAACTTCATTGCTTATCTGGCTGTTGTCTCAGACGATGACATCTGTCGGCCACCGTAACTTCTGTTGGTTGTAATTCGCAACCACACCACTAGATGCTGCTAAATCACACTGCACCTTTAAATTCAATAAGAGGGGCTGTTTAGATATTTTATATCTTCAGAACTTGAATGCACTCAAAGCAGGCACTTCTAGTCTTATTTTATTTCAGTGTTTGAATCGCGGGCCTTGGCATCATCTGCAATGGAATCCTCTGCATTGTATTCCTCTCCTGCATCATTGGGAAGTGAGAGCAGCTCCACCAATGATGTGACCATCAGGGTTTACTTTCCAGAAACCTGGATCTGGCAGCTTGCTCAAGTGGGGTTAGTAAAACCTCTTTTGTTGCTAAAGCTACTTGCCCACAATTTTTACTGCTGTCCCCCTCGCTTCTATTTTCTGCTGTCCTTTTTTCAGAGACACTGGATCCACACAAGTTCCCCTCAAGGTTCCTGACACAATCACCACATGGGAGACTGAGGCGTTCTGCCTGTCTTCCAAAGGTTTCGGTCTTGCTTCTCCTGCTCTGCTGACGGTATTCCAGCCCTTTTTCCTGGAGCTCACGCTGCCGTACTCCATCGTCCGGGGGGAGTCTTTTGAGCTGAAGGCCACCGTCTTCAGCTATCTGTCTGAGTGCATCATGGTCTGTCATGGTTTCTTTTATATAATGGATCTGTATTGTAGTTGCTGTCTTTGCTCCATGTGCTCCGTTTCATTGGTAGGTTCGAGTAACTCCAGCTCAATCCTCTGCCTTCACTCTGAAACTATTGAATGATCCGTATTCATCCTGTCTCTGTGCCAGTGGGAGAATAACCTTTAAATGGGGGTTCACAGCTTCTCTCCTTGGTTAGTTTTGGACAGTCTCTTGCTCAATTGAAGTGTTTAAGGTGTTACTCACCATAGGGATGCACAATAATATAAATTCTGAATCCTAGCACTTTAAGCACAAATCATGAGAACAATTCATAAACATGGTTTATTTATTCTAGTTTCCTGCTTTTATATTAAATTGAGTCATAAATTAACTCCACATTATGAACTAATCAAACAAGCACCCACTCTCAAAAGCTAAAATGGTGGATTTCCTAATATGAACTAACAATCTGGAACTCTTAAATGGTTTTTCTATTAACTAAATAGACTGACCGAGGTTGCATCTATTCAACGATTGCAAACAATAGTCAAGTTTATCACTAAGGTTTGATCACAGATTTAGTCAGAGCGAACAGTGCACGGCAATTTCAATTCAAGAAACTGCAAATGTCAAATAAAGAGAACTGCTATTAGGACGAATAGCTAGTGGGTTTATGCGTAATGGAGAAGTGACAGTCACAACTAAAATGATTCATCACCACTTGTCACTGCAGGAGCTGTTAATGTGACTGTCAGTGCTTCAGCTGAACCGTCCCAGACTCGATGTGGCACTGAAGTTGTGACTGTGCCAAAGAGAGGACGCATTGATGTAGTCACTCAAAGTCTACTTGTCCTGGTGAGTGTAACCAGCCTTCTGGAGTTTGATCATGGAGCTCATGCTGATTTACTGGTATGTCTTTATTGCTTTTATAGCCTGAAGGAGTTGAAAGGACAAACACCCAGAGTTGGTTACTGTGTCCAAAGGGTTTGTTTGCAATCAATGATTCTCAAATACCCCCCCCCCCCATTAGCCTAGCACTCTGTGCTGATTTGTTCTGTTTGGACCGCAGGAAATGTCCTTTCTGAAGATGTGAGACTGACGTTTCCTATAAACGTGATCCAGGGATCAGCCAGATGCTCGGTTTCAGTCTTGGGTAAAGTGCTTAATTTTTGGAGAAACCAGCAGTGTGACATTCAGCAGAATAACATATGGCTTGACCCCCTTGTTTCTATTCCTCTCGTAGGAGACATAATGGGTCGTGCACTGAATAAACTAGATGGGTTGTTAGAGATGCCATATGGTTGTGGAGAACAGAATATGGGTGTTCTTGCTCCGGATATTTACTTAATGCAGTACCTGCAAGTCACGAGGCAACTCACTACAGCCATCCGAGAGACCGCCACAGGCTACCTTCAAAGAGGTGTGGGTTTAACTTGGGAGAGTAGTTCCAAAGGATGTTTAGTTCTTTTCCTGTTGGATTTGAGGCAGACTGTCTAATTTCTTGTGGATTTTGACCTGAACAGGATACGAAGGACAACTGAACTACAGGCACAGTGATGGATCATACAGCACATTTGGTTATGACGAATCAAATACATGGTGAGTTTCATGCTGGTTCTAGACTCTAGTCTTGTCACCAGAAGATGAAGCAGTTTATATTTTTAGTCTGTCATGAAACTTCCTCCATGGCCAGGTTGACTGCCTTTGTCCTGAGATCTTTTGGCCTAGCGAGGGACTTCATCTTCATAGATCCGAATGTCCTTCAGAGTGCAAAGGATTGGTTGATCAGCCAGCAGGTTTCGGACGGCTGTTTCATGCAGCAGGGAACTCTGTACCACTATGCCCTAAAGGTGGTCCCATGTTTCTTCAAATGCTCAATGATGTATTCAAGGGATGAAACCATTCTTAATCCATTTACTGGTGTTTTAGGGTGGAGTTGATGATAACATTACCATGACCGCCTACATCACTGCATCACTGCTTGAGCTAGGCGTCCCCTCCACGGTAAACTTCAATAGTTGTATGAGCTCCTTACAGATGACCTTCCTCTTCTGGCTTTAGTCTGACACTTGCTTTGATTTTCAGGATCCCGTCATTACCAACGCTTTGTCTTGCTTGAGGCCTGTTGTTGGGAACCTGAGAAACACTTACACCACGGCTCTTCTGGCCTACACCTTCAGTCTGGCTGGAGAGACCTCCACTCGATCACAGCTTCTAACCACCTTGAAGAATAGTGCCATTTCTGAAGGTGAAAATTTCAACCGCCTCTTGAGATTTTCATCAGGTTCTATGGCATCAACTTTATCCCCTCCATCTCATCCTTAGGCATTAAACTCCATTGGTCTCAGACTAAATCTGGTGATACAGTGGCGGTGGAGATCAGCTCTTATGTGCTGCTAGCGGTTCTCACAGTAAAGCCCCTCACAACAGCTTCTCTGAGCTATGCTAACAGCATTGTCAACTGGCTGGTGACCCAGCAGAATCCCTATGGAGGCTTTTCCTCCACCCAGGTGCCTCTGATCACTCCTATATGGTTGAACGTGCTCTTGTTTGGATGTTATTAATCCTCTCCTTGTTTTAGGACACTGTGGCGGCTCTTCATGCCCTGTCTGTGTACGCTGCTCAAGTGTTCAGTTTGGATGGCTCCAGCACTTTTACAGTACAGTCCTCAGAAGGAGACTCTTATAGCTTCAACGTGAATCGGGACAACAGGCTGCTGTATCAGGAGAAGCCGCTGAAGAAAGTTCCAGGCAAATATAGTATTAAAGCGTCAGGATCCGCTTGTGTGTCTGTGCAGGTCTGTTTCTTCACCCTCTCCATTTCTGTTCTGTTTCTGTGCACATCCTAATTCTGTTTAACTTATCATAGATTGCATGTTTCTACAACATCCCGACACCTTTTAAAGTCTTCAGGACGCTGAGTGTCGATGCAAAGGTGACTGGAGTCTGCAAACTGCTTGGGGCTAATCTTATGTTGAACTTCACAGTGAAGTAAGAACATCTTTGACTGACTTAAAAGCGGCTCATGTTTATAGCTTTAATGCCCTGAAAGCTGCTTGTTCCCGTTGTCTAAACCTCTTTATTCCCCTACATTCAGATACAATGGTGCACAAGCAAGTACTAACATGGTTATCGTGGACATTAAGCTGCTGTCTGGCTTCACGGCAGATACGTCACCGGTTTGTATGGGTTTAAGATGACTTGTAAGATCCAAAGATGCTTGAAGCTCCTTCAGATGAGATTACCTGTAAACGATTGTCTTTTCCTCTCAGCTTGGTTCTCCACCCAGATCATTTGCTCCGCTAGTGGAGCGGGTTGATGCTGAAGATGATCATGTCCTAGTGTATCTGAAAGAGGTGAGACTACACTGGGTACACTTCTAGCTGCCACCTTCATGCATGTCTATCTGTGCTGTTAATCTCTTCTGTATTGCAGGTTCTCAAAAGCTTCCCCATAACTTACACGCTACGGCTAAAACAGGTTCTTACAGTGAAAAATCTCAAGCCAGCAGTCATCAGTGTTTATGACTACTATCAGACAAGTAGGCTTTCATCAACGTTTGGCTGAATTTCCTGTAGAATTACCTGTGTGCTCAGGCTAATTATTTCCCTTTTTTTTTTTTCCAGGTGATCAGTTTGAGACGACATACACGTCCCCCTGTCCATGACTGTAGTATTGGCTACAAAAGATGAATCAAATAAAACTTTTTATATAATCAGTGTGTTGCATGTTTCTGTGGATTAAATTTTTTATTTTTAAGCTGGAAGCGGTGTTACAGTGATAATAGAAATAATGCAACAAATTGTTTATAGAGAAATAGTGTCAGTCCAGCTTAAGTTCAGTGGTTCATTATTGTCAGTTTATTTTTTTTTAAATTATATATTAGCTGCTCTGGAGGAAACTGTCATTCAGTTTTCATATAATGGTGTCAACGCAGGCAGATGATAATGTTGAATATTAAATGGCCGCAACTAAGCAAACCAAAGGTGACCGTGGTAAGGAATAAACTCCATCAGGTGACAGAATGGAGAGAACTTTGGGAGAAACCAGGCTCAGTTGAGGGCCGGTTCTCCACTGTCCAGCGAACAGTGTATGATCATGATTCAGGCAGCATTACAGGCCAGAATCGAACACTTTGCACTGAGTTTTTATTTGTCCTGTGTGACTTCTAGTAATCTGCATTTCAGATGTGAGGTAAGGAACTGTTTAATGGCTGTTCTAAACTTGGACTTTTCAATCACTTTTGGATTATTTAAAAGCAGGACTCTAAATGCTCCTGTACTGTTACTACTTTCATAAGCTTTTTTGGAAGTGTTACTTTTACTCTCTAATAAAAAAGGTAAACTAGTATTTAAGTGGGGTACATTTAAATTAAAAAATGCATCCCTAACCTTGTCTGTTTCTGTACTTCTGTAAGTTTTAAATTAAGCATTTAAAATGTGACTCAAACAATATCTGAAGTCTCTTCCTCAATCTAATTCAATGTTATACTGAACTTCTCTGATTAATGCTATATAAAAAGTTCTGGCATGAAACTCGTCTAGATTGTGCAGGCTAATAGGTCTTTAACTCACTTGTTCATAAATACATAGTTATCTATAGGGTGCAGCTGATTGGTTCTTGCATATTCAGTAGCCAATGAGTTCACTGCTCAACCTTCAAATACTTGGTCAGCATTTGCCTTAGCAGTGCAGCGTGCTTTTAGAAATCCAACATCAAAGATAAGTGCATATGTGGGATTCACTCTCAAATTGTGTTGACATTACCATTGCATGGGACAGATATGAAATGCCAAGTAGTCACACATTAGCAATGTAACTCAGACAATAGATATAACAGAATATCAGCTAAAATATTCTAGTTCTTTTTCAAATCGTAAAATCTAAATGTTCGCAGTACATTTTTATTTTCTTCGTGGAGACACTGCTATACAGCATCGTCATTAAGCACCATCACTAAATTCTGAGAACTTTTGGGATCCAGAACCGGGATGGGCATTCATGTGTAAATCTTAAACTTTGCTCAATCTACGAAACATAAAACAATGCTTATTGTTTAAGAAAGCTGTTTTATAGTCTTGCATTTGATGCAGGAGTAAAATACCAGCATACAGCAGCAGTTTTACAGATTAAGATCCAGAAGCAGCAAGCCTTTTACGTAAGGGTACTGCGACTAAGCATAGTGGACATGAGAAAATATTCATGAGAAAACTTATAGCCATTTAACTGGGGCTATTACTTTATTTACCAACAACACACAAGGCTGATGTTTTCATTTACTCGTGTGTGTGTGTGTGTGTTTGGGCTCGGTTCAGCTGAATACATGTTAATCATACTCCATTATTCATCTGTTGTCCAAATGACTCCACATTTACAAATAGGAGTGTAGAGGGTTGGACAATGACGATTATCAAGCGATGCTAAATCATCATACTTTTTGCTCAGGTGGTTGTGGCGGGTTTCTTTTCTCGTCTCTATCAGCCTGAAACATGTTACCATTTGTTAAAGCCATACATAATGCACGTTCTAATTGAATATGTTTGAGCTTTTTGGCTCAGGCACACATAGTCATAGGCCACTGAAGTTAAGCCATTCGGCAAAGCAGACCCAGGCGCACATTTGTCATACTCAAAACTAAAGGGCCAGGCACACATAGCTAGCATGCACACGTTCCTATGGCTCTTCGGTGCAGCAGCAGTACATATGTTTTGGCGGTAGATCTGCTGGGGGTGGGGGATTTTCTGACGCACAGTATATTGTATTGTCAATGGCCATGTCACCTGCTCTGTTGGGGGGTAATTCACGTACGCTATATTGTACAGCAGCAGCATGTCTTACTTGCTCACAGCAGCGTGTCGTGTATGTATTGGTCGTAGCAAATCCCGTACTTGCTTTGCCGCAGCAGCGTAGCAGATCTACTCTGCCAAGACCAAACATACAACATTGTCATACCCATTACCATGCCAATCCAGAGGTGTAAAGCATAGATATCCATATAAGGCTAGATGTCTTACGGCGGAGTCTCGAACGGCATCACCGGCGGCCATCTTGTCACAGGCAGGCTTTCTGGCGGGCTCTGTGGTAACACATATACTATTATCTCGCTGAAATCTTGACGGATTTACAAACGGTTTGGTTTCTTACAAACGTTATTAACGTGGCTATAATTCCGAATGCTTGAAGTCCATGGTTATAATTACTCATATGTATGCAGTGTCATAACTACATCTCTGACATTTATAACAAACCAAACCGTTTGAAAATCCGTAGAAAATTGAGCAAGTTATGGTTATTTAAAAAGTACATGCATGTTACGAGTGAACGAGCTGCCTGTGGCAAGATGGCCGCCACGTGCAGACGTCGACCTCCATTGGCCAGCAGCGCGCACGAGACATCTAGCCTTTATTATATGATATCTATGGTGTAAAGTCCAGGGGTCAGAAAGTAAAAGTCCTGCCATATGTTTATTCCACACCCATGAACTCAGCCTGCTGATTTCACTAATAAGTTCTATCTCCTGGCTGAAAAACTGTGCTAATTAGCAAATCCAGGTGATTGGAACAAAATACTGAGGAGGACTTTTACTTTCTGAACCTGGACTTTACACCTCTGTGCCAATCACTCCCAGAGTTGTCATGTACAAATACAAAGTTCTGGCATGAAACTCTAGATGGTGCAGGCTAATAGGTCCTTTAACTCACCTGTTCATAAGTTATCTACAGGGCGCAGCTGATTGGTTCCTGCCATATTCAGTAGCCAATGAGCTCGCTGCTCAACCTTCAAATACTTGGTCAGCATTTGTGTAGTAAATGTGGATTCAACACGTACCAGATGTGGGCCGACAGATGTTGCTGTCTGGGTTTGCGGTTCTCATCTGACAGGAGTGGCACTGGTGTGTTTCTTCTAGTTGCTTCAAGGTTTGGTCAAGTCTCCTTTATTTATAAAGCGCTTTTTACAATACAGATTGTTTCAAAGCAGCTTTACAGTGATAACAGGAAAATAATGCAACAAAGTTTGTCTCTAGCAGAGAATAGTGTCATAGTCCAGCTTAAGTAAGTTTGGTGTGTTGAGCATTCAGAGACGCTCATCTGCAGACCTCGGTTATACCAGTGCTTATTTTGGTACTGTTGTCTTTCTATCAGCTAAACCAGTCTGGCCATTCTCCTCTGACCTCTGGCATCAACCAGGCATTTTCACCCACAGAACTGCCGCTCACTGGATATTCTCTCTTTTTCAGACCATTCTCTGTAAACCCTAGAGATGGTTGTGTGTGAAGATCCCAGTAGATCAGCAGATTCTGAAATACTCAGACCAGCCCGTCTGGCACCAAAAACCATGACACGTCACTTAAATCAGCTTTCTTACCCATTCTGATGTTCAGTGTCAACTTCAGCAGATCGTCTTGACCATGTCTAAATGCATGTGATTGGCTGATGAGATATTTGCATTAACGAGCAGTTGAACAGGTGGACCTAATAAAATGGCCAGTGACGTAAAGTCAAAAAACAAGGTAAATTGCTAAATGTTGTTCAGTTGTACTTCAATATATGTCAATTACCCAAAAAGTGTGAACTAACGGCAGTGCCGTAACTTTGTTTTAAAAAGTGGGTGGGACAGGTGGAGTGGGGGTTGCTAATAAAATGCTAAATCAGATATGTAAGGGATAATGTATAGAGAGGCGGTCATTATAGCGAATAACAACCCCGACAGGCTGAACAGGACCCCGACGCGAAGCGGAGCTTGAATCAGCCTGAAGGGGTTGTTATTCGCTATAACGACCGCCTCTCTATACATTATCCCGCTTATTACATGGCTACCTACAAAATAAATAAATAATTTGACACAAATTGATTTATTTATCTTATTACATGGCTACCTACAAAATAAATAAATAATTTGACACAAATTGATTTAAAAAGGAGTTTATTGATTTAAAAACGATTGTATTGCTTCCGCCAAAGAAAATAGTCCGTTCCGCGTCCATAGCAACGCGCTGTTTTTCATGGCAACGGTCTGTTATACTTCGCAGCGGTCTGTTATCAAGAAATAACAGACCGCATTCTACATTAGAATTCAGCCGAGCCATGTAATACATGTACAATAACATTACGATGTCCAGCAATCGATTTAAATAGTAGGCTACATGGGGTTTAATTTGTCATTTAATCAGATGTAACCTAATATATTTTGTCAGGACTGAGAATTTTTGTGTGAATAAATACATAGATCTGCCTATTTAACTGACATGTAGCTTACCTTAATGGTCCAGTGGTAGAGCTTTTGCCAACCGTGTCAGAGGTTCTGGGTTCTATTCCGCAGTCGTGTAGTTTTTTTTTTTTTTTCTCGTATAGTTTTTTTTCTCATCAAAACCGATTATGTTCATCAGTGGTTGTATATCAAGCAGGGACACGTTTGTGTGCATGTTTTGTGATTTCACCAGAACGAATAGAGAGTATCCGCAACGGATTGAACCGAGTGAAGACAGTGCGGCGTGTGCGCGAGCCACACAAGAAAACACTGTATCCGCGCCACTGATCGCAGCGGCAGCGAGCACTTTGATCACTTGATTTAAAAAACACATTTCAGCGCTAGATCTTCTCTTATTTAAAAAATGAACGAAATGAATGCACAGCCAGTTAACTGGAGATGTTTTATTTATTTGTAGAATTGGTACATTCGTGCCACGAGATGTTTTAAAAAGTGGTGGGGACAATATCGACCCTGGCAAAAAGTGGTGGGGACATGTCCCACCCGTCCCACCCGCAAATTACGCCTATGACTAACGGGCTAGCACAACAACTTTTTGACTAACACAACAACTTTTTATGCGTTTTGGCCGTTCATTTACACGTCAACGATGTTTTGGGTGCTTGAAAACACAAACTTTTGAAAATGGTCTCCATGTAAACAACAAAAACGTGAATCTCTGAAGACGATGACGTCATGCACATTACGTGTTCAGTCTGTAGTGTTTCACCGCCATCTAATGGCCTGGCAGCAGAATACAGTGTTTTTAGCTGTTTTCGTGGCTTCGTGTGAATGGGGATAGTTTTGACAATGGTGTCGTCTGTACGCGGAAAACTCAAAGGAAAATCTTCTCCATTTTAAGCATATCGTTGTTGTATAAACGTACCATAATAGTGATCTTAAAAGGCCGTCCTCATCTCTTAATTAGCTCAGCTAACTGTGAATTTTGACTCTGTAACTGATTTCTTTGATTCTCGGGTGTGCTGATGAATGCATAATGATTTACAGTAATTTCTTATGGGATGAAGTAGTTTATGGTTAGGGCATTCATGTTAGGGCATGGGAGTGATCAATGGTAGTTATTGCAAAAAAATACTATTCCACTTGTTCAAGTAGATGTCACACTGAAATATGAAGGCCAGATTCTTAATTATTGGCCTTTGCTAATAATTTCGACCGTTCGACCGTTCCATGGTTGTGTTATGGTAGTGCTGGTGTTTGTTTTTCTTTCTCTCTCTTTCTTCTCTCTCTGTAGGCGCGTTTCCATTACAGATTTGTGCAGAACTTTTGCAAATATTTATTTAATATTTTTTCCTAAATGTCGTCAAAAAACTATTGCGAAATGACGGTGTTTCCATTAATCGATGTTATGCGACTAAAACTTAATTTTTTCCTCTCGCGATAAGTAAAATTCCAAAAACCATGGCAACGGACGTTGGTATGTACTATATCTCAGCCACTGCACTGGCCATTATTATTAATCAAAGGAGATGTACATGTGTTTTCCAAGCATTAATGGTGAGGAACGACCCTTATTATTGCTGGTACTACATTCACAAGCCCAAATGTGCTGGAAGCTGTAGGGAGGTGGGTGCCCGTTTAATTTTTGTTATATATTTTCCTTTTTTTGGTTAGTTAAGGAGTTAGTGTACTTTTCTGTTTATTTGTTTTCTTTTGGCAGGTTAAGTAGTTTTACTCCCTAACTAGTCATGTTAGTTATGGCTTTACCCCCTCCTGAAGTTTGCTTTGCTTCCTTCTGATTTACTTTGTCAATTATACATATATTTTGTTAAAAAATCTTTGAGCTGAAATTTGATGTGTCTGTTGTTGCAGGAGATGGGTATATTCAATCACTCTAAACCTTTTCTTCTTCTTTTTTTCTTTTCCTTTTCACTCTTTACTCCCTTACCCTAGACAAAGCTTTACCCCTGGGACGTAACACTTAGGGTTAGTAATGTGAAAACACCTTTAAGCTTAAGTATAAAACTTCAGCATGTCACTCATCCTACACTGAATAATAGCTCAAATCTTCTTGTGCTTCTAAGTGCAAAAACATTTAATCTGACAGAAAATGAATTTCATACCCAGAAAACTGGTTTTGAACTTTCAGAGAACATTCAGAAATAATGTTTTCATAAATTAATGGGAATGCTAGCAAACGTTCTTAGAACATATTTTTGTTAGCAAGGACACTAACAAACACACTTGCACTTACTTTTCTTCTGAAAATGAGAAAAGTTCTCAGATCTCAAATCTCAGATTCAAATCTATCTCAGAGGCGGACAGAGAGAAGGTAAGATCTGAGTGACAGCGTCATTTGGCATCTCATAGTGCCTGATCTAATTAGGACAAAACTGAGCTCATATGACAGTCATTTGCCATATTAATCTTTGAAATGTAACAGGTTTGTTGAACAGTTTTTAACTTCCTACATAGTGTATATTGAAAGGCGTAACTGACCTTGTCACCATTCCTGTCACTAAAGTTACTGGTCTCTAAAAGATCGTCCTAAATAAACAATTCCTCGAGGAGGTTTATACTGTCACTGACACTAAAATGACACTTGAATGGTTTAAACTCTTCTTAGTTATGGTCTGCTAATCGCACACAACCTAATTAACTGCATACATTTTTCTTCTATGCACAATATCTGTCAAGCAACTCTATAATCACAACTATCTTTGTTTATGAAGTAGACTTGTTCCATTGATACATGGGCAACTCATCACAAAGGAGATCCTCTGTTGCAACCCAGGCTCATTTGAGCACAAATCCTATTTAAACCTTGTGTGACCTTATGGACAGATCAGGTCAGTTTTTTATTTATTTATTTTTTATAATTTTGATATAATTATAGTTAATGCCACGTGCATACATTTTGGCACAGGTTTTGTATTTTTAATTGGAATTTTAATTTAGTTTTGCACTAGGTACACATAATAGTTCCTCTCAGGACCTTTTGGACAAAAACGTCCCAATTAAAACCCATTAAAATGGCAAGATTTAATCTCAGGGCCATTTAACTATAAAATGATGCACTCTTTGTTGATAGGCTTTCATTCTGGTGGCAAGGCTTCAAAATTAATTTTTAAATTTTTTTTTTTTTTACCAGATGGAGCCGTTTTTCTCAGGGTTTGCCTATAAAGCAAATACTCGCTTTATTCCTGTTTTCTGCTTATTATAGAGCCAATTGGATAAATTATGCAGCTATAATTGTGTGGCTGTGTTGTTATGGATGTCTGAGTGTGGTTGGTATGTGTGTAATTAAAAAAATGTGTGTGTGTCTGAGTGTTAACTTTTCTTTAATTGATGCAGAAGGGTTAAACATCCTTCTGGTTAACCATCATCTCTTGTAATTTTTTCTCAAAATAAAAATTCGGGGATGTCACTAATGAATTGCTCCAAAAAGACTAAAATGGCTGTATAATGGCTTTGTTAGTACTGTGGTACAGTTTTAATGAAATATGTTCCCCAGGCTGAAGGGACTGCAGTAGTGCGTTAATTGACTGTTTTGTTGTAATCAACGGCGAGGCGTGAGATGCACTAATAGGCAGAATGAAAGAAGCTGACCTTCAACACTGACGGCACTGCAACATTTGCTGAATCCCCAGTCTAATTCCAATCATCTGTCAGTCATTTATGCAAGTCCTCAATCAGTCTCGGCCAATTAAAACACTCTACATCTTGAGTTGCACTTACCAACACTAATCTATAAACATAGCGAGCTGTGAGCCCGATCTATAGTTCTGTCGACGAATGGATTACCTGTCTCCACACTAAAACATTCCTGAATTAATTAGTGGAATATATTGTTGTAGTAAGACATCAAAGACAAACTGCATTAAATAAATAAAATATTTATTTATTAATTTATTAATTTATATGACAGGGACAGTGTACATTAATTAGCATTGCTGCAAATGCACCAGAATTAGCCAAAAGGCTATTTTTCATCCGTTGTCCCTGGACAGATCTTAAAACTGTCTACCTAAAAAAACACAATAAGAAGATTACAGTGATCAATACAAATATAAAAAGCAGTAAAACAGATATAACTCTTCAAATCCTGTTTACTATAATACAGACATTATGTTAAAAAAAAAAAGAATTAATATTATACACACTGACACAGCAGAGACACAAGTGGCAGCAGGTTGGGTTGAGGGAAGATACATATTCTTATTAATGCTGACATGTCTGATGTGTTATGAGCCAGAGTGAACAGAGAGTATGTATGTGGTGAGTCCTCTGATGTTCTGAGGGACAGAGGTCCACTCCTGCGCTGCTGTGACTGAAAAGGCACTCAGTCTCCTCGGGCCGACCCTCGTGTTACTCTCTGTGTGGTGTTTCTGATGTGTACAAACTGACCGAGTGGAGGAGATGACAGACCGTGGATGATTTTGTATAACAGACATAGGTTTGAATACTTAATGACATTTTCCCAACTTAAAAGCTTATGCTTTTGTAAAATGGCACAATGATGATATCTTAATGTTTTTTTATCCACAATTTTGATTGTCTGTTTATAAAGCGACTCTAAAGATTTGAGTGTTGTTTTATTTGCCTGTGACCAGGTTGTAAGACAGTAAGTGATGTGAGACAGAACCATACTGTACATGAACATTGTAGCTGCCTGAAGTGACAAGTTTGATCTTAAGAAACCGGAAATTTGCGATATTAGATTTGACTCGATTGCAGACCTTTTTTATCTGTGATTTAAAAGTTAGTTTAGAGTCTATTATGATGCGTATTATGATAAGTATTTGAATTCTGACACAACTTTTATTTTTCCCCCGTCACATAAATATCTCCCTGATTATTTGCAATGTTTGATTTAGAAAAGAACATTGAAACTGTTTTATTTACATTAAGTTTTAAGCAGGATTGATTTAGCCATTCAGAGACATGGGCCATAGACTGTGTAAGTTTTTCAGCAACTTGTTTTGTGTTTTTACCATGGGTATAAATGACTGTGTCGTCTGCGTACATCTGAATATGGACGTCTGGACAAACAGAAGGGAGGTCGTTTATATAAAGTGAAAATAGCAGTGGCCCCAAAATAGAGCCTTGAGGAACCCCAGTGGACATGGCGAGGGGCGGTGAGTGGTAATCACTGATCCTGACTGACTGTGATCGATTCGATAGATATGATTCTATCCATTTTATTGCATCTGAGGAGAAATTAAATTTGCTTAGTTTGATTAATAATATTTTATGGTTTACAGTGTCAAAAGCTTTTTTTAGATCGAGAAACACAGCTCCAACCACGCCACCTTTATCCAGTAAATGTTTGATATTTTCTATGAAAAAACAATTAGCAGTTTCCGTTGAGTGTTGAGTTCTGAAACCAGATTGCATTGAATGAAGAGAAAATGTAGTGGTATTCAAATGTGTTATTATTTGTTGGAAAATTAGTTTCTCTGCGACTTTTGACACTGTAGGTATGATAGGCTGATTGGTCTGTAATTGTCCACTGACAATGGATCTCCATTTTTGAGAATTGGAACAACAGCAGCTGACTTCCAAACACTTGGAAATACTGCCTCAATAAAGGAGAGATTGACCATTTTGGTTACTGGTGTTAATAATGTGGAACTGAGTTCTTTCAGCATGCACATATCTATGCCAAATATGTCTCTAGTTCTGGAAGCTTTTAGTGTTTTTATTGTCTGTAAGACTTCAGATTATGTGACTGTGCCTA
This sequence comes from Squalius cephalus, assembly GCF_949319135.1. NCBI lineage: Eukaryota > Metazoa > Chordata > Actinopteri > Cypriniformes > Leuciscidae > Squalius > Squalius cephalus. Next base: position 34,584,717 of record NC_137137.1, read on the forward strand.
GGTTGAAAATTGGTTATTTACCGGACAAATATTTCGATTGTTAGATGGTAAACTTTGGGCAATAGTGGATACAGATTCAATAAAAAACACCATATACCACAATGATTGTGAAAGACATTTGTGGTGATAGTATAATATTTAAGCCCAAGCATTCCAGTTCATGATCATTCAGCCATTGAATTTCCTGACACTGAATATTGTTTTTTATGTATATCATGACACCACCACGTGGTAAGTTTGTTTTTGTTGTGTGTCTGGATCATGCCTCACGCTCCCAAGCGAGGCCAAGGCTGTACAACGCTGTTGTCCCACGGACTCACTACTAAAGCTTCTGTCCGACGCACCGACACACACCCTCGGACCCGGAGTTTCCTCGTGCAGCGCCCCAACAGACCGCCCCCGGTACCGCGCCATCCACACCATCGCCCTCGCCTCCCCGGACAGACAGCTCGGCCACAGGAAGGAGAGGATCAAGATATTGTGCAGAGGAACATGGAGATGTACCTGAACGTACCTGTAAGGTATGAATGGCGTGTTTGTCCTCTGCGCGTAGGTTAGCCTCTCCTGGCGTCTTGAAGTGGTGCGGGCCTGGGCATGGGTGGATGTCTCCGGATAACATCAAACATATGGCGATAATAAATCCAGTTGTCAGCGATGATTGAGTCGGTGTTGTTGATTTAGTCTTCTTGGTAAACTTATTGTAAAGTAGTGGGTAGACCAAAGTCACAGCCAGTGTGTAGGTTCCATAGCCGGTGCTTGCTTTTGCCAAATCATTGTTTGTCTGTTTGTATCCCAGATCTTCATATTTTGACGGGTTGTGATTGAAATGAAGCAGAGGAAAGATGTTACCAACCATCCAAACTGGATCAACATGAATAGGCTTTGAAATCTTTGTGAGCAAACAATAGACTAGGAGCACTGTGACAGCCCCTCTCCCACCTGCAGCCATCTTGCTTTGAGCCCAAATAGGAAGCTTTTATATTGCACTTTGAGAGTTTTTACTTTTGGCTGTATGAATGCATACAGTTTATGTAGTCTTGCTACCTAACAGAATAAATATATATAACATGGGTAGAAAGGTTGGTGGTATGACTAAAGTCTTGAGTAATTAGGAGCCAAGCACTGAATGCATACGTTGGCGTTCTTGTTATTATTCCATTTCTTCTTCTTCCGCTCTGGAAGTCTATGGCAGCCCATAGAACCGCTAACAGGAAAGTCTGAGCACACAGATAGAGGACAGTCTGAGCTGTACACAGAGCAAATGTGGAGTCTCTAACTCAATCCCTCTAGCGCCACCAACTGTTCAAAGTTGCACTCCCGTTTATGCTAATAACTTGAATGGTAAGGGCTAGAAACGATTTTTTTCCCCCTCTGATTCCTTGGCTCAAGTCAATCATTTTCCATCATGAAAATTTTCCCGCCATTTAGAATTTTCCACAACACTTTTAACATATTCTGACCAAAACTGGTGGTGTGCATGCATGACCTGAGGCTACCTGCATAGTTTCAGTGAAGTGCCACCTCGTGGACAGGAGATATGAAAAATGGCTATTTTTGCTTATAAGTTCTGAATGCAGTACTCAAAATGTTTCGGGGCAGTGCCACCTTGTAGTGCCACCTTGTGGTCAAAAGTTATAATAAAATTTCCAAAAATGCTAACAACTTTTTGATAAATGATTAATAAATGACTAATAATAGATTCCTTGGTTCATGCCGAGAACATAGATACCAATTTTGCCATAGTCAGCCAAAATTCCTGTCCGCCATTTTGAAAACCTACTTTTCCGAACTACTCCTAGACCGTTTGTCCGATTTTCACCAAAATCATATCATCTTCAGACTGTGCCATCAAAAAGTTTTGGATTTCGTGTCGATGGACAAAACCGTTTCGTATACTGCAGCAACAAATATGAGGCATGATGCCAACATTACTCTGAGGCTGTTTCTCTGCAATGCTTTGGCATATTGACACCAAACTTTGCATGTGTCATTGTCAACTCACTTTGACCACATCACATCAATTTGGTCACAGCAAAACAGGTGTGTACTATTTTTACAGTGCTTGATGATTAGCTCAATCTGGACCTGAACTGAACAATCTGATGTACTGTAACTTCATCCTCTACAGTTAAAGACCTGGGAGTTATATTAGACAATAACTTGTCTTTCCAAAATCATATTTCATATGTTAAAAAAACAGCCTTGTTCCACCTCAGAAACATTGCTAAGCTCCGGAACATGCTATCTGTTTCTGAGGCAGACAAGTTAGTTAATGCATTCATCACCTCTGAAATTTCTGATTTATGAAATGCATAACTTAGACAGTCACCTCTGATAATAGATCACTCTAAATTGCACTCTAAATCTTTTGCATTTTGCACTCTTTGTGCATTTTCTGTAAAGCTGCTTTGAAGCGATGTGTATTGTGAAAAGCGTTATACAAATAAATGTGAATTGAATTAAATTGAACATACCGAGTTATGAAAAGGTGTGCACACTTATGCACTTAGTTTATGGATGCTTTTTAGGGGAAGCATATCTTCCATCACTGCACCTCATCACCCAAACTGGTCATAACTATTCTTTGAGTTTAGTACTGAAGAATCCTACGCCTTCACTATTAAGGAGAATTTCTTTATCTCTTCCTCCAGGCTCCACTTACTCCCCTCTCTCTCTCTCTCTCTCTCTCTCTCTCTCTCTCTCTCGTACTGTGATAGAGGTCAGTATAAGGGTCAATTCAACCGCTTCAATCAATGCCCCATGGTGGTCATTCTTCGCACTCACTCTGATTCTCTTTTTATGAACCTGGGAGGCTTTTATTTCTACATATTTAAATGCAAAACATTAAAAAATGATAAAAAAAGCCAACAAAGGAGGCTGCCCTTTTAACAGGACCAGCGGCGCCGCTAGGGTTTCTGGGTGCGCTGGCTAATTTGTAATCCGGGCCCCAAACTCCAATTATCTTCTCTTTCTGCCACATGTAACAAGCAGCATTATTTTAGCATAACAATTATTGCATATTCAATTAGAGACAATAAATAACTAAATTTGAAAATTTATTAAATCAACTGAAATTATGCATTTACAGTGCTATGCATAAGTTTAGACACCCATACTAAAGTTGAATAAAAAGAGGAATAAAAAATCATCTTTTGGAAACTGAACTTAATGCCTTAATTTAAAAAATTAGGAAAAATCCAACCTTTAAGGACACCAATTTTCTTTGTGAATGAATAATGTATCGTAAATAAATAAATGTTCTTCCTTAAAATACAGGGTGCATAAGTTTGGACACCCCTATGTTAAATTCCCATAGAGGCAGGCAGATTTTTATTTTTAAAGGCCAGTTACTTCATGGATCCTGGATACTATGCATCCTGATAAAGTTCCCTTGGCCTTTGGAATTAAAATAGCCGCACATCATCACATAGCCTTCACCATACCTAGAGATTGGCATGGTTTTATTTCAGTTAGCCTAATAGCTAGTTTGATTTGCATTGAGAGATGATCTTATGGAAAGTACCCCATGCCAATCTCTAGGTATGGTGAAGGCTATGTGATGATGTGGGGCTATTTTAATTCCAAAGGCCAAGGGAACTTTATCAGGATGCATAGTATCCTAAACAATTTTTTTTAAAAATACTTAAAAATAAAAATCTGCCTGCCTCTATGGGAATTTAACATAGGGGTGTCCAAACTTATGCACCCTGTATTTTAAGGAAGAACATTTATTTATTTACGATACATTATTCATTCACAAAGAAAATTGGTGTCCTTAAAGGTTGGATTTTTCCTAATTTTTTTAATTAAGGCATTAAGTTCAGTTTCCAAAAGATGATTTTTTATTCCTCTTTTTAGTCAACTTTAGCATGGGTGTCTAAACTTATGCATAGCACTGTATAACATACAAATAATAAAACACTGCATACAGTACAAAAGCATTGGAGAATGGAGAATTGGAGAACCTAACCCTAACCTTGGAGAAAGGGCGTGAATAATAAGTTTAACACAACAGCAGCTCCAGAAAGAAATCAGCTCGACAGGATCAGTGAAATGAACTCGAGAACAACGATCAGTTCTAATCATGAATGAATCATTCAGACTGGTTTTATCAATGGGTTTCTCCTATTCACTGGAATTAACCGACTTCAATGATTCATTCACGCATCTGACATCATTACAATGTTTATTTCATAAACTCTACCAGGACAATTAAAGCAGATGTATACTGTATGACTAGTTCTGCATCGTAAATGTCGATCGTTTCCTCACAGAAAGTAGTTCCAGTGCTTCGGAAATCTTGAATTTACACTAGACTAGTTTTATTGTCGCTTGGTGATTTTCCGTCTTTTTTTAAGCTTAGTGCTCCATTACTATTGCTCGATAGCATGGAAAAACATACATTCTTGGAAATATTGTTTAACTTCCAGTGGATAAATATCGTGGTGAGTAATTGATAGAATTTCTATTTTATGATAATTAAAACAGCTTAATGCAGGCTACCTTCAGAATCATTGCACAAAACTGGGAATTTTTTTTTTATTAAAAACTGGGTTATAGCTGTCTTCCCGTCTTGCTCTCTCCTCTTTTTCGTGCTTTTCTTTTGGTATCCTGAATTCGCCTGCGCCATTATCTACAAAACTGTGAAGTGCACTTCCGCGTTTCTGAATAACTCGCAAACGTCTTAAAGGGTTAGTTCACCCAAAATGAAAATTCTGTCAGTAATTACTCTCCCTCATGTCGTTCCAAACCCACAAGACCTTCGTTCATCTTCGGAACACAAATTTATATTTTTGATGAAATCCCATGGCTCAGATGGGCTCCATTGACAGCTATTTAATTAACACTTAGAAGGCCCAGAAAGGTAGGAAAGACATCGTTAAAATAGTCTATGTGACTACTGTGGTTTAACCTTGATTTTATGAAGCAACGAGAATACTTTTTGTGCGCCAAAAAAAAACAAAATAACTTTATTCAACAATTTCTTCTCACACATGCTATAAAAGTTTTCTAAAACTTTAGAGGAGACAAATGGGAGCGATCCAGTGTCTCTCTCTAGGAGAAAAATCTGAGCATAGTGTGTGATGATGATGATGATGATGATGATGATGATGAGATCTCTTCTAAAACTTTGAATTCAAAATGTTTTTTTGTCTTAGCAGAAAGAAAGGCGGCTCAAGCTAAATTCTCCATTTGATGTTAATGCAACCTCATTTATGTCTAGCAGAAACATTTGAGATGTGAGAGAGGTCACTTTTTCTTCACTCTGGGTCGCTTCAATCTCGTTTATCCACACCATTTCAATCAAACACGATACATGCACTGTCATATTTTAAGTCGTTTAGTGTAGGCAGTGTTTTGCTGCACAGTGATTTAATAGAGAAAATCATGACCTGTATTTACATGCATGCAAAATGGTTTGTACAAGACAAAATTTTCAATGCTAATTGAAAACATTAACAACAATGAAGTACTGGTACACTACTGTTACTTTTGATAAAAAAGAAAGCTTTTATCTCTTATATCAGTGGTTCCCAACCAACCAACACTGCACATTTTACATGTCTCCTCAATCAAACACACCTGATTCAGGTCATCAGCTCATTAGTAGTAACTCAAAGATCTGAAATGGGTGTGTAAGACAAAGGAGACATGCAAAATGTGCAGTGTTGGGCCACCTCCAGGAACGTAGTTGGGAACTAAACATCTTATCCAATCCCTTTTTAGTGTGTTTGGAAAATGTGCTGCATATACAATGCTGGGCTTTGAAGACAAATTTAAACTTGTAACCCTTATTATTCTGAAATGTATGGTATTTAAATGATAGTTTCAGTATTTAAAATATTAAGAATATAAAAAAATAAAATTGAACATGTTTCTCCTAAAATAAAATTGAAGACATGAAGATTCATGTCAGATTCATATCCTTGTGAGCCGCACTTCGACATCGAGACACAACTGCACCTCAGGCTCAGACAGCATGAGTTCGAGTCCCAGTTGGGTCTACTTTTATTTCGTCTAAGAAATTTTATGAGAAACATCTGAGGCGCTGTTGATACTAAAGTGAGGGATACTGAATTTGAGAAGTCTCATGAGCTGAGAAAGAGAAACCTCTGAGCAATAAGATATTCCTATAATGGAGTCTTGAAAGACACAATAAAGAGATGTTGTTTCTTCCACCACATTCTCAGTTTTGACTCTTTTGCTCTCAAATATTTCTCATGACTCATTTGTGTCTATTTCTATATCTCCTAAGAAATTTTAGAAGAAACATCTGAAATGCTATTGATAGAACAATGAGAGATCACATCTACAGTCTCCTGAGCTTAGGAAAAGCAACCACATTTCTCATCTGGGTGGTGGCCATATTCTCTGCTTGTCTTTCACTATTACTAATGTTTTACACTGAACAATGTTCAAAGTAAATACAGTGTGATATGAAAGTGTAATGCTCATGCCAGTGTATTGCTATTTTATGTTTAATGCAGTGTTGTCGTGAATACCACTCAATATGTCCACAAGGACCCTAAATTTGGTTTCACATTTGTTGACCCTTGCGTTTGGAATTGATCAGCCAATATTCAGAGAAACAACACAGATGGCACTGTATACGTCAGGGTCCCTTTAGTTCAAAATGGTCTATAGATTGCCTTAAATTTCACTCACCCTGAGGGATATTAAAGCCTCAGAGTATATTCTCAGGAGAGCAGACTCTTGCGTCAGTGGGTAAGGGTGTATGAGATCAATACTGTAATGGCTAAAGCTGCAGAACTGGGTTTGACCTGAGAGTCATGCCGCCTCTTCAGTGTGCGAGTGTGTGAACCAACAGACACTCACTCTGATGGCCAAGGGTCATGCCTTAAGGCCCTTTCACTCCGGACGCGTAACGAAAAAGCGAATAGTTTGTGTGCGAATAGTTTGCATCAAAACCATTCACATCAGCCACGACGCGAATTTGCGACGTCTGTGACGTTCAGAGCTTCAACATTCCAAAACTTTCGCGCCGACAGCTGAGAAAACATGGACACTTCATCATCATCATCATCATCATCCAGTGAAGACGAGCTTTTCATTTTCTCTAAAAGACAGAAAAGAAGGTTTTGGGTGCACCCAATCTTACAGAACAGACAGTCTGAAGGGGAGTATGCTAATGGCCACTTTTAGTTTCCTTTTCCTCTCTCCTTTCTCTCACACAGGTGTCCCTGAGGTTTCTCCACAGTTTTTTTTTGCATCTTCAACTAAATGATGTTTTATTAACAAAGTTCGGGAGGAGCAGGTTCAGATAATTAACCAAATTATGCACAGCTGGAGATTAATCAGTAATCAACTCAATGACAGAGTATAAATTCACAGCAAACCTATCTCTGTTTGTTGAAAGTTTGTCAGCATCCCTCCTCCACCCCATCTCCTCACTTCCTGTTCCATCTACACTTACCAACTGGGGGGAGTACTTTGGGTTCGGGCCTAACTCCGAGCTCGGAGCCCTCCCCCCGGACAGCACGCCAAATACGCATAAACTTATTGTATTAATTATATGTAGATGTGAACTCGTGAAACACGAGTCAATACACATTACATGTAACACACGAAGTAACAAGTTAAAATCATTCGACTAGAAACTGTAGATATCACACAAAGAATGTATAGTATACTAAAAGCAGCCCTAAATAGTCTCATTACATTTTGTTACATGTTCAAAGTAAACACGGTCTCTGTCTCTATCTTTGACGATAATAGTGTTATCTTTCTATCCCAAATGTAGTTTAGCCTGCTAGCCTACACAGCATAGGACTATACAACGACTAAAACTATCACACAACACACTCACAGCCGTGATAACCGAGTTGGTTGGCAATGCTACGCCACACAATCGTTGTCCTTGTAGTGTGTGATTGGCTGAAGCCTTTTCTTTCACTGCAAAAGTAAAAAAAAAATCGACATCGAAGTGGAAAAAAAAAAGGTTTTTTCGCCACAGCACATTCGCGTTCGGTGTGGAAGCGCTCATTACACACACAGCTGATCAAAAAATAAACCCATTGTGCGAATTATTCATGCGTCAAAATCGTGTCCAGTGTGAAAGGACCTTTAGGGTTAAATACTTAACTGTGGTCAAGTGTGAATTTTTATTTCTCAATGGTTACAGTGAAGTTCATTTTTGTTCATCGCTTAGGGGTAAAAAGTTTGAAATACCTGTGCAGTGATATATATACCGTCAGTGAACATCTTGATGCCGTTCACGCTGATGAGAGCGACGTTTGGATGAATATTTTTTATTTTTTTATTTTTTTATTTTTTTTTATACAGTTTAAAGTTACAGGGACAGTGCACATTAATAAACATTTATGTAAATGTGCCAGTTTAGCCAACTTGGCTAATTTTCAACTGTAGTCCCTGGGCAGGTGTGACGTCAGATAGACTACATAAAACAATCAACAATACTTATACATGCATTAAATCACATTTCATAAAATACATAAAGTACAGTAACACAAGGACAACAAAACATAAAACAAGACAAAATATACTTCAGATGATTTAAATAACTAAAAAGTATGGGCACACACTTGATTGTCTTTTAAACATGATTTTAAGTTATTTTAAATGACCAATATGAATCACAGTCTCTGATAGACGTAGGCAGACTGTTCCATGTGTGAGCTGCTCTCACAGAAAAAGCTGACTGTCCAAAGGCAGTTCTCCTCATTTGTATTACACAATCACCTCTTGACACAGACCTGGTGTGTCTAGCAACAGTTGTCTTCTGCTTTATAAAAGCAGTAAGTGGGGGAGGAGCTAAGCCATGTAAAATTTTATAAACAAGACAAGCATCTGTAAATTTGATAAGATTTTCCCAGGTCATTAAATTATGTTTTTTTAAACAGTAACAGTGGTGATGGGTATTTGGCTTCCTATCAAGCACCTTAGAAGCTTGGTGGTAAAGTTGCTCCACAGGTTTAAGTGTTGTACTGGAAGCTTGTGCCCAGCTAGTCAAACAGTATAACAGATGTGGCATGATCATGGAATTAAAATATATTGTCGCTGCCTTTGTAGTTAAACAATTTCTGATATGACGGAAATTTGACAGATTGAATTTTACTGTATTAATAACTTTTTTAATTTGTTTTTTAAAAGTTAAATTAGAATCAATTAATATACCTAGATATTTAAAATCAGATACCGTTGACAGCTGTTCCCCTGCAATACAAATATTGGGTGTGAAATTATCTGTTGACCTCTTCGTAAAAAACATACATGAGGTTTTCTTTATATTTAAATGAAGACAGGAATTATTAAGCCATTGCATGACATTGGCCATCATTGCTGTAAGCTTAATAGCTGCTTGCTGTTTGGTCGGTGCATGTACATAAATGACAGTATCATCTGCATACATTTGGATGTCAGACTCATTGCATACAGTGGGAAGATCATTTATGTATATGCTAAACAACAGGGGCCCTAAAATTGATCCCTGAGGTACACCAATATTACAACTGATGGCCGATGACACCTCATCATTTATCCGGACTCTTTGTACTCGATCTTCCAGATAGGATTGCATCCACTCAATAACTTTGGGGGCTACATTGAACCATGAAAGCTTTTTGAGTAGGACACCATGATCCACAGTGTCGAAAGCTTTCTTTAGATCTAGGAATATGGCCCCAACAACTCCTCCTTTATCTAATTTAGATCTCACATTTTCCAAGAAAAAGCAGTTTGCAGTTTCCGTTGAATGGTTGGATCTAAAACCAAACTGCATAGGATGCAATCTGAAAGGGCTGTTGTTGAGGTGGCTAGTAAGTTGTTCTACTACATGTCTTTCGATTACCTTTGACACTATGGGTACTATGCTAATTGGTCTGTAGTTACAGACCTTAGATGTATCACCTGTTTTGTGAATCGGTGTTATTATAGCTGTCTTCCATGATTTAGGATAAATTCCTTCATTGATGGATCTATTAATAATATGAATAATAATCAACCATGAAGATCATAAGACATGCAGTCTTAAAGGTATAGGTCACCCAACAATCATTTATTGGCTCATGTCGTTCCTAGACACAAATGATTAAAAACATATTTGCATGTTTGTGTGAAAACATTATCATGTAATCACAAGGACTTTCATTCACTCTTTTAAACTTTAAATTAACAATAAAATATCCCTTTATCCAAAAATGAACACAAATACAAAGCTGTTTTAGATGTCTCAGATCTAGAGCCAGATTAAATCTCATCTAAATGAAGGGTTGAAGGATGTCAGAGACACAGAAATAACGTTAGAAGCCTCTAACCTTTAACTATAACAGCATGCCTCCACTTCACATTTCTCACTGAAACCTCATTCATGCTGGACTGAGTCTTCTGTCTGATAGATCAATCGCACCTGATTGAATCATCGTGATTCCACATATATTTCACCCATTTAGACTTGAACTCAGACTTTTCAAACTGATTGGTTTTAAGTATGATTCATATCAGACTCTGAAATGTCAGGCTTACCCTCTCACTAAAACCGAATTTGACAAAAAGCATGGATGATAAAAGATAATAAAAAATAACGTTCTTCCAGTAACATTAATAAAATGATTCTTTAAAGTTATACGTCTCAAAAACATTATATGTACATCGTTCATGGATAGGATTGGGAATCGAAAATCAATTCCAGTTCTGGAATCGGATCCATAAGTTCAGGAATCGGATACTTGTTATAAAATTTTAATTAAAATTCCTATTATCAATTCCTTTCTTTGCATTTTAGTGTGATTTTACACCATTCAAGCTGTTCGTGACTGAACGACTTTTGTATTTGTAATGTATATTTTATTTATACTGTTATTTAACATTTGATTTCAGTTTCTGTACCTGAATACCTGAAAATCTTAAAACACGTGTATCTTTTTATTGTATTTATTTGTATTTATTTTCTTAAGTCTTATTGAGTGTTCACTTGTAAGTGTTTTTTAGTCTGTAGATTTTTGTTCATGGTATTCAGCTGCGATGAAATGCTTTGCAAAAAGACTTTGAATAAATGTGAATATCTAAGTTTTTTTTTTTTCTTATTGGAATCAATACTAGGAATCGGTAAGAATTGGAATCGCTAAAACTTAAACGATTCCCAACTCATGGAGCGTTTTATTTTATGAAATGTTTTAGTTTTAGCCTAACATTTTTAAATGTTACATTGTTTCAAGGAACATTCCATAATGTTTGAAGAATGATACAATGTAATTTTCCCTCAACATTCACATAACCAGCATTGAGTTTTTAACATGCAGAGAATACTCAAGCAAATCTAGTTGTTTCTCTCATTTGACGAGCACATAAATGAAGATACTTTGAATGACTTTCTTTCTTGGAGTCTGTGGGCGGGTGAATGTTCAGCAAAAGCCTTCAGTTCTCTCAGATTCCTTTCATCCGGCCATTAAAGCTTCCGTGCTTGAGCTGCGTTACAGTTAAATCAGCTTACCTTCAGTAAAGCTCAATACAGTGACAAAACCCCTGAGCTCTAATGTAAAGCATCCATTCAGAAACATCCACACACACAGATGTGCAGCCATCTGTCACACAACCTGTCTTTACTGACGAGTACACACTGAAGACACTCTTTCTTTCTGAAGGAAACACACTGGATCGATGTTGTCCAAGAGAAACAATGAACCAATCATTGCACTTTCACAAAATCATATGCATTCATGGTAGACAAGCTGTTGTTTTTGAATGATCTGCGCCCGCTCATGTGTGTGTGTGTGTGTGTGTCTGTGAGTACATGACATTAAATGAACAGGTGGCAGGTCCCATTATAGATACAATATGTACGATTTTTTTAATAAAATATTCAAAAACCACTTGCACAGTGTGATATATTTCATGCAGTTGTTATCCCAAAAGTTCCCAAGTATTTGTAAATCCAGAGAAATTACAGAAATTTCAATAATGTCACGTCCCTTGTCATTGTTGCCTATCAATGACGTAATATCCACGCTATCCTCGGTTTCCGCCTGTAGAAACCATATATAGCCTATATATAGCGAGTAGGGTGGTTGAGACGGGAAGTGTAGCTTGAAGGCCGGCCCACTGGCACTGATTATTTGTGAGTTGAAGAGTGAGCCTCTTGGAGTATCAGCTGTGCAAAGGGAGAACCTCGGCCTGGCGTTTATTTGTATGGTGACCAGTAGTACACGCTGTTACGAGTCTACAGAAACTACAGAAACTTTGCTCGCATAATAGCAAGTAGTGATTCTACACGGGTTTGCAGCAACAAGCAACGCTGGCAAAAGAGTGTGCACAGCTGTTAGTCATCTACACCATTAAACTGCATTGGTACGGTGCATATAGCTCTAATTTATCTAGGCTGGTTTCAAAAACGAGGATTGCCTTCGTCTGTCCAACTAGCCACTGTTTTTCCTGGTTTTAATCATTCGGTTTAATTTTTTTTTTTGTTTCTTTGGTGTTTCTTTGGTATGTGTGTGCCTTGGAAACCTGCCACCACCGTTCTGTGCGGACCTGGACCTGGGTGGGCGTAGGGTGGAGGCCTGCTAGTGGTCGCCTGCTAATTTGGCAATCAGTATATCCCCGTATTCGGCCTATGGGCATTGTGCAATATCTCCTGTGGGGACAGTGCTTATTTTGCAGTGTTCACTAGTGTGAAGTGTGAACCGGCGTGTTAGGCTACATCTACATTAATCCGGATACATTTGAAAACGGTGTTTTCGTTTATAAACGCTCTCCGTCCACACTGGTGTTTTCAGGCGTTTTCGGACGTTTCAGTGTGGATGAGAAACTTTTGAAAAACACCTGAAAACGCTAAATTCACCTTACTGCGCATGCGTAAAACCCCACAAAACATCACTGATATGATTCAGATGGAAAAATAAATAATGAAGTTATCGCGCAATTCTTCTGACAGGATAATTTTACTTAGTAAATATCTCAGCATTCACTGATGCAGTCCAGGTCGCACGCAGTCACCATATATTTGGTCTAAAACGCTAAAACTGTTCTCATGTATTGCCGCAGGACAGCAAATGTGAGTGAATTCTGTCATCTTTGCAGGACTGTGATATGAAGAGTGTGCAATGTAGAATATTTTTAGCAGCAGTGTGAAAGTGAACATAACAGGCACAATACTGGTATAAACATGAATATCTATTGGTGCAATATGCGTCACATGACTAAATTTACGTCATCGTTTTTAAATATCACCGGCTCCACACTACAACGCGAAAACAGCGTTTTCAAATGTATCCACTTTGGAGTGCGTTTTCAAAAAGCTTCGTTTTCATCAACAAAAACGCCGTCTCAGTGACGGAAGGCCAAAACGGAGAGAAAAATATAAGTTTTCAAACAAAAACGTATTAGTGTGGACATGGCCTAAGTGTGTGTGCATGGCCTATTTGGTTTGAAGTGTCTCTTGCAGTGTTGGAGTGTGTGTATGTGAACTGTATCTATTTATTCGACTTTATTCAGTCTATGTATTATGAGACTTTATACACTGTAACTTATTTATTGTAGAATTTTGTCCACTGTTACCTACGGGGAACATTTGCCTGCTCTGATTGCCAATCAGCATATTATTGTGTTTAGTGTTTAATAAAGTTATATTTGAGTACATCAGTCCCATTTCTGTTACTTCATTGGACATAATCTGCCTATATATATATATATATATATATATGAAGAGTTCAGATGCAAAAGCCTCTAAGTGCCATCTGAAATTTTCTTCTAGAATGATCATTTTTATGAAGCTTGTATATTTAAGTTCAGTAATTTCACTTAAATGGCAATGAAAATTACCTATGAATTGTCATTTTCAGATATATATATATATATATATATATATATATATATATATATATACACACACACATATACATATACATATACATATACATATACAAATGTAACCTGGTGGTAAATCTAAATCCCCGCTCACACATTTTGGTACCAGGAGTGGGGTTGTTTATTCGATCTGATTAGTTTTTTTGTCGAGCGGTATAGTTGGGTTAGACAATACGGCAGTGGTGAATATTTTTCTGTTGCTGAGGACGTCTGGAGTGTGGAGGATCACGGTTGCGAATGAGATGGCCAGCTTTGGACTGATCGTGTTTCCAGTGTGTTTCCAGGCGTGATGGCTGCTTAGGAGACTGGTCCAGCTCGACGGGGTTCCTGTTGTTGACGTGTTAGCCCCCAGGATCTCACGGCCGCATCCAGAAACTGCACCAGCGCGAGGGGGTGTTTGAGCTACTAAAGAGGACAGCAAAGGCTGACGTTTGCACCTGAAACATTTATCTTGAACTGAGTTGAGTTAATTCTTACTCTTCATACTTGTCAAAAATGTCTGACTCTGAAGAAATGCCTGAAGAGGAGATGCACGTCCCTGTCGTAGGGGCGGTGGGAAATGACGTTATAGAGCAGTTAAAGGGTCAGATTCAAGAGTTAAGTGACTGGAGGAACGATAATCTGGCCAGTAGGGCTGTTGGGGGAGGTAATTCGACCCGCTCCTACATTTATGTTCCTCGTGAACGCCAGGTTTAACCTTTTAGCGGGGAGTATAACAAAGATGGACGGTCTGTAGAGGAGTTTATTGAGGAAGTGGAAAGGGTCCTACGGGCCAGAGACCAGACACAAGACGAACAACTTGACTTTATCATCTCTCTTTTGAGAGGGCCTGCACTGGAAGAGGTGCGTTTATGTGTTGGAAACCAGTCCAGACAGGCCAGTGAATTGTTTACTTTCCTGCGGGAGGCGTTTGGGGAACGGCGTAGCGGGACTCAATTGTGGAAACGTTTTACAACCGCAAACAATTGGATGGGGAAGATCTGCGAAATTACTCTCATGCGCTCTCTCGCCTTTTAAGCTCTGCAGCAAAGCAATCCTTAGGTGGCTTGGCAAACGAGGAGGGAATTTTGCGTGATCAGTTTGTGGAGGGTGTGCGAGATGCTGCGTTAAGGCGAGAGCTGCGTAAACTAATCAGAGATAAGCCCCACTTGACCCTGCTTGACGTTCGCAATGAGGCAGTTCTTTGGTCCATGGAGGAAAGCAGGCCGACCAGAGTAGCAAATAGTCGACCAGTCCATTCAGAATTGCTTGGTCAACCGAGTGATACTTCTGTCGGGTCTGAGAAACAAACTTCTACTCTGTTGAATGATATTTTACAGGTGATTTCCCGGCAGGACAAGCGAAGAAGTGAGCAAGAACAGACTATTTCCGAGCTCACCAAGGCAGTCAAGGAGTTGACTGTGCAGCGTTCAGTGTCTGTTCCGCAGAATTATGCCCCTGTATCAAAGTCACCTCCCAGGTTTACAGAAGAGGGAGAACCTATCTGTTTCAGATGTAATGGGGTGGGGCATATCGCTAGACATTGCACCGTGAGACGGGGTGGGAGACCCAGGAATGCTGCCAGGACTACTGAAGGGCCAGAAAAACAAGGTCCTTCTGTTGCAGGCTGTCAGGCTGCACAAGGGGTAGTATCTTGTTCACCACCTCAGGGAACTAGTCGGGACAGGTTTCTTGAACGGGCTGTTGGAACGTGTCCTATGGTGGATTTGAAAATCAAGGGTGTGCCAGTGTCGTGCTTGTTAGACACTGGTAGTCAGGTCAGTACTATTACTGAGGGGTTTTTCCGAGAGCATCTATTTGGGGATGATAGTGATGTGTTGTCTACCTCAGGTTGGCTGAAGATCACGGCAGCAAACGGTTTAGACATTCCCTATTTGGGTTACATGGAGCTGGATGTGGAAGTTATGGGGATGACCCTGCCTGAATGTGGTTTCTTGGTCGTTAAAGAAACTCCTAGTCCATCGTCGGTGGCCGTGCTCATCGGAATGAACATCATCAGTAAGTGCCGACAGATTGTTCATGCTGAGTTTGACACCACGCTGGGTGGTAGGCTGGATTCGGACTGGAGGGCAGTTTTCCAGCAGGCACAATCAGTTGAGTTAGTTGAGCGAGTTTCATTTGCACGGGTCGTGGGTAAGACTCCTGCTCATGTGCCTGCTTGGTCGGCAGCTACTGTCCTGATTAAGGGGTTGGAAACCAGTAAAAAGGATGGTTCAGCGTGGTTGGTAGAACCAGCAAATACGGCCTTACCAGGAGGTTTAGTTGTAGTACCTACCTTGATTACATCAGAGTTACCCGTGTGTCCAGTGAGAGTACTTAACTTGTCTCAGGAAGATCTTTGGCTTCAGCCTAGGGCCCGTCTAGGTATGTTGTCTCCAGTCGATGGTTATAGTGTGGGTTTGTCCTGTGAAGTGAGGTTCCAGCGAATTTCTGCAGACACAGAACAGGTCACTATGGGTGAAGGTCATGGTTCTGAGCCTCAGGCCCAGCCAGTCTTGGATCACGTTGATATGGGAGGCACACCTGAACAGCAGGTTCAGTTAAAGGTACAATATGCAAGAATTTTTGGCCGCTAGAGGGCGCTACATTCCAAACAACAACAACGGCGTAGCTTGATGACGATGTGAAGGAGCGTGGAATGATGGGAACTGTCGTTTTCAACTCCACCGTGGATGTAAATCAGTCAGACGGGAATCGAAAAATCATGTTCATGGATAAGGCTAAGTTCTATTTTTATAATGACATGCTTTTTGTGGCGAGGGGGGCGTGGTTCAGCGCGGTCTGTAATGGGAGAGAGAAGAGACGAGCGGGACGCAAGTAGGTCAAGTGCAAATGACGAACACCTGTGTCTTATTGCTGTGATCCGCGTGGAGAGACCGCTTATAAGCCGGGCGCTGGAACGAGAGAGAGACTGAAGAGAAAATTGGACGCAGAGAAGGAAAACCGGTGGATCCGAGCTCTCGTTTTTTAACTGTTTTGTGCCGTCGCGGTTGCCTCGGTGAATGCGCGTTGTGCACGACTTTTGTTTGTTTTGCTTTATTTTAATAAAGTACGAGTCCCAGTCACGCCGACCCTGTCTTCTTCCTTCCTGACTCTTGAACCTCATCATACTTTTATTTCATTAAAATGAATTAACCGCAAGAAAAGTAAGGTTTAATACTAAATTGGTTATCATAGATGTTACTGTATGTCGAATTCATTGTTGTGATAACGCGCCGCAGTTTTACGTGTTCTAAACAATTGTAGTAAAAGTACATTCGAACATACCCACATCATTTGCCAAAATACTGATTAATCTTTATGTATAACACATGCTATATTTATTTACATGGCCATAAACACCAGACGTGATAAACAATGTCAATAAACTAAACACAATCCTAAAGCAATAATACTTCCCTTACATAAACATAACTATTACCGAATGCTACATTTGGAAAATATAAAATTAAGCATGCTTTGTCGACAGAACCAGCTGCAATCGGTAAAGAATAATTGTGTTCCATAACGACTGCAAGAAACAAGCTAACGTTTGTTGCTTGATAAACGCTACAACTACAACTTCCGCATTTGTCCAGGACTTCACGCAGTACGAGCGGAAACCGAGGGTAACGCGGATATGACGCAATTGACTGGCGACTCCCAGCTCCCCCCTGCTCTAACGCCCCGTTTCCTTGGTTAAAATCACAATTTTCTCACGATTTAAAAATAGTTGGAAACATTTGGGATATTGTAAGTAATCAACTTAACAAAATATATAACACTGGCCTTGAGATTATGGGATATTTTAATGCAAAATTCTTACATATTGTACCTTTAAAAGCTGTGCTGGGCAAGTATTCAAGCGTGTTTGCCCTGGAGGATGATGATTTGGGTTATACAGATAAGGTTCAGCATGAGATACATCTGACTGATGACGTACCAGTGAATCAGCCATACCGGCGAATTCCACCAAATCAGTACCAGGAGGTCAGAGAGCACATCACCAAGTTGCTGAAAAAGGGTGTAATTCAGGAGAGTGGGAGTGCTTACGCATCGCCTGTGGTACTTGTGCGCAAAACTGATGGGTCGCTACGGTTGTGCGTAGATTATCGAAAGCTCAATGCCAAGACGAGGCGTGACGCATTTCCACTACCCAGAATTGATGAGAGCTTCGATGCCCTCAGGGGAGCGAAGTTCTTTTCTACGGTGGACTTGGCCTCTGGGTATCATCAGATTGCGGTGAGTGACCGGGATAGGGCCAAGACGGCATTCACCACACCTTTTGGTTTATTTGAGTACCGGAGAATGCCGTTTGGGGTCTGCAACGGACCATCTACCTTTCAGCGTCTCATGCAGTCTGTTATGAGCGATCTGATCTTTCAGGTGTTGATTGTGTACCTAGATGACATTTTGCTGTTTTCACAGACCTTTGAGGAACACCTGGAAAGACTAGAGATGGTGCTGAAACTGTTGTCAGACACCGGTTTAAAAGTCAAGTTGGGGAAGTGCCGTTTTCTTCAAGACTCTGTGCGATTTCTTGGCCACCAGGTTTCGGCACAAGGGATTTCTCCTGACCCAGACAAGGTTGTTGCAGTCAGTAATTGGAAGACCCCAGAAACGGTCAAGGAGCTGAGGTCATTTCTAGAGTTCTGCAGCTATTATAGGAAGTTTATTGAGGGCTTCTCGAAGATAGCTGGACCCTTACATGATCTGGTAAATGCATGTTTGCGTGAAGGCAGGTGTGCAAAGAGTGGTCGTCACTTTAGGTCTGGTTGGTCTAATGAGTGTGATCATGCATTCAGTCAGTTGAAGTGGAAGTTAACAACGGCACCTGTGCTTGGTTTTGCAGACTTCACTTGCCCTTTCATACTCGAGACTGATGCGAGCCAGAATGGCTTAGGGGCCATTCTGTACCAGGTACAGGATGACAAGAAGCGGGTCATTGCATACGCAAGCAGAAGGTTGCGTAACGCAGAGAGAAACGATCGCAATTACAGTAGCATGAAGCTCGAACTATTGGCCCTTAAGTGGGCTGTAGTCGAGAAGTTTCGTGGCTATTTACTTGGGTCTTGGTTTGAGGTGATTACAGATAACAATCCGCTTTGTCACTTGCAAACTGCGAAGTTAGGAGCGATCGAACAGAGATGGGTAGCTCAGTTGTCTGTCTTCAACTTTGAGGTGAAGTACAGGCCAGGCAAGAGTAACGCTGCAGCTGATGCTCTGTCTAGGCAGGAGTTTGCAGGGGAGCCTGAATCTGATCCTGATGTTGACTGGGATGAGTGTGTAGCGATTTGCAGTGTTTTTAGTCGAGGTACAGCCTTGGAACCTGAACTCGCTCTGAAGGGACTTGAGTGCTGTAGGTTAAAGCAAATCCGTGTGTTGGAGGCCGGAGAAGCGGTCACTAGTCTCCAAGGTAACACTCATACGCTTCCCGGTTACACTAGGGAACAGCTGATTGAGTTTCAGAAAAGCGACCCTGTTCTGGGGGAATTTAGAGAGTTTTGGGACAGGAAAAAGAGACCAGTTCATCTGGAAAGAAAGTCTCTGTCCAGGTCTGTGAAGTGCCTTCTGAAGCAGTGGAGCCTCATAAGAGAACGAAATGGGTTGCTGTATTGAGTAGTAGATGGCCCTTCTGAGGAGTGCTTCTGGCAACTGTTGTTGCCGGGTTGTTTAAAGAAACAAGTGCTGCAGAGCGTGCACAACGATATGGGGCACCAGGGTATTGAGCGGACCTTGGGGTTGTTGAAGCAGAGATGTTTTTGGTCCGGTATGTATGAGGATGTGGAGGAATGGGTAAAGAAGTGCCAGCGTTGTATCCTTACCAAGATGCCTCAGCCCAAAGTCCGTGCCCCTATGAGAGCATTCTTGGCTTCCAGACCCCTGGAAGTGATTGCGGTGGACTTTACAGTCCTAGAGCCTGCTTCTGATGGGCGTGAAAATGTTTTGGTCGTTACCGACGTTTTCACAAAGTTCACACAGGCGTTTCCCACTAGAGACCAAAAGGCGGATACCACAGCAAAAACCTTGTTGAAAGAGTGGTTTATGAAGTACGGAGTTCCTGAGAGGTTGCACTCCGATCAAGGTCGTAATTTCGAGAGCGAGGTAATTGCTGAGCTGTGCAGACTCTATGGTGTGAAGAAGACCCGAACCACCCCTTATAGGCCGCAGGGAAATGCCCAGTGTGAACGGTACAACCGAACACTTCACGATCTGCTACGTACATTACCACCAGAACGTAAACGGCGTTGGCCTGAGTACTTGCCAGAGTTAGTCCATGCTTATAATGTTACTCCGCATGCTACTACAGGGTTTTCCCCGTATTATTTACTTTTTGGGGTACAACCACATCTGCCCATTGATGCATTGTTGGGTAGCGAGGAGGTCTCAGAGAGGAAACAAGACTGGTTGTCTGTCCATCGAGAGAGGCTGAGATATGCTCATGAGAAAGCTAAGGAGTATTCAGAGGAAAAGGCTCTGGAGAGAGTGACTCGTCTAAATGAAAAGATATTTTGTCCTCAGGTCAGTGTGGGCGAGTTGGTTTATCTGCGCCAGCGGCTTCCAGGCAGGAACAAGATTCAAGACGCCTGGAGCCCGGTCATTTACTGAGTAGTGGAAATAGTTGGCACAACTTGCACTGTTGAGCCTTTGGAAGGAGGGCCCTCAAAAAGGGTTCACAGGTCAGAGTTGCGTCCAGGTGCCGTACCCACTCCTAGGCCTAGAAGTAAGAAGTCTGAGCCCGATGCAATGCCTGTCGTGTTGGATGTGAATGAGACTTCTGAGCCAGATTTTGTGGTAGTAGAGGAGCAACCCTTTGTGAGAGGGGCTGCACACCCTTCAATGCGCTCAGAGGCACTGGGTACTTCAGGGTTGAGAGGTGACAGCTCTCGAGGTGGCCAGGTACAAGTATCAGCGGATACGGATGGAGACCCTGCAGAGTTTGACGGTGTGGTCCTGAATGCAGAAACTCCAGTTGAGCGTGTCCAATCGGAGGAGCTAGAGACTGGTGAAGTGCATAACCCAGTCCAGAGAGAATTGCCAGTTCCAGCTGTGCGCAGAAGCAAGCGAGCAACTGCGGGTATTCACACTAACCCTTTTCATGCACCCAGGTCCGCTTGTCATGCAGTGAACGTCAGCACGGATATGGTGTCTCAAGTATTGGCCAGTATTGGTACTGCATTGTTTGAAAAGGCATTACAGGGTGCTATGAATGCCGAAATGGGTGATTAAGGGAGTCATCGAGGACGCTGACTTGTAGCAGGGGAGGATGTAACCTGGTGGTAAATCTAAATCCCCGGTCACACAAAGATTCCTCATTAGCGGCTGTTTCAATATCTATCTATGATATTGCAGATGCTGTTATGGTGTCGTTCAGTCATCATGGATCACGATTATTGATTGCGAGTTCAGAAATTCCACCAAAAAAAACGTAAACATTGATCAATTGAGGCAAGCAAGCTTTGGGAAAAACATAGAAATAAAACAAGGATCAATATTGGCATGGAGTTGGAGATGGAGAGCTTCACCACAAACTTGGACTTGACAGAGACGCATGTGTTTTAATAGAGAGCAAATATATATGATTTATTGTATACATATTATATTCCACTTTGTTTGTACTTGATAAGTGTTGAGTAATATGATAAACACCCTTTAAAAGGTATTGAAAATCATGAAAGACAAATTCAAATATCGCAACTTGATGATGACACGACAATTATTCCTGATGATAGTACTGAGGTTTGGCTTTGAATACCATTAATAGCTTCTCAAAACTCTCCATTAAATTTAAATTTGTCTGGATCCTACAACAACAACTAATCCACTGTAATATTCCTGCTAAAAGTGTGGTAGCCTATTTGGGAATTAAAATCACTAAAAACACTGATGTGATGGTCAAGTCTAATTTCAGGCCTGTTATTGAAAAAATGCAGAAGAAATATAACTCATGGTTAACAAGAGATCTCTATATTTCAGGGAGAATAGTGAGTGAGGCAGAATGTATTTGGAGATCGGCTCTTCTCTCTTCATTAGTGCCTCAAAGGAGAAATGCTCACAATAGAGGAATTACTCTTTTATTTCATCTGGAGAAACAAACCTCATAACATTAAGAAAAGTGTCCTTGATAAATTATCTGATGGTGGGTTAAATGTTCTTAATTTTACTATTTTCAATCAAATCTTCCCTTTTTAAAAAAAAAAAACTATTAATATAGTTATTAATTTTTTTGTTGTTGTTGCAATGTCCTTCTATAACTGGCAAACTTCCTATTGCTTTGGCCAATTATCACAAACAAGCATTACTGTTCTGCTCACTTTTGTACAAACACAGTTTTGGTGTTTTATTTGAACAATGGTGATATCATTCATAATAAGAAGTCGTTGTACATGAAGAATGTAGAAAAGTTAGAAAAGTTTAATGAGGGTAATACCAATAACACCAGGACAGGACGGGCAACACGCACTAAATACAACATAGACCGAACAGAGAATGAATGTGAGGGATGAACTTATAAAGCAAACACACGAGGATAATAATAGAACACAGCTTACACGGATAAACTAACATAATGATGACAATTCCCCTCATTTTATTTCAAGATATATATATTTTTTTGTAAATGAAAAAAAATTAAACAAAGTTATTAAGGCTATCCCCAATGGCATAATTATCTTAACCCAATTCTCAAATGTATATATTATTAACAATCTCACAAAATCCCCAACTTTTTGTAAATGGTCTCTCCTGATTTGATTATCGTTTTAATAACAATTTTATAAGAAATTCCTTTAATGTCAGATCCAATCCTTTATGTAAATCAAAATGGCTTAAACCTCGTTGTATATCTTGGCATTACCATATAAATATGTTATTTCTAATAAAGGAAAAGAAATCATTCACAAAATTATTAATAGATGTTATCCTGTAAATGCAGCCATTAGTAGATTAATAATAACTCTAATCTAACAACAAAAGACAAAGAGAAAATTCACACGTAGTTGACTGAATAACTTTTGTAACTATATTTGTAATGTATATTTTATTTATAAAGTGCAGTGTTATTTTACATTTGATTTCAGTTTCTGAACCTGAAAATCTTAAAACACGGTTTATTTCAATCGTATCTTTGTTTAGTTGTATCGATTTGTTGCGATTGCAAATTTTTTATTAGTTATTTTTTTAGTTACTGAGTGTTTACTTGTCTTTAATAATGCTTTACATTTATATAAGTTAGGCTAGTTGTTTTTTGTCTCAAATATGTGATAGTGAATGATAGTGTGATTACTTGTGGAATATTGTATGCCAACAACTTGCCAATCAAGGGATTTCCTGGTAGTTCAAAGAGTTCATGAACTACAAACCTTTTATTTCAGGATTGAGCTCAAAATAACAATATAAATACTTAGTACACAAAATAGCCTTGTGTTTGTCTTGAACTTTTTGCATTGTACTTGTCTGTAATTGTCTAAAATGGTCTTTAATTGGTTTAATTGTATGATATAATAGTATATAATTATGATGCAAAAAGTTTAGAAATTAATAAACACACATTGACTGAAATAATCGGGTAAATGTCAATTATCCTGAAAACATGAATGCTAAAACGGTCTCTAATCGGTCTAATTGTGTGAAGTGGAATATAAATGAAAACTTCTTGTTTATTGATCTGAGTGTTGCTGTAGTGCTGGATATCAGTCATGTGATCATCACGGCCCAATCACAGCCACCGTACTGATATTCAGATCAACAGCACTCTTACTCATGTGATATGGAGTAAATATTGGAAACATGATGAAAGCAGGAAGATCCAGATCTACAGGAGTGACGTTTACTGACTATTGACCGGTAAGATCCTCAGAGAGCCATAACAACAGAAGAATGGAAAGAGTGTGTGTGTGTGAAGGTGGTTGTAAATGTGTGTAGATGTGTGTTAGTTACAGGATCAGAGAACGACACCGTTCCTCCGTCATAGTCCAGATTCACTCTCACATGATCAAGCTTCTGTTTAACACGAAAACTAGAAGCTAAAGACCATCCGTACTCCACACTCCAGACATCAGTCTTGAAGAAATCACTTCCCTTCCTCTGGTTTGATGCTGTAGTTACTCCAAGAGTCCAGCAGTCACACTCTTTAACCTCCACATCCCAGCAGTGTGTTCCTGAGTTAAAACCCTCTGAACCCAGAACACAGAAATACCGGTCAAATCTCTCTGGATTATCAGGAAAAGTTTGATTGTTCCAGGTGATTGTCACACTGGTCAGATCATCAGACAGGACGAAACGTCGATCTGCAGTGTTTGGATCCAAAATCACAGGAGCTGATGAGACACAATCAACAGATGCTTTTATTCTGATCTTCATATAATGATCAAGAGTGAACCCAACACAGATTATTATGAATTATGACACTCGTCCTGTTGATCAAACACATTTTCCTCTGATCACTGTCAGTGCTGTTATTAGTTTCACACTCGTTTTTATCATCAGCGTTTAACGGCATCAACTACAAACATTAAATATGAGATTCAGACATTTGTGTCCATCAAGAGAAACTGATACTTTGGGAAAGTTAAATAACAATAAATCAATGAGATCTGTTGAGATTTATGCTGTAGATGAAGAACTGTAAGTGTGTGTCTGATCTTCAGCATCTGATCATCTTCATTTTATTGGCTCTTATAGTCTGTGTTTTGTTTTAAATTAGTTTATTATGACTGTCAGTTGTGTTTAACTTATAAACATGAATCACCTTTAACACTTCCTAGCCACGCCCTAGCAACCATTGTCGAGCACCCTAGCAACCCAAATCCAAAGAGGGATATCTTGTAATCTGAATGTCATAGAGGAGTTGCGGTTGGTTTATATCATTCATACTGGCAAGCAGCCTTTGAAGTAACATCATTGGCAGCTGCCAAGCCACTCCCTAGCAACTAAACAGAGCACCCTAGCAACTGTTCAGCAAGACCTATATCTCAGCACCAGAACATAGTAGAGACATGTTGCTTGGCTCCTTTGGCTAATGCTAGCAAACAGGACTTCCATCATGCTTCACATGCTAGCAGAATAGCTACATGCTAATACCGATTAACTAACTGTTGGAACATGTCAACAATGCTAACTAAAACGTAGTAGCAGCATGCTAATCACGTTAGCACCATGTTAAAAACATGCTAATTATACTAGCATCATGTTAATCATATTAGCATCTTGCTAAAACATGCAAGCAACATGGTGATTGTGTTAGCATCATGCTAGCAACATGTCAATCTTGTTAGCATTTGGTTAAAAGCACGTGTGCAAAATGCTAATCATGTTAGCATAATGCTAAGAACATGCTAATCATGTTAACAACATTATAAATGTTTTAGCATCATGTTAGCAAAATGCTAATTGTGTCAGCATCTGCCTAGTTTCAAGTTTTGCCACTGCAAGCACCACTCACATTTTCTTCAGGAAAAGTACATTCTAGTTATTATTATTATTATTCTGAGACAATTTTTTTTTAATTGTAACCTCCTAACAAACACCAAACTCGTATCTATCTATCTATCTATCTATCTATCTATCTATCTATCTATCTATCTATCTATCTATCTATCTATCTATCTCTGTCATGAAGAGCCTCTAACTCTCCACCCATCATGTCCAGCTCAGATCTCCTTCTGTCAGACTCACTGTTTTGGACGATGTCCTGCATCTTCTTCCAGACTCTGAACGGCAGGTTGCCCAAGTATCGTGGCACATGAATCAAAGCTCCAGAAGCCATCTGTGGATCCGGCTGTGAGCTCTGGACTCTGGAAGAACATTCAGGAGTCAGAACTGCAGTGGCTTTGGATCAGAACCAGAGAGACCAGAGACAGGAGCAGATCACTCACCTTTCCATTGAGACTGGAAACTCCTGCAGAACAAACACACCATTTATCATCAAGAACTCAATCAATCATCAATCAATCAACCAATGATCTGAAATCAGACCTTCAGAAAGCAGACGTCATTGGCTTTCATCATCTCCTCCATGTCTTTGATTGTGTGTGAAAGAGCTGAGATGTGTGTGTTCATCTCCTCCAGCGTCTCCTTCATCCTCTGATTCTTCTGCTCCTCTTCCTCCCTCAGTGCAGTGACTGTAGCTTCTTCTTCATCTCTGAGAAACTGATGAAGCTTCTCAAACTGCTGTTTAATCTGACGCTCTGTGTGCTCAGCCTGAGACTGAAATCAGAGCACATTCACTTCAATCATCTCAATCGACACACATCATTAATATCCAAGATAAACTCGGATACCCGACATAAAACTGATCTAGAAGCAGATTGCTGCTAGTGTAAAGGCAATTTTCAGAGGTTAAATGAAAACAGCATCAAAAGGTGTAAGAAAACTTTCAGGAGGCAAATTGTAATAAAGAGAAAAGGTTTATTCTTTGAGGATTCTTTTCACAAACCGCAGCTACCCAGTTTCGAAAAAGAATACCTACTGGACTCAACAACATAGACATTTTTTACAGGTTTCTGACATCATAACCCCTCCTTCCCAGTTTCTGTAGTTTTCCTTAAAGATATCCCATACCTTTAGCTGGTTTGGACTGGTTTCTACCCCCTGGGCAGGTCAAACTGTTCTTTATCCCTGAGAAGCCAAAAGGCCTTCATTTACGACCTAAATTACCTCCTGCTTCCCTCAGGAGGGGGCATGGGACCCCACTTTATTACTAAACGACACCCTGTATTCCTTGACTAAAACTCTTTCTCGTGCCCAGGTGTCTACTATCTTCCTGGCCCATCTGGTTTTATTAGGGCCCAAGCCCTGAAAGGGCGAAGGCCCTATTGTTTCCGTAAGGATTTTTTTTTTTTCTTTTTCTTTTTCTTTTTCTTCATTATTTTTTTTTTTGCCTTTTTGCCACTTTTGGGGCCCTTAACAAGCTCAAAAACTCTTGAAATTTTGCACACACGTCAGAACCTGCGGCCATCAGGGCCGGGCTGAAGCTGGTACCGGGGCGTGGCAGGGGGGCTCGACAGCGCCCCCTGGAATGGGGTCCGAAAACTTGGTCCATAAATCAAACACGCTTGCATGTAATAATATGAAACTCAGTACACATATAGATCTCATCAGGCCGAACATCTTTCGTGCTCTAAGTTTTACAAAAGCCCAACAGGAAGTCGATTATTATACGTTGTTTGGAAAACGCATACAATGGAATGTGAAATACTCCTCCTAGGGATTTCATCCGATCGCCACCAAACTCGGTGAGAATAAAGTCAAGACATTGAGGATGAATTCTTGCGAACGGATTTTTGATATCTCGAACGGTTTGGCCGTGGCGAGGAAACAAATTTATGGCGAATAATGGGACACAGGAAGTGTGTTATAACTTCTGCATACATTATCTGATCTTGATGAAACTTCAGCAGTGTGTTCGTTGTAAGAGGCCGATCACATGGATGTGACTATTGTGAGTCAAAGTTATAGCGCCACCAACTGGCAGCAGGAAGTGTGTCACTTTCAAAATGCTTTGAAGTCACCCTCTTAATTTTACCCGATTTGCTTCAAACTTTATGTGTATAATGTAGACACACGGCAGATGTAGACCTGTGAAAGGATTATTGATATCTTAGATACTGTTGCCGTGGCAACGCATCACATTTTAATATTCTTTTCGGATGCGTTTGAGACTCTTAACATGCTTGAAATTGGATGAAACTCGACAGACACATCACACTTATTAGCCAGTAGACATGTGAAAAGTTTCAGAAACGGGCGTGGCAGGGGGGCTCAACAGCGCCCTCTTGAACAGGGTCTGAAAAATTAGTCCATATATCAAACACGCTTGCATGAATTAATATGAAACTCGGTACACATATAGATTTCATGGGGCCGAACAACTTTCCCTCTGTCAAGTTTCACGCCAGCCCAACAGGAAGTCGGCTATTATGGGTTGTTTGGAAAACGCTTGCTGTGGAATGTGATGTACTCCTCCTAGAGCAGAGTTCTCAAACCGGTTCCACGGAGGGCCTAGTGTATGCAGGTTTTTGGTCTTTCCTTTCAATTAGTGCCCAATTAAGACCTAGACTACCAGGTGAGAGGAGATCTTAACCAATTAGTGACCTACTCAATCAGTTTGGTTCAAGGTAAAAGAGAAACCCTGCATACACTAGGCCCTCCGTGGAACCGGTTTGAGACCACTGTCCTAGAGAATTCATTCAATCACCTCCAAACTCAGTCAGCATGAAGTAAAGACATTGAGGATGCTAAATTGCGGACGGATTTTTGATATATCGAACGGTTTGGCCGTGGCGAGGAAACAAATTGATGGCGAGAAAAGAGAGAGACGAAGTGTTATAACTTCTGCATACATTAACTGATCTTGATGAAACTTTAGCAGTGTGTTCGTGGTAAGAGACCGATCAGATGGATGTAACTATTGTGAGTCAAATTTATAGCGCCACCAACTGGCAGCAGGAAGTGTGTCACTTTCAACATGCTTTTGACAAAAGTGGGGGGGTTAGTTTTAACTACAGTTACAAAAATCAGTATATATATTGGTCTCACCGAGCCGGACAACTTTCTAATTTACAGTCATTAGCTCAGAGCAAAAGGAAGTCAGATATTTTGGTTTGAATGTGGATTTTTTGGATATTTCAGACTATGAGTTTTTAGCTACTCTTCCTAACTGGTTTATTTTATTCACACCAAACCTTTTCAAAATGATAAAGATACATTAAAGATGCTAAATTGTGAACGGATATTAAACATCTCAAACGGTTTTGCTATAGTGAGGGACTAAAGTAAAGTAACACTTAAAGCCTCATCTTCTAAAAATGTAATTAAACACCATTTATTTCTATATAAAAGTATAAAAATATCACAACTAAACCCATTTTATTCTTTTTTTTTTCAATTTAATAAATATTTATAAGTTTAAAAATAGTAATTGTACTATTTAGTCCCATAAAAGTCAAGTCATACATAGGGCTATACTGCCCTCTTGTGTTCAAAATCAGGTAGGCCTATTGTATCTACATAAAAATATACTAGGTATGTGACGGTGAGAATATTTTACCACCGGTTATTCGACGTGTGACACCGCTGGGGGCTTTTGAATCGCCAACTTAAAAACGAAAGTAAAATATGTTCGTCCACACTGACATTGATAGTGGTTGAGCGAGCGTTTCAAATGAATTCCTATGGAAGTAGGAATTAACTGAAAAACGTTCACTCTGTTCTGCTCGTTCCTCGCCGTGGATGCGCACCGTTATGAATGCCCGTGCAGCCATGAGCATTTTAGTTTAATTTTAAAATTAGCGCCTTTCGGGGGTTGATTGCTTGAAATTATTTTACAAAAGCACAATGTTGTGTTTTATTGCGACTGTACACAAATATAAGTTAACACTTTGCAGTTTGAATGTCGTCCTGTATAATGACGGAGTATGTTTTTATGTGTCCACTGTTCAATCGCGCCCACGCCACACACACACGGTTTACTATCTTTGTGGGGACTCTCCATAGATTTAATGATTTTTATACTGTACAAACTGTATATTTTATCTCCTTACACTAACCCTACCCCTAAACCTACCCATCACTGAAAACTTTCTGCATTTTTACATTTCCAAAAAAACTCATTCTGTATGAAGCTTGTTTACCCATGGGGACCTCTATTTAGGTCCCCACTGTGATACGAGTCCCCATTAGTCTGTGTGCATTCAGGTTAAAGTCCCCACCGGGACAGAAAAACATGAACACACACACACACACACACACACACACACACACACACACACACACACACACACACACACACACACACACACACTCCAGCATTGCAATCTTGACATTGCAGCCTATTCATTATAGACTTAATAAAATATAATAATAAAATGGTCAACCTAACATATAAAGATTACACTGCTCTAAATAGTCAGTAGTACAATTCGTACAATGACAGTAAGCACCGCTCCACTGTGAATTTTCCAAGCACATTTTTGCGCATGTGAAGAGGATAATTTTTCCCTTCGATATTAAAAATAGGGAAAAAAACAAAAAAAAATAAAATATAAATATAGCTGCGAGCAGCGATGGAGGGCCCAAGCCAGTGACACCGCCACCCCGGTGCCTTTAGTGTAACTAAAGGCACCAGGTTGGCGGTGCCACTGGCTTGGGCCCGCAATCGCTGCTCGCAGCTATATTTATGTCTGTTCTTTCATGTCCGTTCAGCTGTTAGAAACCCTCACAGAAACACATGACTAAATGAAATGAACAGCTTGTAAACAATGAATATAAGTAATGCTGAATTTTTTCTGTTACACTAGTCATTTACAGAAATAATAAACTGTTATCCATTATATCAAATCATAACTGTATATAGTGATCCAACAGCTGTAATGAAAATGACTCTCGTTTCTGTTTCCTCACCTTGATGTGTTGAACTGTTTTCTCAAACTCTGCTTTCATTCTTTCATTGTGTTGAAGTTTCTCTTGTAAGGACTTCAGTGCTGTATTGATCTCCTCCTAGGATTGAACAAAAATACATTAAAACACCAGATTACAGTGAAGAGAAGTCAATACAGTGATATGATCATATAATGCCAGTATTTGCCCCATCCTGATTTCTTCTGTTTTTGTGTACATCTCATACTAAATTGATTCAGAAATTGCAATCTGAGTAAATACAAAGTACAGTTTGTAAATGACAATGTTATTTATTGAAACAAAAAAGTTATCCAATACCAACTGGGCCGGTGTGAAAATGTATTTGCCCCCGTAGTTACTAATTCCTCAGATCTATGAAACTGCATTTATAATGTAGTTCAGCTGGACTAAACACAACCAGTCATGATCACTGCAGCTGTTCAATCAGATCAACACTGAATACTGAAGCCTGATTGGTTCATGTCTGTGCGCCTCTACAGACAAATGGCTTTTCAGCCCGCCAAAACTGACGGGGCCGACTGCATATTTAAGTTGCGCTGAAAACTGTTTTCATCAGAAGTTTTCTCCTTCAAGTGTGAAGATCATCTCCTCACTGTCTCCGAAGAGAAGAAGATAGGAGCCTTTCTGCTCACCGTTGAAACGAGCCTCAAGCAGCGGATTAACGGCGCTTCGACACCTGCAGCTCTGTGCTTTTCTCCTCCGGCTATCCAGCAACTCATCAGGAGAAAATATCATTATTATAGGGGTCATATGATGTGATTTCTTGTTTTTCTTTTTCTTTAGCGGCTGTTTAAGATCTGCAGTGTTACAAAGCTCAAAGTCTCAAACTTAAAGAGATATTCTTTGTAAAAGTTAAGGTTTAGCCACGCCTATAACGCTTCATTCAAACACGCCGCCACAAATCTGGCCAATCAGAGCACACCGTGCTTTTCATTACTATGAGCTTTGTAAAAATCGACGTGTTTCAGAAAGGCGGGGCATAGAGGAGCAACAATAAAATTAATAAATATTACAATAATGACTTTTTTAACTTAAAACCCCGTAAGCCTATTGCATTAAACCAAATACATGAAATAATGTTCTTTTTAGAACTGTCATATGACCCCTTTAAAAGAGCAAATTTGAGCGATATTTGTTGCAAAATGCCGTGCCACGAGTGTTGCTCCTGCAGGGCTCCCTGCTTCCCTCATCTGGAGCGAGTGGCATGGTTTCAATTAGCAGCTCAGAGGAGGACTTTGATGACACTATGTTTCTGGCTCTGAAGCGGAGGACTGAGCGAACTCTGGCCATGACATGTCTTACCTTATATGATGAAACCACTTCACTGATGGGTCTGAATTTATGATTGTCATGTTGTTTTGAATCTCTGCACACGATACACACAGGCTGTTTGTCCTCCAGACAGAAGAGTTTGAGTTTCTCACTGTGTAAACTGCAGATCTCCTCAGACCCTGATGAACGTCTCTCATTTCTCTCCTTCAGGAACGACTCACACAAGGTTTTTAACACAAGATTAACTGGAGGATGATAGTTTGATCTTCTCCTGCAGACAGGACACTCCTGAGATCCCTTGGTTCTCCAGAACTGTTGAAGACACTCTTTACAGAAACTGTGACTACATGATAAAATAACAGGAGCCTTGAAGATTTCATAGCACACGGGACAAGAAAGTTCTTCTGCAGATACATTTAGTGAAGCCATTTTCACTGTTTGAGCTCCAGCAATCTAAACTTTACTTTAACTTTCTGAATGACGGTTTAAAAAACAAATCCCCATGAGAATCACAAAGATCAGAAACAAACTTCTCAAATTCCTCTCTAAAGTTTTTCTCTTCGTACTCCACTGATCGCTGATTCTTTATTGCTTTTGTCGAGACAAAGTCAGCATGGCAGGAAAGAGAAATAACAAGTCAGCCTCTTCCTGGTTAGTGTTGTAAGAGGGTGGAGCTTCTGATCAAGTTAGTGTGTTGAAACGGGTCAAAGAACAACATCAGTGGCCTGTACTATGTGCAAACATTCTCTGTCAGCTCAGGCTTTGATCCTGAGTTTAGGAGTGACATCAGTAGCGAACAGCCAATCACAGGCTGAGAAAGAGGGAAACTGAGATTCATTTCTCATGAGAGAAGCAGCGCGATTCACTACAGAATATTAAGAGACTGAAAAATATAAAGAATTTAAACAAATTTACACAGCAAGAAGAAAATAGCTGTCTATGAAAGAGGACAACTAAAAGAAAAAGTCTTGCTATATCAGTGCAAGTAAAAGTTGTTTAGTTTATACAGTTGATAAAGGTATAGAGAGAATTGAACATTTAAGCTCACATGCAGTCATTTTATAGCTTTATCTATTGATTCTAAAGTGTATTTATATTATCTTTATATATGTATTCAATTAAACTGCGTAATAATAATTGATAAACTAGTACAATTTTACATGTATGATCGATTAAGGGTACAATAATTACATAAATAATATCTAAAACATACAAAGTTATGATTCTAAATAAGTCAAGTCAAGTCAAGTGTATTTGTATAGCACTTTTCACAATACAGATTGTATCAAAGCAGCTTCACAGTATTAAATTAAAATAATACAACAAGGTTTGTTTCTAATGGAATTTATTGATTGATATAATTCAAATTAAATATCCCCAAAATATCCCGAAATGAGCAAGCCAAAAGCAACAGTGGCAAGGAACCGAAAAACTCCATCAGGTGACCTAATGGAGAAAAAAAAAACCTTGGGAGAACCCAGGCTCAGTCGGGAGCCAGTTCTCCTCTGGCGTTTATGAACTAGAGAATGGATTTAACTGTAAGATTAAAAGTATTATATGAATGCCTGGCTGAAGAGATGCGTCTTTAATCTAGTTTTAAACTGGGAGAGCGAGTCTGAGCAACGAACAGTATCAGGAAGACTATTCCAGAGTTCCCTTTCGAGGGAACTCGCGATGCGTCAATGACGCTTTGGGAACGCTTCTGCATGATTGCGTCTGAAGCACTTGTATCAACTAGTCCAATGGCGAGAGTGGGCGTCACGGGCGGGTGACGTGACGACCAGGAAAGGATAAAGGACATCCGGTTTAGAACCGCGCTAGCTTCTGTGCCTCAGCAAGCGCTCTGTGTTATACTGTCTGTGTTATTTATTGTTGTCTGTCACAAGCATAGATATTATGGCGAACAAAACAACCTTATATCGTGTGTTTCTCCCTGCCCTCTGTCTTTACGGGTGGGGATACACACGATGTATGTGTTGTTTGTTTGGAACGGAGCATGTTCTGTCAGCGCTCGAGGGTGCGGACTATGAGCATTGCGAGTTACTATCGTACTCGCTCCGTTCCCGCTTGTCACTCTTTGAGGAGGGTGTTCAGGCTCGCGTTCCTCGCAGTACCGACCCCGTGTTGCCGAGGCAGCACGGAAAGTTGGTATTGTGGGTTCGCAAATGGATCTCGCGGAGAGGTTAGAGACGGGCTCCGCCTTTTCTCTGCCTTTATCCGGGGGATCCAGCGCTCTCTCTCTGCGATCGGAAGCCCGCGCCGCGGCTTCTTCCGTCCTGATTAGAGAGCCCGGTGTTTCAGCAGTCTATCTCTGAGGAGGTAGAGTGCTGAGCATCGATGCATGTCCACAACCACAAGCATTTTATATATATCTAGACAGGAGTATGGGGAGCAAACAGCTTTGGATTGTGTGTTCCTCCCTGCCCTCGCTTCATTACGAGTGGGGACACACACGATTCATGTTTGTTTGGGAGTGGAGCATGCACGGTCAGCTCTAGTAAAATAAGGGGACTGACAGTGTTCATTCATAAATTCCCGACGTGTATCTTTTGCACTATTGAGAGTTTAGCTCTGCTCCCGATGGCTTTCTTCTCGAGGGAAGAAAGTCAATAAAGATTATTTGGCTCGGATCTCGCGTTTGCTGAGGCAGCGCGTAGATTACGGGTCTGCAATAAAGATTCTGTTACTCGATCTCGGATCTCGCGTGTGCTGAGGCAGCGCATAGATTACGGGGTCTGCAATAACAATAATAGTGGACTGGATACGTTCATTCATGAACATTACCGACGTGTGTTCACTATCAAGAGTTTCCCCATGCTACTGTTTATTTAAAAAAAAAGACTGCAATAAGAGTCCAGTGGTTATACAAATGCAATGCATTGATTAAAGTGATAAACATAGTGTATTGCAAGCTACGAATTTAGGATTCTTTTATTGTATGTTGAAACTATTTTTATATATAAGCTTATATATAAATATATATTCAGCCACAGACTATATTATCTTGTCTGGTTGATCTTTTGCTGTTTGATTCTGAGGAATTAAATAAGTGGGCTGCATTTAAATTTGCTTATCTGACTTTCATTAGTTAGATTCATGTATAAGTTCAGCATTTGATCCAGACTGTGTAACTTGTCTGGTTGATCTTTTACTACATTTTATTTGGAGGAATTAAATGGTAAAATTATGTGCTGAGCATCGAGTTAAGGGAATTGAAGATTCTAAAAACCATCTCAATCTCCTGTGTACAATGAGTTTGGAGTTTATAACTTCATAAATGGGGCTGCTGGGCGGAGCAGCACTAGCCATTAACAAACTCCTTGTACAGGCAGAGTGTCATTTCCTGTGCTCCCCCTCAGAAAGATTGGGGACCAGAACGGCATTCTCAACAGAAGCCGTTAAAGCAGAAGATGGATCTGAGGACTGTTTTTCTGTGAAAAAGGCTTCGGCCAAGGTCCTGATGCCACTGGTGTC
Organism: Squalius cephalus; assembly: GCF_949319135.1. Lineage (NCBI taxonomy): Eukaryota > Metazoa > Chordata > Actinopteri > Cypriniformes > Leuciscidae > Squalius > Squalius cephalus. The sequence continues at coordinate 34,619,703 of NC_137137.1, forward strand.
AGACCTCTGGGGGCAACCCCGACCGGGGTGGAGCGGTGTTCACCTCAGTATACGGTGCCCGCCCCACCTCGGTGCCCTCAGGAGGCCGTTCTGCCAACCCCGCACCCTTGGTCTCGGGGCGCAGCGGTCTCCAGCGAGCACATGGCTCAGTGTCACCACGACACCGTGTCAAACTCGCACCCTCTTAGGGGGGTTCAAAAACAGTCAGTTCGGTTGTTTCCTGCCAGGATGCTTCAGGTCACCGAAGTGGCTGTTACAATAACATCAGAGGCCAGTCTCGAGAGACTGGTACCCTTAGTAGATTTTCTGACAGAGTGGATTAATCTGCCGAATATATCTCCATGGGTCCTGCAGATAATAGAGAGAGGTTACAGAATCCAGTTTCGTTCTCCTCCAACTTGTTACAACGGGGTGCTACTCGTGTTAGTACATCCCGAGCAGGCTCTGGTAATGGAGCAAGAAGTAGAGTCTCTATTAGCGAAGGGAGCTATAGAGCAGGTGTACTCGCCCGACAGAGAATCGGGGTTTTACAGCGCTACTTTATTGTTCCGAAAAAGGATGGGGGGCTGCGTCCCATTTTAGATCTCTGTCTGTTGTATCGTGCAGTCATGAAACTCAAGTTCAAGATGCTCACACTCAAACAGATCGTGACTCAAATCAGATCCGAGGACTGGTTTGTCACGATAGATTTAAAAGGCGCTTACTTCCATCCTCCCTCTACAAAAGAAGTTCCTGTGGTTTTCTATTGGGGGCAAAGAATACCATTATCGGGTGCTTCCATTCGGTCTAGCTATCACCCCGCACGTTCACAAAGTGTGTAGATGCAGCTCTGGCCTCGTCAGGCTGCAGGGCTACGCGTTCTGAACTACATCGATGACTGGCTGATTCTGGCGGAATCAGAGCAGTTAGCGGTTCGGCATCGAGATGTCGTCCTCGCTCAGATTAAGAAATTGGGGTTGAGACTCAATGCCAAGAAGAGTGTGCTTTCTCCATTACAGAGAACAACTTTCCTTGGTGTGGTATGGGATTCAGTCACGATGCGAGCCACACTATTGCCCGTTCGTGTAGCTGCTATCCTCACAGCCACAAAAGAGTTGAAGCTAGGCCAGTCACGCACTGTAAAACAGTTCGAGAAACTGTTGGGCCTCATGGCAGCAGCGTCCAATGTGATACCCTTTGGCCTACTGTACATGAGACCCTTGCAGTGATGGCTCAGAGCCAGAGGGTTCTCCCCGAGGGGAAACCCACTTCGTACGATCAAGATCACGCGGCGGTTTCTCCGCGCCTTGGTTATATGGAGGAAATACTGGTTCCTATCCCACATGAGCAGTCACGCACTGTAAAACAGTTCGAGAAACTGTTGGGCCTCTTGGCAGCAGGTCCATTGTGATTCCCTTTGGCTTATTGTACATGAGACCCTTGCAGTGGTGGCTTAGAACCAGAGGGTTCTCCCCGAGGGGAAACCCACTTCGTACGATCAAGATCACGCAGCGGTGTCTCTGCGCCTTGGTTATATGGAGGAAATACTGGTTCATTTCCCAGGTTCCGGTGTTGGGAGCTCTTTGCCATCGAGTTGCTATCTCGACAGATGTTTACCTCACCGGCTGGGGAGCAGTAATAGGAGGCCGCTCATCCCAGGGCCTGTGGAGGAGTCATCTTTTTTGGCACATAAATTGCCTGGAGATGATGGCAGTCTTCAATGCGTTGAGACATTCCTCCCAGACCTGAAGGACCTTCATGTGCTTGTCCATCCAGACAACACATCGGTGGTCTCTTACATAAATATGTTGGAGCAGATATCCTGTTGAGGCAGGGGCTGAGGCCCGGGGAATGGAGGCTCCACACCGAGGTGGTGGAGCACATTTGGGGGGTTTATGGTCAGGCACAAGTGGATCTCTTCACGTCTCAGGATACGACGCACGGTCCACTTTGGTTCTCCCTCACACACCCAGCCCCCTTGGGGCTGGACGTTGTGGTATGGACATAGCCGAGGCTACGTCTGTACATCTTTCCCCGATTACTCTGCTCCCAGGAGTTCTGGAGAAGGTCCGCCGGGATGGATAATTATACTATTAGTAGAACCGTACTGGCCGTGCCTACTGGTTCTCAGACCCGGTGTCTCTCCTCGACGGCTCTCCCTTGGAGATTCCAGTCAGGAGGGACCTTCAGTCTCAAGTGGATTGGGTGATCTTTCACCCAGCCCAGAGATTTTGGATCCCGTGGGTTTGGCCTCTGAGGGGGCCCAACTCATTGACTTTGGTCTCTCAACTGAGGTTGTGGAGACCATACTTCACTCCAGAGCTCCCTCCACGAGGAAACTTTATGTGATGGGTTTTCACTTCATATTGCGGGTCTCGGACAGTGTGGCCTAGTTTACTGCCCGATTGGTACAGTGCTGGAGTTACTGCTGGTTCAGTTTCCGCAGGGTTATCCCCTTCCACACTGAAGGTGTACATGGCAGCCTTATTGCCAATCATGTCCCTTTTGTTGGTATTTCCCTGAGGGGGGGGGGGGGGGGGGGGGGGGCTTTGGTTGTTTCTTCCGTGGTGCTTTTAGACCAGGACAGGAGTATGGCGGCTTAGAAGCCTTATTATATATGTAGATATCCCTGTAGAATGTGGTATGCGGCAGCCTGGTCCTTTCCGCTCACATTCCTAAGGTTTTGCAACTTCGACCTGGGCGTTTCCCCTGGTTCTCAATGCTCTTGTCTTAGTTGTGCAGTATTCACACAGACAGGTTCTGTTTCGTATGGCGTATTGGGCATTCTCGTTCCCAAAGCGTCATTGACGCATCGCGAGTTCCCTCGAAAGGGAACGTCTCAGGTTACGACTGTAACCCTAGTTCCCTGAGAAGGGAACGAGACGATGCGTCACTTTGCCATACTTCCTACATCCCTGTGATCGACTTGCTTCGGCCCTTTTCGAAGCTAGCGCGGTTCTAAACCGGATGTCCTTTATCCTTTCCTGGTCGTCACGTCACCCGCCCGTGACGCCCACTCTCGCCATTGGACTAGTTGATACAAGTGCTTCAGACGCAATCACGCAGAAGCGTTCCCAAAGCGTCATTGACGCATCGTCTCGTTCCCTTCTCAGGGAACTAGGGTTACAGTCGTAACCTGAGACGTTTTGGAGCTAAATGTGAAAATGCTCTCCCTCCTTTGGTGGATCTGGATATCCTAGGTATGACCAAAAGCCTAGAATTTAGTGACCTTAAAGAGCACGATGGATTATAGGGCGATAGAAGATCCGTTAAATAGACTGGAGCTAAGCCGTTTAGGGCTTTATAAGTCAGTAGCAATACCTTATAGTTAATACGGGACTTTATAGGTAACCAATGTAGTGATATTAAAATTGGTGTTATATGATCATATTTTCTTGATCTAGTAAGAACTCTAGTGGCTGCATTTTGGACTAACTGTAGCTTGTTTATTGAGGATGCAGGACAACCAGCTAATAAAGCATTACAGTAATCTAGTCTCGAGGTCATGAATGCATGAACTAACTTTTCTGCATCAGAAACAGATAGCATGTTACGTAGCTTAGCAATGTTTCTAAGGTGGAAAAAGGCTGTTTTTGTAACACATGAAATATGATTTTCAAAAGACAGGTTGCAATCTAATATAACACCCAGGTCTTTTACTGTAGAGGATAAAGTAACAGGACATCCTACTATGTTAAAATTGTATTCCCATATGAAAAAAACCTGCATGGTTTATATACAGCAACCATATATCTTCCTTACTTAAATCGGCCAGAATTACCTTATGTGTTTCATATAAGGCCAATACATGTCCTATACAAAATCAGACCGATTATGGCCCCTTTCATACTAAATAGCACACATACAACTTGTAGGAGATTTTTGCGTTATATATGAATACTGTTAAAAGACTTATATGAGTTTTACATGACAAAAGTGTGCAAATGTGTATGGTATTAGTAGAAATCATATAAAAACTCATATAAAATTCATATATAAATCATTTAAAGTTCTTATATTGAATCATATGCTAGTTAAATTAAAGTCATATAGAATTTATACACATTTTGTGTCATTTGTTTATGCGTTTCATACAGATTTCATGTTTTGATGACCAACATCTGATTCACTTATGCAGTAGGCAAATTTTTAAAGGGATACTCCACTTTAAAATGAAAATTCTGTCATCATATACTCACCCTCATGTTGTTTCAATCCTGTATGAATTTCTTTCTTCTGCTGAACAGAAAGGAAGATATTTAGAAGAATGTCAGTAACCAGACAGTTTCTGGTTCCATTGACTTCCATAGTATATTTTTTTCCTACTATGGAAGTCAATGAGACCAGAAACTGTCTGGTTACTGACATTCTTCTAAATATCTTCCTTTCTGTTCAGCAGAAGAAAGAAATTCATAAAGGATTGAAACAACATGAGGGTGAGTATATGATGACAGAATTTTCATTTTAAAGTGGAGTATCCCTTTAAATTGTACAGTGCAGAAGCCGGCTCGAGGATTACTAGCTGTCAGAATATCACTGACCTTTATGAAGACTGTTAATTTTCCTACAGGATTTGAAAGAGCAGTTATAAAGCAATGACATTGTAAGACCGTGTATTTACATTAATTGTGAACTGTCTGGGCCTGTTGTTTGTGAACAAATCATATCATATTATTGCAAATGAACAAAGTTGAATAAAATATGTTTCTAGAACAGTGATTAAAATGTTGCATATTGGCTGGAATTTGTTTTTCTATATGAACTCTGGTGGTGATGCACTCTAAAAACTTTTAATATGATTTACTCAATTTTTTTGGTGAAACATTTTTACACTTAGAATATTGATTAGATTTTTAAGCAGTGAAATCAATTACATACACTGTATTAACTGAGTAAATGTAAGTAAAACAAATTAAATAGATCTGAGTAACTGCATTTGGTAAATTAACAAATAAAATTGAGTAGAAATAATTGGGGGGGGAAACATTTAAAAACAAATATTTATGAGTAATATTAACTGTTTATATGCCAGTAATATTAACTTTTATTTCCTCAAAACCTTTGTAAAAATATTCCATACAACCACCAGTATAACTACATGACATTGGCCTTTATTGTCGATGAGTAGCCTACAGCAATACAGCATATTTTATACTATTTTTAACACATATACAATATTGCCTACATTTAAACTCATGTAAGAAACATTTTCGAAGTAAAAATGAAACATTTAGGCCTGAACATTAAAGTAATTCAAGTGTAATCAACCGGTCTGTTATCCAGTATCCACCGGATCAGCGCTGTTTCCCATCCCGGAGATGGACTCGCCTCTGCGGGGGAACCTCTAACTTTAGACCGCCGTCCTGCGTCACTCACAGCCGAAAGATGCTGCGACGCGACTGACTCCATAACCTGCCAATAAACAAACAGTGCACAGTTCTGAGGACATTTTATCATCCAAATGAGTTATATTCATTATCTTTAGGAATATAGTCGTGTGTTTTTTATGCAAGGCGTTACAATCATGCGAAAACACAGACGCGAGTCGACACTCGTTTAACTCGTTTGCGTCTCTGTATGTTCTTTCGCATTAAATTGATTTAAAGCACATTAATGATTATACAGATAAAATAAAACATGCACACACCTGAATTTCACAGAGGAAATGCACCAATTCTGCGTCGTTGAGGAGAGAAGAGGAGACTGAAGCATTATTTTCCTATGTTTTTACATCATGAAAATCTATATGGCTTTAGTTGTATGTAGGACATATATGACATAATATGATTAAAAATACATTAATATTATGCAATTTATATATGTGGTTTTTGAAGCATATATGTCCCTTACAATATTCTGTTGGAACATATAAGAATCACAGGAGTTTTTAGCAAACCTTTTCCATATGGGTTGTGAGAGGTTTTGTGGGCGGTTTTTTGAACCGATAAGTAGTACCTCTGTCTTGTCTGGATTTAATAAAAGAAAATTACGCGTCATCCAATCTTTTATATCTTTAACACACTCTGTCACTTTGGATAATTTAGCATTTTCATCCGGCCGTGATGAAATATATATTTGAGTGTCATCAGCATAACTAATTCCATGTTTCCTTATAATATTTCCAAGTGGCAACATATATATTGAGAATAACAGAGGGCCTAACACAGATCCCTGCGGCACTCCATAGTTTACTGGAGTTATGATCGATTTTTCTCCATTTAAATAGACAAAATGATAGCGGTCAGATGATCTGAACCAGCTTAATGCTTGTCCTTGAACACAAGTATAATTTTGTAGTCGATCTAAGAGTATTGTGTGATCTATAGTATCGAACTCAGCACTAAGATCAAGTAAAACTAGTATTGAGATACAGCCTTGGTCAGAAGCTAAAAGTAAATCATTTGTGATTTTAATAAGTGCAGTTTCAGTGCTATGGTCCCACCTAAAACCAGACTGAAACTTTTCATAGATGTCATTTTCTTGCAAGAAAGAGCCTAGTTGAGCGGACACAACTTTTTCTAATATTTTAGACATAAATGGAAGATTTGAAATTGGTCTATAATTTGCTAGGTTATTATGATCTAATTGTGGTTTCTTAATGAGTGGTTTTATAACTGCCAGTTTAAATGTTCTTGGAACATGACCTAAAGATAAAGACGAGTTAATAATATTGAGGAGAGGCTCTTCCACTACAGGTAACACTTCTTTCAGTAGTTTAGTTGGTATAGGATCTAGTAAACATGTTGTTGTTTTAGATGAAGTGATAAGTTTATTTAACTCTTTTTGTTCTATAGTTGTAAAGCACTGTAATTGTTCTTGCGGGGTGATAATTGAGGCTGAGTTATAAGGCGCGGTTGAAGATTGAACGTTTACAATTGTGGTTCTGATGCTTTCTATTTTCTCAGTGAAGAAGTTCATGAAATCATTACTGCTAAACTGTAACGGAATATTTTGTTCAGGTGACGTCTGTTTATTTGTTAGTCTAGCCACGGTGTTAAATAAAAACCTAGGATTGTTTTGGTTATTTTCTATTAGTTTGCGGAGGTGCTCAGCCCTGGCTGCTTTTAGGGCCTTTTTATAACGTGACATACTGTCTTTCCACGCGATTCTAAAGACCTCTAAATTAGTTTGTTTCCATTTACGCTCTAAATTACGTGTTTCTCTCTTTAGAACATGCGTAGTATTGTTGTACCATGGTGCTTTAATTTTTCTCTCTCACCTTTTTTAATTTAACGGGTGCAACAATATCCAGTGTTCCAGAGAGAATGGTGCTCATAGTGCTAGCTAGTTCTTCTAGTTCATCTGTTTGTTTAGGTTCAGGCAGCAGCAGAGACAGATCGGATAAACAATTTGAAAAATTATCTATGGTGGATGGAAGGATTGTTCTGCCTAATCGATAACGCGGCGCAGCATGATATATTACAGGAGTACAAAATATGCAAGTTACCATGTAATGGTCAGTGACATCATCACTTTGTGGAATGATATCTATATCGGTTGGATCGGTTCCATATTATATAATTAAATCGAGTGTATGATTAAGACGATGAGTTGGTCCGGTGATGTTTTGCTTGACCCCAAAGGAATTTAATAAATCTGTAAACGCAGCCCCCTAACGCATCATTTGGATTATCTACGTGTATGTTAAAATCTCCAACAATTAATGCTTTATCGACGTTGACCAATAGATCTGAGAGAAAATCTGCAAACTCTTTTAGGAAATCAGCGTAAGGCCGTGGCGGTCTATATACGGAAGCCAAGGCTAGAGATAATAGGGATTTTTTTCTTACATCTGAGAGCGTAACATTTAGTACAAGTACTTCAAACGAATTAAACTTGTCACCTGTTTTCTGGGTAACATTAAGAATATCTCTATAGATTGTTGCAACACCACCGCCACGACCAATCAGACGGGGCTCATGCTTATAGGAGTATCCTGGAGGAGTAGACTCATTAAGACCGAAATAATCATTTGGTTTAAGCCAGGTTTCAGTAAGGCAAAGTACATCGATGCTATTGTCTGTGACTATTTCATTTACAATAACTGCCTTAGGTGTGAGTGATCTAATGTTTAGAAGACCTAGCTTTAGAAATTGTTTTTGTTCACTAATAGCGAGATTTTCTGTTTCAATAACAATTAGATTTTTCCTAGATCCTGCAGTAGATTTATTATTTGATGTCACTAAACGAGGAATAGACACAGTTTCTATGCAATGTTCTACACTAGTATTTATATCAATTAAGTTGGTGCAACAGAGACTGTAATTTGGACTTTTGGTTACTAGTCAAACGGTATTTAACGACTTGGAGATGTTATCAGACAGAAGATCTGCTCCGATTCTACTTGGGTGTAAGCCATCAGCACGGAAGAGCCTACGACGTTCCCAAAACAGATTCCAATTATTTACAAAGAGCAGTTTCTGCTCATTTCACCATGACATTAACCATTCATTTAGCGTGAATAATCTACTGAACTTTTCATGCCCTTGTCGGTACGTGGGAAGCGGTCCAGACACAATGATCGTTTTTTCGGGCGATGTGCTGCGTACCGTCTCGATCAGGCTCCTGAAGTCTTTCTTCAGAACCTCCGTCTGCCGCAGCCTGATGTCGTTCACCCCCGCGTGCAACACGACGGCTCTGACACGCTCGTCACCGTTCAAGATCTCGGGTACCCGCGCAGCGATATCGAAAACACGAGCAATGAGTACGCACCTTACTTTTACCTAACGTAGCGTGGACGTGCCGGACGATGGAATCGCCGATGATCATAGCATCGCGTTCTGTTTCGCGAAGAGGGGAGAAACGCTTCTGGGTGGAGATCTCGAAAACCGGGAAGGTCGGAGAGATTCTTGCTCTGATCCTGGCCCGCGTCCTCCGCTGCGGAACCACCCAGGGTTCGTGGTGGCGTGTCGGAGCCGGAGTGAACGAGACCATGGCTGATCGTGACCTCGGCGCTCGGGACCAATGCTGAGAAACGCACGGAGTAGACGAGGTCGGAGTCAGCGGGTTAGTAACGTTAATCACTGATTTGTGTGCATCGGCGCGTGATGTTTCAAGAGCCAATCGCCGGTCTATCAGCTCGGCTTGTCTCACTAAAAGGTCGTGGATCTGTTTCTCAACAGCTTCCAGCTCAGACTGCACCGCGTGCAGCTCAAATGTGTCCTCACCTGCACCAAAAGGTAGACTACTTACATCTGATATATTCGCCATTTTAACAGATGGACAGTAAGTTAGCAACGACGCTACCAGTGATGCTATCAATATTAATACTAATTTATGACTGAAGTCTTGGATATAATCCGTCTTTTTAGTGGTACGGGCAGTGTTGTGTGTAACGCGTTACAAAGTAACGCGTTACAGTAACGTAACTACTTTTTCGGGTAAAAAGTAGTGTAACGCGTTACTACTAAAAATTTGGTAACGAAACGTAGTTCCTTTTTCAATTTGGCGCAACGTTACTTTTCCCATGGATATATTTGACAGCGACACTGCCTCAGCTGCACGCTTGAGAGAAGAGAACTGTTGAGAACTGAAGAAAACAAATTAGTTTCATATTTATGTTTAAATTAAATAAAATAAAATTTTTGTGTGGAGACATGATTTTGACCACTTTATTAAGTTTGTTTTTGTAGAAAACCTGTATTTAAAGTGAATTTCGTTTTGTATTAATTGTATCTTAATTTTAATCAATGTTTCACATTTATGTTTAAATAAAATAAATAAATAAATTTAATCTATGTTGATTATATGAAAAGTGAAAAGCATGAGTAAGATCATAATTTTGTGCAATATATCGGGAGATAAATGGAGTGGGCAGACATGATTTAGACCACTTTATTAAGTTTGTTTTTGTAGAAAGACTTTCTTTAAAACGAATTTCGTTTTGTATTAATTTTATCTTAATTTTAATCAATGTTTTACCAACCAATTAATTGCCTGAATTTAATAAATAAGTAAATATAGCATGCAAAATAATCATGACGGCACCAGCGCGTGAACTGAGCTCGTCTCCATACTGTAAATGAAACGAAACTCAGATAAGCTATACTTGTCTCACAGACCTGAGAAATATATAGAAAGCTTGAATATGTGTACTTTTAAACAAAATATATTTTTTTTCTCTCAAAATCTCTTTTTTTTCTCCTACTCCCTTGATAGAGTGAGTCGTATGTCTGAAAACTAAGCTTATGTCTTCTATATCATTTTGTCCTATGCTATCAAGACGCGATTCGCGATTCGTGTTAGAGAGCAGGAGCGCTTTATTGGCTGTTGCCGAAATTTAAAGTTCGGTGGATAGGGGGAGCGGAGCGGAGAGAAGTGACGCGGGCGAGCTGCTCATCGCGGAGTGTCGCACTCTACCCCATGATGCAGAGCCGGCTGAGAATAAAAGTTGCCGCACACAGCAGCGCCAATGAGAAGGACTTTTTTTCTTTCGAAATTGGTACTATTTTTTATAATAAAGAGCACAAAATAATTACCTGTTATGTCCTCCATTGTATAACTTTATGTCTACATATTTAGGAACAGATATTGGGTTCTGCCCAAAGTCAAGCAACATAAAAGTAACGTAAAAGTAACGAGTAACGTAAAAAGTTACTTTCCAAACGGGGTAACTAACTAAAGTAACGGATTACTTTTTAAAAAAGTAACGAGTAACGAGCAAACACTACTTTTTAAAAGTAACTTCCCCAACACTGGGTACGGGTGTAGAGTAGACGCACGATAGGCGAAAAAATGTTTGTTTGTAAGTGAGTGTGGAGAAGCCGTGATCCACAGGAGTAACCTATAAGAGTATCCGATGTTGGATCACTAATAGGCTTGAGACGCGTCTGCTCAACAGTCCGCGTTGTAACTATGAGGTGAGGAAAAGTAGAAAATGTTCGTTGTAAGTGAGTTTAAAGAGAAAATCAAGAATTATAAATCAAATCGATGGAGCTCCAAAGACAACAACGCGTTCAGATGCGACGCATGCGCATTCGTCAACAGGAAGTCTGTGATAAATAAGAATTTCAAAAAGCCGGATATTTTGTCTTTAAAAGTAATTTGCTGTGTAGTGATCTTAGAGTGGAAACAAGTGGAGTGATCGCATCAGACATGTGACACTTTGCTCACAGCTGATTGGTCCAAGTTCGGTTTGCAACCTCTCACCTGGAACATCACCTGACCCGGACCAGGACACCATGGAGCGTAAGTCACTATGGCGATGATCACGCTGAAAGCCAAACCACTTTCATCCCAGTTAACACAGAACGTTCCCCTAACGTTAGTTTTTGGCTCCTGTTTGGTTTTTTTTTTGGGAACCAAATACTAACGTTAGGGGAACGTTCTTTTTTGGTTTTATTTGTATGTAACCATAAAATAACGTTCCCAGAACGTTGCAGGGTGGTTACTTTTAAATAACCTAAAAATAATTTATAAAGAACGTTCCCAAATGGTTATTTTTAAGTTATTATTTTGCAACCATAAAATAACGTTTCCAGAACGTTGCTGGAAGGTTATTTTTTTAATAACCTAAAAACAACTTATAGAGAACGTTCACTAATGGTTATTTTTAAGTTATTATTTTGCATAATTGACTGGAATCAATTGTAAGACTAAGTAGCACATACTGCCCTGTCACTGAACGGCACATCAGGGACCAAACGCTGCATATTATATACATATTATATATCTGTATCATGTCTTATAAGGGTACAGACAGAGAGTTATAAAATACTATGAAAATCTGGACAAAATAATACAAATAAAGAAATGTCATTAAGAGTGGAACACCATGTACTCAGATCACTGAGGTTATAATTAAACAGGTTTTATTAAAATAGGAACAAATGGAACAAACCAAAGTTTTCAAGATATTTTATCTGATTATCAAATAATTCCCTCCATCAATTCTACTTTTATGTAAATTCTAAATTCTAAGTGTGAAATATATTTACATTTATAACATGTAATGTAAAATATATGACAAAATATATGGTCATAAAATGTTTAGCTTGCTAAAGAAGGGTCGAAAATGTATTTTGATCATATAATTCCTCTACCTGTTCCCCAATACACAACAGTAGGCTGCCATATTTCACTACTGTATTATGACACACAGCTATAATAAATACTGTACTTACATTTAAATGACTGCAATGTAAAATGACAGATAGTTGCTTTCCTTGGACTATTAGGCCATATTAGGTGGCACGTACCTAACACTAAGTGCAATTATTATATTGTTGTTTTATTGACATCTTTCCTGAAGTCATTTAAATATTGAAAATATGCACAATATTTATGATGCAAGTATAACAGTGACACTCCAACAGTGAAGTGCACTTAAACAATAGATAGAACTCAGTGTCTAACACTGCACACACACACTATTAAATAACTGTATTAAATTCTGTAAAAATAGGGGAAAAAAACTCTGCATTTTGTGTGTTGTTTCCTACATAAAATTGTCATTTTAGGCCAGGGTTCACCAATCTCGGTCCTGGAGGGCCGCTGTCCTGCATAGTTTAGCTCCAACCAGCTCCAACACACCTGTTTGAAAGTTTCTAGTATGCCTAATGAGACCTTGATTAGCTGGTTCAGGTGTGTTTAATTGGGGTTGGAGTTAAACTCTCCAGGACCAAGATTGGTGAACCCTGTTTTAGGCCAATAAAGTCAGTAAAGGGGCAGCCGTGGCCTACTGGTTAGGGCTTTGGGCTTGTAACTGAAGGGTTGTTGGTTTGATTCCCGACCAGTAGGAAAAATGTGGGTGGGTGAAGTAGAGCACTGCTCTCCCATGCCCACATCCACGGCTGAAATGGTCTATCTAAAAAATAAATTGAAAATGTGTTGTTTGTTTGTGAAAATGTTGACTTTTTAAATTTCTAAATATATGTAAATATATTTAACTAAAATATATTTATTGGGCCAATTTCAAATATTTGCATATATTCCAAAAATATATTCTGAAAATATATTTCAAATACATTTCTTTTGTGTATGGGTGTGCAGTTCGCTCAGCCATCAGGAAGTGAGTGCTTCTAATTTGCTTCACTTTTCTCTGTTGAAACCTATGGGTTCGCTGTGTCCAGTTTATACCGTCTATGATTTGAACTGAAGCGGAGGGCGTTACCATGGAAACGGGGCGGCAGCTCAACTGACACAAGCAGTAACTCCGTCTCTCACTGCTATTTTCACTACTTTCAGGTAAGTTTAGTCCCCAAACTTACACAAATAGTACATACAAATGCTTCTGACACATTCTTTCATGTATATGACACGCTTCCGTTGAATATTTACTTCATAGAAATTATTTAGTGTCTTTGGGAAAAGTCCGCTAGCATCTCTCAACAGTTAAAGCCCATGTTGCAGGTTAGAGTACCCAGTAAGCCAATGTATAGAAAAATAATGTAGGAACTAGATTTAAATTTAAACATATACTTATAAAACGCTATTTAGGCTTCTGGAGTCGTTTTTGTGAGAAAATTTTACTTCCGCATTTGAAAACCGCCAAACCGGAAGTGACGTAACGTGAGGGAGAGCGGTCAAAGTAAACGTTAGGAAAGCAATGGATCGCAATGACAGCTCGGAAAGCTGGGGGAATTGTAACCTAAATGTTTACTCGTATGATATATATAATTCATATAATTGATATATATGATGATATCATATAATTATGAGCCTGATATGAAGCCAAGTGAGCAGGACAGGCCAGGGTTAGACAGAACAACGGTGAGTTGTGGTGTGAGGAGAACAGGGCGAGAGAACAGTGTTAGCTTATAGATGTATTCACGTTAGCCGACGATATGTATTACACTATGCTCAGATCACAATACTGTACAGATTATTATCATCATGTATCAGGCAATAGCAAAGCTAGTATTTAGACCCTTACCTGCATGTGTTGTGTGTGTCAGCCATTAGGAGACAGTTTCCAGAGGAAGAGGGACTTTATAAAGGCTTTGAATGGACCCATTTGGTTAGCCTGACTACGTCAGACTTCCTACTTCCGCTCAATTTCATTTCGCTTCTGTAGTCAGTCTGAGATAGCAGCTTATCTTTCAGTTTTCCATCGGCCTTCGGACGGCCGGGCCAATCAACGAACAGAGGGCGGGCTGAGAGCCGTGACGTAGACACTGATTGTACCGTGGATGCGTAGATTTACTTCACATAATCTGTCGTTCACAGCCATGTTCACTCCGGTATTTCGCTCGATGGTTTTGTTTTCGCATCATACATGTGTTTACAGTGGAAGTTAGATGCGGCTGTGCATGCGCATAACACACGCCATAACCAAACGTCATGTGATTGGCTTATATAACCAATGATTTTAAACTTCAGACAAGCGCCCCCTAGCAAGAGAGAAAACACTTCTCTATTATGCCATTCCAGACTCTGTCTACGAAGCAAAGTGAAGTAGCAGAGTTTGGTATTACCAGGCTACCATTTGGTGACAGTGAATAAAAAAAAATGATCACAATCACAACTGTCTTACTGTATAAAAACTTTATATGTAGAAACAGCCAACACAAACATTAAAGTCAGTTTGTACAGATTGGAAATGAATTATAGAACATAATATATTATATTTATAATAATAATAATAATAATAAGTGTCGGCTGCAGACTAATAACAAACACATAAATGCATTACATTACAAGTTTATGTAGGATATGTTAATGAGTTAAATTAAGACAAGGCACATTTTGTAAAACAGATGTACAATAAGTGATCTCTGACGGATCCGTGAGCGTCATGTTTCCCGCCGGCGGCCGAACCACATGCTGACGGCGGACCGGGCGACCCGATGAAGGAGCTGGGACAGTGTGCACATATCGCCGGGATTATAATCATTCGGTCTATAGTGAACGCTACACACTACCGCGTTTTTCAAAGCAGAAGTGAAGTCCCGTCTCTTACCCGGCACAAAACGCACACAGGCACGGAAGATCGCACCGTCCTTTTTCTTATTCGGAAACCTGTGGACTCGATGTCCTGACAGGCCATAATTCACAATCATTTACCACGACGATGACTAATTGAAAATACAATAAGCACAGAAAACACACTGAATCATGACCGCTCCAACTGAATACCAACCTACTCTGCACTGAGCGCACGCAGAGCCGGCAAACGACTCCCTGTCGTGACGTCATATGAAAAAAAAGCGGTTTTTCAACACGGTCAAGGAAATTGTCACGTTTTCTATTAAATTTGTGCCCTTATGTATTGCAAAACAATTTTTAATCCTGCATTTACTTTTCATATGGTATTTTCATACAAGGTTATATTAATTTTGAAGAAAAAAAACCTGCACCATGGGCTTTAACTGTTACTAGCTAGAGGTAGGTTAACTTGAGCTGTAAGTTTAGGCTTTTAATCACATCTTATGTGTATATAAGAGATTTTGATAGTTTTGTAAAGGTTTTGCTGGCAAGTTTTCAATGTGTGAATGAAAGTAAACTAATTTATTTAACTTAAAAATATTCACTGGACGGTTAATTAATTGTTTTCACGTGACGTCACACGACTCACACCATTATAGGAACGCCCACCTGGAGGGCAAATGAAAGGGGTGTTATAATGCCATTTGTGCCTAGTATTAACATGAATGTCACGCAACTGCTTAAAGTCAGTTGAATAACCGATACCGATAACTCTTTACATTTAAAATCCAATAACCGCAATAAATCTAAATTCAAATTTTGATATACTTTGAAAGCCTTAATACATAAACAAAAAGCTCACCATTAAAATCCATGTCCCAAACACTTCAACATAAATCAAACATATACAATACAGTAGCCTAGTTTGAACCAGTTTAAGATTCCTTAACTTTTAAAATTAATTTTATACTCATATGGCCAACTCTCTCTTTAGAGACATTTTGTTAGCTTTAGTTAATATGAACCAACAATTAGTGAACAATTAGTTAACTAAAAATAAACCATAAAAAATAACGTTCTGGGAACCAAAAACTAACGTTCTGAGAACGTTATGGGAACCGAAAACTAACGTTATGGGAACCAAAAATTGTTAGCTGGGATGGTGCCTAAAACCCAGGGTTGGCGCAAACTAACCTGAAACACACCTGGCTATCCCCCTAAACCGGCTTCATGGTACAGGCCCCTAGACTATACCTGTCATGATTCCTGTCTTGTGTTCCCCTTGTCTTGTGTGGACTTTTGTTATTTCCTGTTCTGTGCCATGTTTTGTAGTCCTTTGTAGTTCTTCTTGCTGAATAGTTCAAGATTGTTCCCAGGTGTGTCTTGTTCGCCAATCTCCACTTGAGTGTAATTATACCCCAGTGTTTCTCATGTTCTTGGTCTGGTGTTGTCCTTCTATGGATGTTTTGTTTGTGTGTGTGTGTGTGTGTGTGTGTGTGTGTGTGTGTGTGTGTGTGTGTGTGTGTGTGTTTTATTCTGTTTGTTTGAAAAGTTTTTATTCTAGTTTGTTGTTTTCCTCAGCATGAAACAGGAGTTTTCCCTTGTCATGGTGGTTTTGCTCACTGGGGTTTACGACACTCTTCTGTTCTCTGTAAAGCGATTTGTAAAGCACTATACAAATACATTGGAAGTGAATTGAATTTCATTATCAAAAAAAACATGAAAACTTCTACTGTCTATTAACCTTTCCCATCTCTGACGTTTCCCATATTTGTGGAGCATTCATCAACCATTTACAAGTCATTGCAAAATAACAAGCTGTCGAGTGATTATTACAAACGGCCGAGTCTGTGTGTTTGTGTGAGGAGGAGAAATAGAGCCGTGGATGGATCATGAAATTAAAGAAACAGAAAGAAAAGGGAAGAGAGAGAGAGAGAGAGAGAGAGAGAGAGAGAGAGAGAGAGAGTGAGTGACCCTGCCTGTCTCTGACTGAAACTTCACCATGTAAAGCGATTCATCCTAAAACAGCTGTACGTCACTGGAGTCAAGATGGATATAAAGCAAGTATTTTTTTGAAGAGTAAAATCTATAGCGCATTTTATTGCATGCTATAGTTATATACGGTATGAACACTTTAAATAAGCAGTATAAATTGCACAATATCTACTTTAAACAATACTGTGAATGGATGAATCTCAAAAAGAGCCAACAGATTTCCAAGTCATATTTTACTCCAAAAACTAGGAAATTATTTAATTCTTATTTTCACTCTTATTTATAGGATTGTGACGTCATTCACAGTGATGCGTGTGTACATGACATGAACAGTGGCAGGTCCCATTATAGATACAATATGTAAGATTTTTTTAATAAAATATTCAAACACCACTTGCACAGTGTGATATACTGTATATATTCAGTTGTTTTGTATCCCAAAAGTTCCCAAGGATTTGTAAATCCAGAGAAATTCCAGTTTTAAATAATGGCTCGTCCTTTGTCATTGTTGCCTATCAATATCCGGGTTATCCTCGGTTTCGCTTGTAGAAACCATAGAGATATATAGAGAAACCATATATATATATACAAAGATTCCTCATTAGCGGCCGTTTCAATATATATCTATGATATTGCAGATGCTGTGGTGTCGTTCAGTCATCATGGATCACGATTATTAATTGCGAGTTCAGAAATTCGCAAGCTTTGGGAAAAACATAGAAATAAAACAAGGATCAATATTGGCGTGGAGTTTTCGAGATGGAGAGCTTCACGGCAAACTTGGACTTGACAGAGACTCAGCTATCGCATATTCATGTCTTTCTTTCTTCAGTCGAACAGAAATGAAGGTTTTTGAGGAAAACATTCCAGGATTTTTCTCCATATAGTGACTTCAATGGGGTCCAACGGGTTGAAGGTTCAATGTCAGTCTCAATCATAGGTCTCAATGCAGCTTCAAAGTCTCGACATGATCCCAGGCTACTTGACAAATGAAAATCACAAACATGACACTTATTCAAATAATTTTATAAATCATCATCATGGCTTGGCTTCGCAAACGAAGATTTAGGAAGGACATCCACGTCATCTACAGGCTGATGGCTGACGAGGCCTATGCGGGAGCTCGATGGTGTTTTAAGCCCCCAATGGTTCCTTAGAGGCAGCTAACCCTACCCTCAACCTTAAACCTACCCATCCCCTCGCTGCCTGGAAGGCGCCGTTGGGGGCTTAAAACACCAAACACCTATGCGGGACAGGCAGGTCCTACCACAACGTCTGCAGGTAAAGGTCTGGTCCAGGATAGGTGCTGAGGGGACACGGTTCTTTCTTCTTCTCCTTTTGTCCTCCGTACTGGCCCTGCGGGCATCTTCAAAGAGGGAGGTAGCCTGATGGACTGTGCGCCGCCAGGAGTCGCGATCAGCTGCTTGTGCTGCCCACTGACGGTGATCGATGCAGCAAGCGGTGAGGGACTTCTTCAGGGAGTCTTTGTATTGCTTTCATGGTGCCCCGATGTTGCGGTAGCCAGAGGACAGTTCGCCGTACAGCACGATCTTAGGTAGGCGGTGGTTCTCCATCCTGGAGACATGCCCTGCCCAGCGAAGTTGTACCTTGAGGACCATGGCCTCGATGCTGGTAACCTCTGCTAACTCGAGGACTTCAGTGTTGGCGACGAAGTCACTCCAACGAATGTTGAGGATTGTGTGGAGGCAGTGCTGATGGAAACGCTCGAGAAGTCTCAGGTGACGGTACATGATCCAGGACTCAGCGCCATACAGGAGAGTGGTCAGCACAACAGCTTTGTATTCACTGACCTTCGTGTCTTTTTTGAGGTTGTTGTTGTTCCAGACATGCCCGTATAGTCTGCTGAATGCACTGTTTGCCTTGGCCAGCCTGTTGTCAACTTCTTTGTCGATCTTGGCGTCAGACGAGATAACGCACCCCAAGTAGCTGTAATGGTGGACAACCTTCAGTTCTGTTTGTTCGATGGAAACTCTAAACGATTTTTAGATTGTTAAAACAGCCGGTCAATACTATTTAAAAAAGTTAAATATAGGCCTGCCCTACACACACACACACACATAAAAAATGTTAGGTTACAGTTCTGTCCCTGAGGGGGGAAATAGCAGCGATTTGATGTTTTTGATTGATTTGATGTTATTGAACTCTGAAACCAGAACTAATAAAGTTCAAGACTAACGTTAAAGATTGTTTCTATAGGACCGAACATTTTACTGTACTAATCTTGTGAATGGATCCTAACATTCACATCCTAACAGAGATGAGCTGCCCTGTCCAAACCCATGGGCTTCGTCACATAAATGCAGTTCTGTCAGACAAGCTGTCCCACGTCACCGTCATCTTTTGATTAATATTTACTAATTTAGTAATAGGCCTATTATTAGTGCAAATAGTAAGCAGTAAACTGGCGCATTTCAATTGCCTCATTATTCTCTGCATTTTACAATGTGATGTGAAAGCTACAATATAATTTGCTATATACGCGAACATTTCATCTTTTACTCTGAACATTAAATCACATAATCACAGAGGTATTATTTATTTATTTAAAACACATAGTTCAAGGGATTATCACTATTAGTCAAACTTTGTCAGAGATTTCAGTGAGTCGCAGAGAAACTGATCATTTGTTGTGAGGATCAGATTTATAAACATCTGAATCAAGTATTTCTATATTAAGTATTTCTATTTCATTCAACATTGTTGTGGATCAGCAAGAGCTTTTACATCCATTTATTTCAATGAACAAATGATCATTTCTACTCTATAACTATTGATACAGTCAGCCATACAGTTATATCTGATTCCTTAAAATTCTTTGGTTTCAGTCAATATTTCATCAAAAGTGTAAAAGTACTGACTATGTCAGTAATAACTCTATTAAACTCGCTAACGGAACATCTCCCAGATTTAAAATAAACCGAGGCATCTGACGGCTGTCCAGTTTCTGCATTCCTGTTTTTAGTTGTTGCTCAAGTGTTGAGTAATATGATAAACACCCTTTAAAAGGTATTGAAATCCATGAAAGACAAATTCAAATATCGCAACTTGATGATGACACGACAATTTCTCCTGATGATAGTACTGAGGTTTGGCTTTGAATACCATTAATAGCTTCTCAAAATTCTCCAGATTGAATTTAAATTTGTCTAGATCCTACAACTTAAAGACAACAACCAATCCACTGTGTAATATTCCTGTTAAAAGTGTGGTAGCCTATTTGGGAATTAAAATCACTAAAAACACTGATGTAATGGTCAAATCTAATTTCAGGCCTGTTATTGAAAAATGCAAAAGAAATATAACTCATGGTTAACAAGAGATCTTTATATTTCAGGGAGAATAGTGAGTAAGGCAGAATGTATTTGGAGATCGGCTCTTCTCTCTTCATTAGTTCCTCAAAGGAGAAATGCTCACAATAGAGGAATTACTCTTTCATTTCATCTGGAGAAACAAACCTCATAACATTAAGAAAAGTGTCCTTGATGATAAATTATCTGATGGTGGGTTAAATGTTCTTAACTTGACTATTTTCAATCAAATCTTAAATTAATTGGCTTAAAAATATCGTCCCTTTTTTTTAACTTCGGTTATTAATTTTTTTTGTTGCAATGTCCTTCAATAACTGGTAAACTTCCTATTGCTTTGGCCAATTATCACAAACATTCCTGTTCTGCTCACTTTTGTACAAACACAGTTTTGGTGTTTTATTTGAACAATGGTGATATCATTCATAATAAGAAGTCGTTGTACATGGAGAATGTAGAAAAGTTAGAAAAGTTTAATGAGGGTAATACCAATAACAGGACGGGCAACACACACTAAATACAACATAGACCGAACAGAGAATGAATGTGAGAGATGAACTTATAAAGCAAACACACACGAGGATAATAATAGAACACAGCTTACACAGATAAACTAACATAATGATGACAATTCCCCTCATTTTATTTCAATATATATATATATATATATATATATATATATTTTTTTTTTTTTTGTAAATGAAAAATAATTAAACAGTAATTAAGGCTATCCCCAATGGCATAATTATCTTAATCCATTTCTTAAATGTATATATTATTAACAATCTTACAAAATCCCCAACTTTTTGTAAATGGTCTCTCCTGTTTTGATAAACGTTTTAATAACAGTTTTATAAGAAATTCCTTTAATGTCAGATCCAATCCTTTATGTAAATCAAAATGACTTAAACCTCATTGTATATCTTGGCATTACCATATAAATATGTTATTTCTAATAAAGTAAAAGAAATCATTTACAAAATTATTAATAGATGTTATCCTGTAAATTAGTAAATATATTCATACCGTTTGTGATAAATGTACTTTTAATAACACATAATTTGAAGATATTGACCATTTCATTTTGTATTGCCCCTTTTCTGTTTCTTTTTGGACTGACTTTAAAATAGACATGACACAAATTCAACAGAACTCTTAATTTAGAACCTCATGACATTTTTCTTTAATTTCAAAACCCATATTTCTTTGAAAAACAAAATTATATGATTAATCTTAGTTATTTTGGCAAAGTTTTATATTCTAAAACGCAAAAATAGCTCAAAAGAAACCCTCATATATTACCTTTTATAATATTGATCTCACAGTATACTTTGAAACTCTTTCAAACATGAAATCACAAAACAAAAAGCTTATAAAAATATTTTTAAAAATCAGAAAAAAATCTAATTCAGGTTACATGCCGTAATATTATATAGCACCTTTTATCACAGTATTGTTTTTAGCGCAATTTTCCACCGGACAAATTGCGATTGTTAACTCATGATTTCTGTTCTGTCTGTGCGCACCAATCTTGTACTTCTATCTACTCCTCAACCAGACCACCTAGAGACTTCGGGTTTTCGGCATTATGTTAAGGAAGGTCTAATCTCGGGAACGCACAAAAAAAATCCAGGAAAAGATTTACTATCTCTTAGTGTTGTGATCCCATGAGGTGAGAAAATTGCGCTAAAACACTCACCACTGTAAACCCAGATTTTGATTCAACTCAAAGAGTTGAGTTCATATTACTTAAATGTGTCTAATTTATTGACATTACTTGTTAATTCTGATTAAGCTGAACTTTTTCTTGTCCTTTCTTATTGTAATTGAGTTTTTAAGTACAATCAGTAGTTTCTACTCACACAAACTGAGTTTTTATTACTTAAACATGTGTCATTTCTTTACATTAATTATGAATTCTGAGTAAACTGTACTTTTTAATGGCCTATCTTATTGTAATTATGTGTTTGAGCTCAAACAACTTAATATCACCAAGTTTTGCCCGTCCAACGGTAAGTTCAGAGGGTCAAAAACAAAATACGAAATCGCGAATTATTTTCCAGGTATTGCATTGTGGGATTGATTTCTTTCGCGCGGCTCAATAGGGGTTATGCGGAACGTTCGAACCGGAAAACGGGTATAAACATTTCCGGTTTGCATTACCGTCTGCAGCGGTAGGTTATCTCTGAGGTAACTTATTTTGCGCTTTTTTTAGAATACAATTCTTATTTCTGTTTTAATAAAAATGTCACGAATGCTTAAGTATCAGAAAATAAAATTTTATAAAAAAAATTAAATGCAGTATAAATTTGATTGTTTTAATCGTTTGCAAGCAAATATAAAAGGTTAAACTACTATGATAGCATACAAGTCTAAACTAACTTACTGATAGTTAGCTAACTCTACATCGGGTGCCATTAGCAAAAGCTACATATACTAACTTACATACCTTCATAATCATGAATAAATGAGGAGGCGTAAAAACTTAAATCCTTTATCTACCGAAGTACTCGGGGCTCTGGACGTCCGTTTGGCAATACGATGTACATCTGAAATGGATAGAATGGGTAGCTCCTGTAAACACCGGCTATAAAAGGTCGCCATTCCTATGCTGTGTTTACCTCAGTAGCTGACGACCGGAAGTAGTTATACCCGTTTTGTAGAACCCGGAAGTATGTTCCGCATAACCCCTATTCAGTTCAAATGACGCGACTCGCGAGCAGACAGTAGCTACTACAGGCAAACTTGATTTGTCAGCGAGATTCATTCAACTGAACAGAATAATCATTCATGTTATCAAGATAAACAGTGTCTGCGAATCTGTGAGCAATTTTTAAGATTTTGTGAGCTTCGGTTCGTGTTTCAAACATTAGTTGCATGTGGCGCAGCAGAAAATGGACGACATTAACGTTACATGAAGATGGATGGAAGAATTTGTCATCTGAATAATCTAATCTGCGCCTGTGACGATAAGTGGGATTTAGAGTTTGAGAAGATGGAAAATTGTTCAAATGAGTTATACGGTAAGTCAAAATATATATTTTTGCGTTCGCATTTCTACATTGTTTCCACGTAACTTATTTGGTTTGATTTTGCGAACGCGGTTTACTACCGTTACCGCGGCCGCGCAAGCATTCACTCTGTTCCACCTGTTTACCAAGTAACGTTAACTTCGACATTTCACATAATAGGCAACATTTACCATGTTATTTGCATGACGTGCTTTTGAGAGATATATATATATATATATATATATATATATATATATTTATTTCGTTTTAGGCTTTGTAATCTGATGACGGTCCAGTGCTAATGTAGCCTAAGTGCTTTTAAGTAGTGTTACACAGTTATAACGTTAGTCTGTGTGGTAAAAAAAAAAAAATGCTGTCAGTTCTGTGATCGTGCTTTTGAATCGTTGTCAGAATTTTGCTAGCACAAGAAAATCATTGTTCCTAATGTTGTTTTTAAATGTAGGCTAGTATTCCTGATTGCCATGCCATGGTCCTACAACTACTCCCACCATTCAAAGAGAAGTTAGACGGTGTTATCCTTAAAGCAGATAAGTAGAGATTATTCAACAAATCTCATTAATCTGTAATGTTTTATGTTTTGGTTCTGTTGATCATGGTTGTGCTGTCCTTTTTAAAAATTGTTTCAGGAATTTGCAACGCTGATGTCCAGCAATCTACATTTGCCAGTGGAGTCCACACTTTATATTGCTTGGTATGTAAACATTGGGTAGTTTTAACCTAAAATGAAAAGCCATCATTTACTCACCCCACTGCAAAATATGTTTTTCTTAATTAGTGTTTTTATCTTGTTTCCAGTCCAGATATCTAAAATTCTTACATGAAGAAGCATTTAATAGACACGTAAAAATTGGCTTGTTTTCTGAAAGAATAAGTCAAAATTAAGTGAGTTTATGCTTAAAACAAGCAAAATAATATGCCAGTGCGTTTTAACGTTCTAACCCTAATCAATTTTAATGTTTAGGTGAAAAATTTAATTCATAGAACTATGTATAGACAATTACATCGAACCACAGTGGAACCCACAGTAGTTATTTTAATTATTAATATTATTTATTTATTCATTCATTTTTTTTTTTTTTTTTTTTTTTCCAATTACAGGTCAATCTCTAAGCGACCAGTGCTCGACATTACGTTTGGAAGGTCAAGGTGTGTGTGAAGGATCACAGCCTAACTTCATCACTGGCCTGGCAGCGCTGTTTGCCTCCTCCTATAACTTCAGCTTGCAGTACCAGGAAGAGGCAGCACCTTGAGTTTTTTCAGAGGTTAGTCATTAGCATATTTGCCATTCATATAAATATTAGACTGAATTGTGACTTGTCTTGACAGTATTTATTAAGCTGACAACTGGTATAAACAATATGGCCATGGTTTCCATACTGGGCTTAGCTTAAGCCAGGTCTAGGCCTTAATAAAATTAGGGTATTTAAGCAGCTTTTATAAAAATGTCTAATAAAAAAAAAAACATTACTGGTGTGCATCTTGAGACAAAACAGTGGCAGTCACATATTTTAAGATATGTCAGTGCAAGTTGTTTTCAGTTAAATGATTAGTGAAATTTCTGTCATTAATTACTAAACCTCATGTCGTTCCAAACCTGTAAGACCTTTGTTAATCTTCAGAACACAAATTAAGATATTTTTGATGAAATCTGAGAGGTTTCTGAACCACCCATAGACAGAAACGTCTTTGCAACTTTCAAGGTAGTCGAAACATCGTTTATATAATCCATGTAACTACAGTGGTGCAATCTTAATATTATGAAGCGATGAGAATTCCTTTTGTGCACAAAAACAAAATAACGACATTATTCAACAATCTCTACTCTTTCATGTCATTCTCCTACGCTGTTGACGTAGTGTCAAATTAAGATATTTTTGTTATCTTTCCAGAACGCAAGCCCTGTAATAGATTTCAAGGTGCAAGCCTTGAAAAAAAGCCAGTGCAGCGCTTCTGGGTTCTACGTCAGAACGTAGGCTTATTATTGGCCGACTCTGGTCGTGTGTGATGACCCAGGAGCTAGCCAATAGTGAGCCTACGCTCTGATGTAGAATCCATAAGCACTGCATTGTTTACACTACGTCAACAGCGTAGGAGAATGACATAGAAAAGAAGAGATTATTCAACAATGTTGTTATTTTGGGGTTATTTAGCGCACAAAAAGTGTGCTCATAATATTAAGGTTGAACCAACGTAGTTATATGTACTATTTACTGATGTTTTTACTACCTTTCTGGGCTTTGACAGTTGCAATGACATTGATGTCAATGGAGGGACAGAAACCTCTCAGATTTCATCAAAAATATCTTAATTTGTGTCCCGAAGATGAACGAAAGTCTTGAGGGTAAGTAATAATGACTGAATTTTCATTTTTGGGTGCAAACATGCATTTTAGTCTGGTAAATGTCATGTTTAACATTATCATGTAGTCATGTATGCAATTCACATTGCAAGGCTTGCAATTAAGTTAAATTATTTCTGTCACAAAGGTTTGGGCTGGATTCTGGCAATGTGTGCTCTATATAAACTGAGAGTCTGTGACTGCCTTTCCACTGATACTCTGATGGGACCTGATGAGGGGATGATATTTTTAATGAGCTGGGTGATGAGTAGACAAAAGTTGTAGAATAAAACTTTAAATCTGGCAACCCCACTTCCAAAAGTTTAGTTAGTTGACAGTGTGCTTGTAAACAGACACATTGAGTTGATGTATTTTAACCAGGGCAGAAGAAATATCAGTTATTGATCACAACATCCAACATTGCATTTTTTTTTTCATGTTGTTTAGTTTTATCCAAACAAACTAGTCGTTAAAACCGATATCTGGTTTTTATTTACACATCTTTTGTGCTGTCTCTCTCTGTCAAAATATATAAACTCAGTCCATAATATTTCATTGTTTTTTTTTTCTTTCTTTTCTGCCTTTTAGACGCTTTCTTGACATCAATCCTGAACGTGGATCAAAAGCAAAGAAAGGACAAGTAACTTCAAAGAAAACTGGCCAATTTATGCAAAAAAAAGAACACCACTGTAAGCCTACAGGTTTCCTCACTTCTGCAAAAACTTGCAGACTTTGAATGGGATTTCGTTTGCACTTTTATGGACTTCAAAACAGAAACAGCATTTCACTGCCATTATAAAGCTTGGAAGAGCCAGGACATTTGTAAAATAACTCCGATTGTAATCGTCTGAAAGAAGAATGTCATATAGACCTAGGATGATTGAGGGTGAGTAAATCATGTGCTAATTTAAAATTTTTGGGTGAACTATCCCTTTAATTAAGCGCTTAGTGTTACCTGTTTGTTGTTAAAGTGTTAAAATTGCATTTTATGTTTTAAAAAATTCAGCCAACATGTTCACAGAAGGCAATTTTCTGATCTTTGCTTTTAACCAAAATAAATGTTTTAAAACCCAGAAAATGTTGTTTTCTTTTTCCCAGTGTGGCTACTCTTACGAAACTTTAAAGTATAATATTTTAATTATGTAATAATAAAAGCAGCATTCCCTGTAATATACAATTTATTGCTGTAGACAAGTTTAATATTGTAAAAGTATGTGGTATATACTGTATTTGGTAATTACAGTGGAGTACTGTAAATGCTTTTTACTGTACTAGTGCTGTAAAAATACAGTATGTGAGGAAACTACACACTAGAAGCCTATTAGGCCATGGCATTGTTTCTTTTGTTGCTAAAAAAAAGACATGTTCAATAAAAATATAATTGGATCAGTGTAATGTTGCAGTTGTATGTGTGTATTTTACATGGCTCTATTGATTGAAAGATATTTTGAGTTTCAGGAACTAAAAGTTAAGTTGGGCCCGTTAGAATATACAATTTAGTTGAATTGGTAATGGAGTAATGCTTACTTAACAAGCTGAGTTAAAGGGTACATAACATGCACAGTTTCACCTAATCTCATGTTAATCTTGAGTACCTATAGAGTAGTAGTGCATCCTTAATATCTCAAAAAAGTGTTTAGTTTTATTATATTTAGAAAAGAAAAATACAGCTTTCCGATTCTCTCCGGAAAAAGCCGAGGTCCTGGAGGCGGAGCTATAGAGTCAAGCGGTAGTACTTGATTTCCAGCAAAAGACAGAAATCTGATCCAGTTGTACTTACATGAATGGGGTCTTTTATCACTGGGACCGCTCCACGTTTTAATAGCAAACGATTTGCAAATCCAGCGTCGACCTGAGCCTTGTTAATAAAACATTCGTCACTGAAATGACCAGAACACACAACCGCACTTCCTACACTCCGTTGCTGCCCCGGAAAAACAAACTACATCCACTGTTCCTGTAACACTGGGTTCTTTGGAAAGCTGGACACGGTAAGCTTTCCCTCACATCCAAATACACACTTTTTTGGAGACATTCTTGAACAAATCCTATGCAGCGCTGCCGATGATTTCCTGTTGAAGCGCGTTGATGTGCGCGGTCTCGCTCTCCTCTAGTCGACGTGCTCGCGGGCGAGCTTTTCCGAGAGAAATGCTCATATAAGGAGTTCCACTCTGGTCTACGTCATTAGATCCACGATCTAAAAAAACCCAGCCGAAACTTGTACCAACCCGGAAGTAAGATTTTCAGCATAGAAATTCTCCGTTATTCGTCCAAAATATTTTTTTAAAACTTTGCCCATGTTTAACATGAGAATCTATCTCTTTAACACTGTAAACAACTCTGAATACATGAAACACCATTGTACCCCCCCCTTTAAATAAATGGGTGGGGAATGATTGTTTAAACTAAGTATCTTCAGTTACTGTAACTCGGTTATAAGTACATTCAACTTAAATGTTCTATTCCATTCCATTATGGGTTTAAGTACATTGAACGTAGTCCACTTCACTTATTCAACTAATGCTTCATTACTTAAAAAATGTAAAGCAACGAGTTACCTTGGTTTTTTTAAGTAGATTCTACTTATCCGGGTTTACAGTGACTGAGTTTTTATTACTTGTTTATATTTGTATCATTATTCTTTGTTGTTCATACTCTGAAATGGACCATGATACCTTGTGTTTATCTTTAACATTTTGCATTGTATTTGTCTGTAATTGTCTAGAATTATCTCTAATTGGTATAATTGTGTGATATAATCATATATAATTATGATGCAAAAAGTTTAGAAATGAATAAACACACATTGACAGAAATAATCGGGTAAATGTTAATTATCCTGAAAACATGAATGCTAAAACGGTCTCTAATCGGTCTAATTGTGTGAAGTGGAATATAAATGAAATCTTCTTGTTTATTGATCTGAGTGTTGCTGTAGTGCTGGATATCAGTCATGTGATCAACACGGCCCAATCACAGCCACCGTACTGATATTCAGATCAACAGCACTCTTACTCATGTGATATGGATTAAATATTGGAAACATGATGAAAGCAGGAAAATCCAGATCTACAGGAGTGACGTTTACTGTTATGTTCTGTAAGAATATTTGCATTTAGTTTGTTACTTTCTCCCCCTAGTGGTCATCTAGGAGTAATTCATTGTGTTCATATATATATTCTTACATTGCTTTCATTGGTTGATGTTATCACATGATGCAGTCTGATCAGGAAACACATTAATAGTTATATTCCATGCGGTCAGCTTGCAGCTCTAGTCACCTTATCCTGTCTCCATTTCTGTTTGTGCCTTGGGAAAGCATCGCTTGTAAGTTGTATTTGAATTTATAGTTAATTACATTGATACACATGCGTCATGTAAGACGTTCTGTGATGTTACTTGAATATATATATGTTACAACTTTGTAGCTTAAAGGTATATTATTTTATGTTTGTTAATGTATGATGTGTTTGAATAGCATTCTATGATTGGTGCTATCTTTCTGTATCATTTCAGTTTTACAAAGATTCCTTCTTGAGAATAACGACAACAGTAAAGAGCCTTGAACTTTACTCCAGCCTCTGACTTTCTCTTGAATCCTGTTAGCTATCTGTCGATTTGTGTACAGTCACACACACTGAGGACAGAATATTTACTGACTATTGACCGGTAAGATCCTCAGAGAGTCATAACACCAGAAGAATGGAAAGAGTGTGTGAGTGAAGGTGGTTGTGAATGTGTGTAGATGTGTGTTAGTTACAGGATCAGAGAACGACACCGTTCCTCCGTCATAGTCCAGACTCACTCTCACACGATCAAGATTCTGTTTAACAAGAAAACCAGAACCAAAAGGCAGTCCGTATGAATTATACTCCACACTCCAGACATCAGTGTAGAAGAAATCACTTCCCTTCCTCGGGTTTGATGCTGTAGTTACTCCAAGAGTCCAGTATTCACTCTGTTTAACCTCCACATCCCAGCAGTGTGTTCCTGAGTTAAAACCCTCTGAACCCAGAACACAGTAACAGTCAAATCTCTCTGGATTATCAGGAACTGGTTGATAGTTCTTGCTGTCTCTCACACTGGTCAGATCATCAGACAGGACGAGACGTGGATCTGCAGTGTTTGGATCCAGAATCACAGGAGCTGATGAGACACAATCAACAGAAGCTTTTATTCTGATCTTCATATAATGATCAAGAGTGAACCCAACACAGATTATTATGAATTATGACACTCGTCCTGTTGATCAAACACATTTTCCTCTGATCACTGTCAGTGCTGTTATTAGTTTCACACTCGTTTTTATCATCAGCGTTTAACGGCATCAACTACAAACATTAAATATGAGATTCAGACATTTGTGTCCATCAAGAGAAACTGATACTTTGGGAAAGTTAAATAACAATAAATCACTGAGATCTGTTGAGATTTCTGCTGTAGATGAAGAACTGTAAGTGTGTGTCTGATCTTCAGCATCTGATCATCTTCATTTTATTGGCTCTTATGTGTTTTGTTTTATGACTGTCTGTTGTGTTTGACTTATAATCATGAATCACCTTCAACACTTCCTAGCCACACCCTAGCAACCATTGTCGAGCACCCTAGCAACCCAAATCTAAAGAGGGATATCATCTAATCTGAATGTCATAGAGGAGTTGCGGTTGGTTTATATCATTCATACTGGCAAGCAGCCTTTGAAGTAACATCATTGGCAGCTGCCAAGCCACTCCCTAGCAACTAAACAGAGTACCCTAGCAACTGTTCATCAAGACCTATGACTCTGCACCAGAACATAGTAGAGACATGGTGCTTGGCTCCTTTGACTAATGCTAGCAAACAGAACTTCCATCATGCTTCACATGCTAGCAGAATAGCTACATGCTAATAGTGATTAACTAAGTATTGAAACATGTCAACAATGCTAAACGCAGTAGCAGCATTCTAATCAAGTTAGCACCATGCTAACAACATGTTACTGATGCTAGCATGATGTTAACAACTTGTTAATCATGCTAGCATCATGTTGATCATATTAGCATCTTGCTAAAACATGCAACCGACATGGTGATTGTGTTAGCATAATGCTAACAGCATACTAATCTAGTTAGCATTTGGTTAAAAGCATGTTTGCAAAATGCTAATCATGTTAGCATCATGCTAAGAACATGCTAATCATGTTAACAACATGATAAATGTGTTAGCATTGTTGTAAAAAGTTTTCTTTCATCCACGCAAGACCAGGAGACGTTGGGATAAGCAGAAGTGATTTATTGGGATCTTTGCTGTGTGTCATCTGTAGTGTTCTTCCAAGTCTAACTAACGTACTTTACATGGTTTCTTTATAGGCATTTCAGTGGGCTGTCCTTAAAGGTGCTGAACTTACACACAGACTTAGGGCTGACCACTACATCTAATCATCTAAAGACAATAGAGGCAATTACCCCCAACTGAGATAATGGTACCCCCCAAATTGTATAAACAACCCATGGTCACGAGAACTAAGACTTTGTAACATTCACACACAGTTCAACTCTTAGTTGGAAGATCAAAGACTAACAAAACCCCTTCAAAGGAAACTGTTAAATCTAATCAGTAAATGGATGCCCTCATGTTCACCTTGAATGCCCAATACAGTATATTTCACCTTAGATTTTATGTGATGTTATGTAAGGAAGTAGGATCACCAGATCTAAAACATATTTGAAAAACGATTCTTAAAATTTGTTATTCTTCAGCATCTAACTAGTTTCAAGTTTTGCCACTGCACCAATTTTCTTCAGGAAATGTACATTCTAGTTATTATTATTATTATTATTATTATTATTATTATTATTATTATTCTGAAACTTTTTTTTTAATTGTAACCTCCTAACAAACATCAAACTCATCTATCTATCTATCTATCTATCTATCTATCTATCTATCTATCTATCTATCTATCTATCTATCTATCTATCTATCTATCTATCTATCTGCGTGATAAATAACCTCTAACTCTCCATCCATCATGTCCAGCTCAGATCTCCTGCTGTCAGACTCACTGTTTTGGACGATGTCCTGCATCTTCTTCCAGACTCTGAACGGCAGGTTGCCCAAGTATCGTTGCACATGAATCAAAGCTCCAGAAGCCATCTGTGGATCCGGCTGTGAGCTCTGGACTCTGGAAGAGCATTCAGGAGTCAGAACTGCAGTGGCTTTGGATCAGAACCAGAGAGACCAGAGACAGGAGCAGATCACTCACCTTTCCATTGAGACTGGAAACTCCTGCAGAACAAACACACCATTTATCATCAAGAACTCAATCAATCATCAATCAATCAACCAATGATCTGAAATCAGACCTTCAGAAAGCAGACGTCATTGGCTTTCATCATCTCCTTCATGTCTTTGATTGTGTGTGAAAGAGCTGAGATGTGTGTGTTCATCTCCTCCAGCTTCTCCTTCATCCTCTGCTTCTTCTGCTCCTCTTCCTCCCTCAGTGCAGTGACTGTAGCTTCTTCTTCATCTCTGAGAAACTGATGAAGCTTCTCAAACTGCTGTTTAATCTGACGCTCTGTGTGCTCAGCTTGAGACTGAAATCAAAGGACATTCACTTCAATCATCTCAATCGACACACATCATTAATATCCAAGATAAACTCGGATACCTGACATAAAACGGATCCAGAAGCAGATTGCTGCTAGTCATTTACAGAGATAATAAACTGTTATCCATTATATCAAATCATAACTGTATATAGTGATCCAACAGCTGTAATGAAAATGACTCTCGTTTCTGTTTCCTCACCTTGATGTGTTGAACTGTTTCCTCAAACTCTGCTTTCATTTCTTTATTGCGTTTAAGTTTCTCTTGTAAGGACTTCAGTGCTGTATCGAGCTCCTCCTAGAATTGAACAAAAATACATAAAACTCCAGATTACAGTGAAGAGAAGACAATACAGTGATATGATCATATAATGCAGTGAAAAAGTATTTGCCCCCATCCTGATTTCTTCTGTTTTTGTGTGCATCTCATACTAAATTGATTCATAAATTCCAATCTGAGTAAACACAAAGTACAGTTTGTAAATGACAATGTTATTTATTGAAACAAAGAGTTATCCAAAACCAACTGGGCCGGCGTGAAAATGTATTTGCCCCCGTAGTTACTAATTCCTCAGATCTATGAAACTGCATTTATAATGTAGTTCAGCTGGACTAAACACAACCAGTCCTGATCACTGCAGCTGTTCAATCAGATCAACACTGAATACTGAAGCCTGATTGGTTCACGTCTGTGCGCCTCTACAGACAAATGGCTTTTCAGCCTGCTAAAACGGACGGGGCCAACTGCATATTTAAGTCGTGCTGAAAACTAATTTCATCAGAAGTTTTCTCCTTCAAGTGTGAAGATCATCTCCTCGCTGTCTCCAAAGAGAAGAAGATAGGAGCCTTTCTGCTCACCGTTGAAACAAGCCTCAAGCAGCGGATTAACGGCTCTTCGACACCTGCAGCTCTGTGCTTTTCTCCTCCGGCTATCCAGCAACTCATCAGGAGAAAATATCATTATTAAAGGGGTCATATGATGTGATTTCTTGTTTTTCTTTTTCTTTAGTGGCTGTTTAAGATCTGCAGTGTCACAAAGCTCAAAGTCTCAAACCCAAAGAGATATTCTTTGTAAAAGTTAAGGTTTAGCCACGCCTTCCTGTAATGCTTCATTCAAACACGCCACCACAAATCTGGCCAATCAGAGCACACCGTGCTTTTCATTGCTATGAGCTTTGTAAAAATCAACGTGTTTCAGAAAGGCGGGGCATAGAGGAGCAACAATAAAATTAATAAATATTACAATAATGACTTTTTTTAACCTAAAACCCTGTAAGCCTATTGCATTAAACCAAATACATGAAATAATGTTCTTTTTAGAACTGTCATATGACCCCTTTAAAAGAGCAAATTTGTGCGACATTTGTTGTAAAATGCGGTGCCACGAGTGTTGCTCCTGCAGGGCTCCCTGCTTCCCTCATCTGGAGCGAGTGGCATGGTTTCATTTAGTGGCTCTGAGGAGGACATTGATGACACTATGTTTCTGGCTCTGAAGCGGAAGACTGAGCGAACTCTGGCCATGACCCCCCCCCCCCCCCGGCCCCCCCCCCCCCCATTTGTCTTACCTTATATGATGAAACCACTTCACTGATGGGTCTGAATTTATGATTGTCATGTTGTTCTGAATCTCTGCACACTAAACACACAGGCTGTTTGTCCTCCAGACAGAAGAGTTTGAGTTTCTCACTGTGTAAACTGCAGATCTCCTCAGACCCGGATGAACGCCTCTCATTTCTCTCCTTCAGGAACGACTCACACAAGTTTTTTAACGCAAGATTAACTGGAGGATCAGATCTTGAGGTTCTCCTGCAGACAGGACACTCCTGAGTTTCCTTGGTTCTCCAGAACTGTTGAAGACACTCTTTACAGAAACTGTGACTACAGGATAAAAGAACAGGAGCCTTGAAGATTTCATAGCACACGGGACAAGAAAGTTCTTCTGCAGAGACATTTAGTGAAGCCATTTTCACTGTTTGAGCTCCAGCAATCTAAACTTTACTTTCACTTTCTGAACGACTGTTTAAAAAACAAATCACCATGAGAATCACAAAGATCAGAAACAAACTTGTTCAGAAACAAACATCTCAAATTCTTCTGTAAAGGTTTTCTCTTCGTACTCCACTGATCGCTGATTCTTTATTGCTTTTGTCGAGACAAAGTCAGTATGGCAGAAAAGAGAAATAACAAGTTAGCCTCTTCCTGGTTTGTGTTGTAAGAGGGTGGAGCTTCTGATCAAGGTGTGTTGAAACAGGTCAAACAACAACATCAGTGGGCTGTACTATGTGCAAACATTCTCTGTCAGCTCAGGCTTTGATCCTGAGTTTAGGAGTGACATCAGTAGCGAACAGCCAATCACAGGCTGAGAAAGAGGGAAACTGAGATTCATTTCTCACGAGAGAAACAGCGCGATTCACTACAGAATATTACGAGATTGAAAAATATAAAGAATGTAAACAAATTTACACGGCAAGAAGAAAATAGCTGTCTATGAAAGAGGACAACTAAAATAAAGTCTTGCTATTTCAGTGCAAGTAAAAGTTGTTAAGTTAGTTTATACAGTTGATAAAGGTATAGAGAGAATTGAACATTTAAGCTTACATGCAGTCATTTTATAGCTTTATCTATTGATTCTAAAGCGTAATTATATTACCTTTATATATGTATTCAATTAAACTGTGTGTAATAATAATTGATAAACTAGTACAATTGTACATGTGTGATCGATTAAGGGTACAATAATTACATAAATAATATCTAAAACATACAAAGTTTGTTTGATTCTAATTATGTATTTCTAAAAGCAGACATTTTGTCTTTAAAAGTCATTTGCTGTGTAGTGATCTTAGAGTGGAAACAAGTGGAGTAACTTTATCGCATCAGACATGTGTCACTTTGCTCACAGCTGATTGGTCCAAGTTCGGTTTGCAACCTCTCACCTGGAACATCACCTGACCCGGATCAGGTTACCGTGGAGCGTAAGTCACTATGGCGATGATCACGCTGAAAGCCAAACCACTTTCATCCCAGTTAACACAGAACATTCCCCTAATGTTAGTTTTTGGCTCCCGTTTGGTTATTTTTTTGGGAACCAAATACTAACGTTAGGGGAACGTTCTTGTTTGGTTTTATTTGTATGTAACCATAAAATAACATTCCCAGAACGTTGCAGGGTGGTTACTTTTAAATAACCTAAAAATAATTTATAAAGAACGTTCCCAAATGGTTATTTTTAAGTTATTATTTTGCAACCATAAAACAACGTTCCCAGAACGGACCTGCGTGAAGTTGGACCCCACCCAACGCAAAACGTCGTCAAACTATGCTCAATCGTTTGTGCTCCGTTTGTGCTGTAAACAGTTTCGTTGGTAACACTTTACAATACGGGTGCACTAATCTGCATTAATTCATGCTTAACTAATGCACAGATAATCATGTGTTATTAATGTATGACTCATGAAGAACTAAACCATTAATTAATGATTACTGCATCAGCAACTAATAAAGATTCTAAATGATTAATAGATTAAGTAATAAATGAATTGTTATTAAATGTGTCATAATGTATTAATTCCTTAATAACTTATTTTATTAACTAAAAGTGTAAATTAATGTGTTAATTACCACAGTTGGTCAAAGCAATGTACTTCAACTTCCAGTTGTCTGCTTTAATTAATCATGAACTAATGATTTGCAAATGTATCATTATGTTATGACTTTACTTGTTGAGGCACATGACTATTAACTAATTGTTAAGTAATATTACTTTGGAGCCCCACATGCTCCAAATTTACCCAAAATAGGCTCGTTCGTTTGTGCTGGTTTGTGCCGGTAAAAGTTTCATTTGTGCTGTTTCGGGTTTTAAAATATTATACATTAAATTATTGTTGATGACGTCACCAACCCAAAATAGTCTCGTTCGTTTGTGCAACTAACTGAATGGGAGAGACACTGAATTAGAGAGAATTATAGACGGTGCACCATGTAGCCCACTTTTTTTAACAGTAGGCTAGTTGAAGTAACAATTAAGACCTAAAGAATCGGCAAACCAAATCACAATATTCACTTAGGTTATGTTGTCCCATGCGTTTTCAACTTTTAACGAACACTGCGGATCAGGATGTGGATGCAACACAAACTTCAAGGTAAGTGTTTTTACTTACTGTATGTTGTGTTTTGTTTATAACATATATGAAAATTGTCACAAATACACGCACCATAATCTGTTTGCTGTGTTTGTGAAAGCCTATAGGCTACAGTAGGCTTGGGGTCAAAAGTTTGGATTCTTCTTCTTTTTTATGTCTCTTAAGCTCACTAAGGCTGATTTTTTTTGATGAAACATACACTGATATTGTGAAATATTATTACAATTTAAAGCTAATTAGCTATTTTCGGTTTTAATATAATTACAATGTCATTTATTCCTGTGATGTAAAAGCTGAATTTTCTGTATCATTAGACCTACTCCAGTTTTGATTACAAGAATAAATTACTTTACTATATATTCACATATATATGTAATACTGCTTTACACTGCAGTATTACATTGGAATAATATTTCACAATATTACTGTATTTTTGATAAAATAAATATAGCCTTAGTGAGCATAAGGGAACATTAAACTTTGAGAAACATTAAAAAATAAACTTTAAATCTTTTGACTGGTAGGCTACTGTGTGTGTATTTATGTGTCTGTGTTTATATATCATTTAATTACTACTATTATTATTATTATTATGTATGTGGAAACTCATGACTCAATTAAGTCAAAATGATTTAACTTTTGAAATTTAATTATGTACTATCAAACATCCATTAACAAAAAAAAAAAAAAACCTTTAAAACTTAAACTTAAAAACACTTAATACTGACAAGTTACAATCTGTCTTCAAACCAAAGATACCACACAAAATAATAGACTTGAGTGCAAACTTCCATAAAATAGCACACTACTTCTCCTAACAGGAGTAAGAAAACAAGGGTGTGTGGCATACAAAAAGTTCAACAAAAATAATTGAACTTGTGAAATTAAATATAAATAGTGCAAACAGTCTTTTGTGTATAACACAGCATGTGGGCATATTTTGTTTTTATCTGACGCTCCTGTCACTCCACTTCTCAGGTCGTCATACATCTCCCAGACACATGGAGACCTCCTGCAATAGGCCACATAATGTCCAAGAGCATCCTGGGTTAAGCCTCCTCTAAACGCAATGACTGCCCGTAAAGTAAATCTCTTTCCCTGGAGCATCAGATTGGAGGGAAATTCACTCAAAGGAAATTCTGTGGAGTTGCTTCCCAGGTCAGTGTCAATCCACATAAGTTCTCCCAGACTGTAACTGTGAGAAACTTTCCCTGCACAGAGCACTTTTTCTGAGGTATCTGGCTTGATTGCAGAGGGACACTGTGACGGACTTTGGATCGGCCTGAGGCAGGGGGACTCCGGAAGGTCAAGGCCTTCTTCCACCGCGGTCTGAAGATGAGCCATGCCAGAAGCCTGCAGTACAGCAACAGAAGTACAAACAAATGCAATTTCCCTTGTGACTTGTTTGCTGAGACCACACTACTGTGAAGAGCACTGTTTTATTAATGAAACACAAGTGCGTTTTGTCATTGACTTTTCAATGATAGTGGAGATGTGGCATTGTGCATCGATTTGGAGGGCACCAGACTTCAGTCGGACAGCTTTGAATATTTCACTCAGCAGTTCTGCCCTCTGTATGTAGGCCTGTGCATTCAGACCCTTTGCGGTGATGGATTTCACTATAGCTGGAGGAGGTTGTTGGAATCCTCATTGCAAACAATATTTTCAAAAGTGACACTATCACAGTAAGCACAACATAAGCATTGACAAAAAGCATCAAATGCACATGTGTTCAGCACAGAGATTCTTGATTTCCTGAGTTTAACAGGCTGTTGATTGTTTCCATTTCTCAACAGGTCCACTTTGAGTCTTTTCCCTCTCACAGATGGATCTGCATGGAGCCATTCAGGACAAGGAGAGAGGTATGAACTCCTCTTCCTCTTTTTGGGTGGAACTGCTAAGCCTCTCCAGTTTTCAACAGCATCTTCATCTGTTGGATGGATGTTTGTGACAGTGTCAGACTTCCCAGAGCAGGAAGCATCCATCTCTGGCCTTCCATCTACACTGGAGGTTGTGGTTGGTAGTGGATTGACTCCTGTGTCGATCACTGTCGCAACAGCCTCATCCTCTTCACCTTTTTCCACACTCTTTTGTTTTGCAGAAAAAATACGCATGTTGCCTTCAATGAAGGACAGATGTCGAGCAATGAATCGATCCACTCGAATAGGCAAGTGTTCATGCTTGAAAAGGCCGCGATTGATGTTTTTAAACTCGGCTTTGACATTGGCTGAACTTGCGGTGATTTTGGAGCTGGACAGGAGGAGAAGCTCGCAGTCAATCGGGGGGACGTGGAGGCATAAAGTCCGATAAAGTCAAGGGAGAAGCCCATAGAGAGTCATAAAGTTTCTCCTGCTCCTCACTCATGGACAGCTCCTACTCATACTCTCCGTCTCTGCAAGATTCGGAAGGGAATGATTCAGATTTCTCTCGGCACAGCTACTAGAAGACAGACGAGTTGCTCACGTCACATCTACGTCATCAAGCTCAGTTTGAGTCTGCGCAGTTCGCTCAGCCATCAGGAAGTGAGTGCTTCTAATTTGCTTCACTTTTCTCCGTTGAAACCTATGGGGTCGCTGTGTCCAGTTTATATACTGTCTATGATTTGAACTGGAGGCCGAGGGCGTTACCATGGAAACGGGGCGGCAGCTCAACTGACACAAGCAGTAACTCCGTCTCTCACTGCTGTTTTCACTACTTTCAGGTAAGTTTAGTCCCCAAACTTACACAAATAGTACATACAAATGCTTCTGACACATTATTTCATGTATATGACACGCTTCCGTTGAATATTTACTTTATAGAAATTATTTAGTGTCTTTGGGAAAAGTCCGCTAGCATCTCAGCGGTTAACTGTTACTAGCTAGAGGTATAGGTTAACTATAGCTGTAAGTTTAGGAGAGATTGTATGTATATGAGAGATTTTGATAGTTTTGTAAAGGTTTTGCTGGCAATTTTTCAATGTGAATGAAAGTAAACTAATTTAACTTAAAAATATTCACTGGACGGTTAATTCATTGTTTTCACGTGACGTCACACGACTCACACCATTATAGGAAAGCCCACCTGGAGGGCAAATGAAAGGGGTGTTATAATGCCATTTGTGCCTAGTATTAACATGAATGTCACGCAACTGCTTACGTTAAAGTCAGTTGAATAACCGATACCGATAACTCTTTACATTTGAAATCCGATAACCGCAATAAATCTAAATTCAAATTTTGATATACTTTAAAACACGTGTCAAACTCAAGGCCCGCGGGCCTAATCCGGCCCGCCACATTATTTTATATGGCCCGCGAGAGCATATGGGTGTCTTAAAATTAGGGATGCAACGAAATTTAGGCTGCCAAAAAATTTTGGCTGAAAATAACATTTTCGGTTTTTGGCCGAAAGATACTAAAAAGCCGCCGCGCCCCTACGTGTTCGGCGATGGTTTGAGTCTGGCTCAGCGTGTTTTATGACTTTGCGTGTGAGTCCGCTTCCGAAGATGCATAACTTCAAAGCGCGTTCTGTGTGTGCGCGCTGTGCTCTCCGCTCCGTGTTCACAGCGCGTTCTGCTCAATGTCCCGCAAGCAACCTCCGTGTGTGTGTCTGTGTTTGAGTTGCGAGCTCTGCTCACGCTCACCGGAAAGGCAAAGTCCGCTGAAAAAAAGGTGTGGACATGAAATTTCTTTGGACTTGTTTCTTTTTGCAATAGCACTACTGTGCTGTAACATGGTGTGTATAGCCGTGCTGGGCAACACTGGTAAAATTACAGGAATCACGATCCTCTCGTTCACTGGTCCTCTCCCTGCTCTGCTCATGCTCTGATAAAAATAGCTTTGTAGGACTATACTTTATTTTGACAATTGGTCAAAAAATAAATCTGTTAAATCTGATTCTGCTGCATAGAACTGATTGAAGAATAATATATTGATATTTTATATTATTTTAATATAGGTACCAGTATTAGCCTTTTCACCATTTGTATCACTCCGCTTGTCTGTGTTTGCGCCACTTGCATCATTAAGCCGGTAGGTGGTGACAAGTGACTGTTTTTATGAGCGAACAATTGAACTTTAAGCTGATTAGTGCCAAAAACATTGATTAACTCAGGAAAGAAACAAGTTGCTGAAACCAATCTTTAATGCTAATATAAATTGCTCATTTGCCTCTGGACACAAAAAGATTGCACTGGTTTTTGATTGAAATGTAACATCTATGCAAAATAATCCTTGAAAGATTTCTCATTTAAGGCCGTTCCTGTTTGGAATAAGTGATTGTGTATTGTCAACAATAAGCAGAAACATTCTGCATTTCCATTTTGTAGTGTGGATAATTCATTGCAACATTTATCCTCATTCTCATTTTTAAGAATCTGTTATCTTGACAAATAATTTATGCTACTGCCCACTGACATGCTTTTAAAGCTATTGTTATCCAAATTTTTTGGCCTTTAAACACCTTAAAATGCACATATGTAGGTCCGAGAAATCCACATTTTATCGGGGGAGCATGTCCCCGATCCCCCTAAGTACCTCACATTTGAATACGCATGACTGTGTGGTAATGTGTGCTGGTGTGGCTATAGTGCCAAGGCTGATTTTTTGAGCCAGTCTGCCCCCCTGCATATATACAATATACATTATTCTCTGTATCAAATCATTATTACCCAGCTCCTGATGTTTCGGGCTCATCCCCTGATGTTTTTAAAACCTAGAAACACCCCTGCAAATGCATATACAATATTTGTAACTTAAATAAGTAATAATCAAATAAAGAGACAATATATACAATTTTTAAAAGTCTTACAGTTACAACCGGCCCTTTGAGGGCAGCCATAATGCTGAAGTGGCCCTCAATGAAAATGAGTTTGACACCCCTGCTTTAAAAGCCTTAATACATAAACAAAAGGCTCACCAATAAAATCCATGTCCCAAACACTTCAACATAAATCAAACATATACAATACAGTAGCCTAGTTTGAACCAGTTTAAGATTCCTTAACTTTTAAAATTAATTTTATACTCATATGGCCAACTCTCTCTTTAGAGACATTTTGTTAGCTTTAGTTAATATGAACCAACAATTAGTGAACAATTAGTTAACTAAAAATAAACCATAAAAAATAACGTTCTGGGAACCGAAAACTAACGTTCTGAGAACGTTATGGGAACCAAAAACTAACGTTATGGGAACCAAAAATTGTTAGCTGGGATGGTGCCTAAAACCCAGGGTTGGCGCAAACTAACCTGAAACACACCTGGCTATCCCCCTAAACCGGCTACATAGTACAGGCCCCTATACCTGTCATGATTCCTGTCTTGTGTTCCCCTTGTCTTGTGTGGACTTTTGTTATTTCCTGTTCAGTGCCATGTTTTGTAGTCCTTTGTAGTTTTTCTTGTTGATTAGTTCATGATTGTTCCCAGGTGTGTCTTGTTCGCCAATCTCCCCTTGAGTGTAAATATACCCAAGTGTTTCTCATGTTCTTGGTCTGGTGTTGTCCTTCTATGGATGTTTTGTGTGTGTGTGTGTGTGTGTGTGTGTGTGTGTGTGTGTGTGTGTGTGTGTGTGTGTGTGTGTGTTTTATTATGTTTGTTTGAATAAAAGTTTTCTGCATCTGGATCCCACTCTCGTTCCTCAACAGCCACCGTTACAATCCCACTGAGCAGTACATAAATAACACACACATATTTATTGCTGCGTGAATACTGTAATAATCACTGAGTGTCTTTTACTCACATCATATTTATATTGTACGTGTTGTTTTCCTCAGCATGAAACAGGAGTTTTCCCTTGTCATGGTGGTTTTGCTCACTGGGGGTTTACGACACTCTTCTGTTCTCTGTAAAACGATTTGTAAAGCACTATACAAATACATTGGAAGTGAATTGAATTTCATTATCAAAAAACATGAAAACTTCTACTGTCTATTAACCTTTCCCATCTCTGGCGTTTCCTATATTTGTGGAGCATTCATCAACCATTTACAAGTCATTGCAAAATAACAAGCTGTCGAGTGATTTTTACAAAAGGCCGAGTCTGTGTGTTTGTGTGAGGAGGAGAAATAGAGCCGTGGATGGATCATGAAATTAAAGAAACAGAAAGAAGAGAGAGCCTGTCTCTGACTGAAACTTCACCATGTAAAGTGATTCATCCTAAAACAGCTGTACGTCACTGGAGTCAAGATGGATATAAAGCAAGTATTTTCTTGAAGAGAAAAATCTATAGCGTATTTTATTGCATGCTATAGTTATATATGGTATGAACACTTTAAATAAGCAGTATAAATTGCACAATATCTACTTTAAACAATACTGTGAATGGATGAATCTCAAAAGGAGTCAACAGATTTCCAAGTCATATTTTACCCAAAAACAAGGAAATTATTAAGTCAAGTCAAGTCAAGTATATTTGTATAGCGCTTTTCACAATACAGATTGTATCAAAGCAGCTTCACAGTATTAAATTAAAATAATACAACAAGGTTTGTTTCTAGTGGAATTTATTGATTGATAAAATAAAATTAAATATCCCCAAAATATCCCCAACTGAGCAAGCCAAAGGCAACAGTGGCAAGGAACCGAAAAACTCCATCAAGTGACCTAATGGTGTCCTAAAACTCCATCAGGTGACCTAATGGAGAAAAAAAACCCTGAGAACCCAGGCTCAGTCGGGGGCCAGTTCTCCTCTGGCATTTATGAACTAGAGGCCGGATTGTAGTTTGAACTGTAAGATTAAAATATTATATGAATGCCTGGCCAAAAAGATGCGTCTTTAACCCCCTGGGGTCGACGGTATCGCCGGCGATACCAGCTCGCTTTTTTTCAGTTCAGTTCAAAAGAAATAAATTTTGCTCTGTGGACTTTGATATTACAAGCAAGTTTCATACATCAATCGATTCTGTTAAATGTGTATTATTTTTGTGTATACTCACAATAAAAACAAAGTGTTGTGCTTTTTGCCAAATAAAGAAAAATAAACGTGATGCGAGTTCTGCCTTCTCTCTGTCAGTGAAGACCATTCTGAAACGCGTCCGAAAATGAACTGTAACTCAGCGAATACTCAGTCAAACAGGCATACAGACACACAGGCATGAAGCTTGAATTATCTTCTTTTAAATTAGGTAATTTATATAAAAAACGTCTCGGGTTACGACTGTAACCCTTGTTCCCCGAGAAGGGAACGAGACACTGCGTCGTCGTCGTGACGACACTAGGGGAACGCCCCCAGCGAAGCGCATCTGAAGTATGAATGAAATCTGTCCAATCCTGATTGGTGCTGCGTCATGACGTAGTAGATGACGGCATAACCAGAAGATACAAAGGGACGCCGGCACAAACACATGTTAGCTCCTTTGCGATGAAGCAAACGCTCTGCCCATGATAGGTGTGGCGACGAGACGCAGTGTCTCGTTCCCTTCTCGGGGAACAAGGGTTACAGTCGTAACCCGAGACGTTCCCCTTCGAGGGAACTCGCACTGCGTCGTCGTCGTGACGACACTAGGGGAACATAATACCCACTATGCCACACCATAATCACGCCCGCCCCAGTGTGAAGCTGGGAGACCAGGCACACTTAGGACGCGAGCACTCTGGCGCCAGGCGTCACAGGGAGTTGCAGACTGTAAAATCGTAAGAAGGTGTGCGGAGTGGCCCACCCAGCCGCTTCGCAAATATCCTGAAGCGAAGCTCCAGAAAGGAGGGCTACCGAAGAGGCCATGCTCCTGGTAGAATAAGCCCTCACGGCCATAGGTGAAGGCAGATTGCGCACCTGATAAGCCGTGGCTATAGCCTGGACAATCCAATTACTGATTGTCTGTTTGGATGCAGGCAGCCCTTTCTTGGGTGAACCAAAGCACACCAACAACAGGTCTGACTTCCTCCACTGAGAAGACCTCTCAAGGTACACTCTCAGGGCTCTGACTGGGCAGAGCAGGTGAAGTCTCCCCTCTTCCGCCGTCCCGTGAGGTGGAGGATGGTAGGCCTGAAGAACCACTGACCGTGCCACATTAGATGGCACCTTGGGCACATAGCCCGGTCTAGGATGTAAGATGGCCTTAACTCCGCCAGGGGCAAACTCCAGGCAAGTTGGCGTTATAGCCAAGGCCTGGAGATCCCCCACTCTCCTCAGAGAAGTGATAGCTAGGAGAAAGGCCACCTTAAGGGTCAGGTTCTTTGCCTCAGCCGACTCCAGTGGCTCGAAGGGGGCCTCAGCCAACCCCTCAAGTACCACTGCCAGGTCCCAGGTTGGGACTCTGGAACGAGCCGCAGGCCTCATCCTCCGAGCCCCACGGAGGAAACGTACAACCAGATGGTGCTTCCCCAAAGACCCATCACCTACAGGCGAGTGGAAAGCCCCAATGGCAGCCACATACACCTTAAGTGTGGACGGGGTAAGACCGGCGGAGAAACGATCTTGGAGGAACTCCAGCACTGAAGCCACTGGGCAGTTAACTGGGTCCACCTCACGCTCTCTACACCAAGTGGAAAACACATTCCACTTCAGGCTGTACAGTCTCCTGGTAGAGGGAGCCCTAGAGCTGAGTA
This sequence comes from Squalius cephalus, assembly GCF_949319135.1. Taxonomy (NCBI): domain Eukaryota; kingdom Metazoa; phylum Chordata; class Actinopteri; order Cypriniformes; family Leuciscidae; genus Squalius; species Squalius cephalus. Next base: position 34,664,495 of record NC_137137.1, read on the forward strand.
AAGTCTCGACAACATCTGCTGACAGGCCAGCCTCTAGGTACCGAGCCCCCTCAGGGGCCAGACCCAGAGGTTCCACAGCTCTGGCCGGGGGTGAAATATTGTGCCCCCTGCCTGCGACAGCAGATCCCTCCTCAGAGGGACCTGCCACGGAAGGCCGTCTAGCAGTGCTATAATGTCCAAGAACCAAACTCGGGTCGGCCAGCGGGGTGCTACTAAAAGTAGACTGATCCCCTCTCGGCGGACCCGCTCCAAGACTCCCGGGAGCAGAGCGATCGGGGGAAATGCGTACAGACGCAGCCTCGGCCACGTCTGCATCATGGCGTCCAGCCCCAGCGGAGCTGGATGCCTGAGAGAGAACCACAGTGGACAGTGGGACGTCTCTTGAGACGCGAAAAGATCCACTTCCACTGGGCCGAATCTCACGCACATGGCTTCCACCACCTCTGGGTGGAGTCGCCACTCCCCGGGCCTCAGCCCCTGCCTCGACAGGACGTCTGCTCCCTGATTTTGGTCCCCGGGGACGTACATCGCTCTGAGAGACGACAGTTTCCCCTGGGACCACAGAAGGATCTGGTGTGCCAGTCTGCATAGAGGGCGTGACCTCAGACCCCCCTGATGATTCAGATACGCGACTACAGAAGTGTTGTCCGAGCGTATCAGGACATGGTGGCCGCGGAGGTCCGGGAAAAAGCTCCTCAGAGCTTTGTAGACCGCCAGCATTTCCAGGCAGTTGATGTGCCAGGAAGAATGCCGGGTCTCCCACAGACCTCTCGCAAAGCGGCCGTCCATGACCACGCCCCAACCAGTGAGGGAGGCATCTGTTGAAACGGTTTTCCGGCAACATGATGCTCCCAGCACTGGTCCCTGGGACAGGAACCAAGGTTTCCTCCATATGACGAGAGAACGAAGGCATCTGCGCGTTACTCTGATCATACGGAACGGATTTCCCCTTGGGGAAAACCCCTTGGTTCTCAACCACCACTGTAGGGGTCTCATGTGTAGCAGGCCAAAAGGTATGACGCTGGACGCTGCTGCCATGTGCCCCAGCAGTCTTTGAAACTGCTTCACAGTGAGGTTGTGGCCTAGCTTCGCTCTGGAGACCATCGCCTGTATGGAACCCACCCGAGCAGGAGACATTTGTGCCCGCATCGTCGTGGAGTCCCATACCACTCCCAGGAACATAGTCCTCTGGGAGGGCGTCAACACGCTTTTCTTTGTGTTGAGTCTCAGCCCCAAGCACCTGATATGGGCCAGAACGACATCTCGATGCCGAACTGCCATATCGTACGACTTGGCTAATATTAGCCAGTCGTCGATGTAATTGAGTACACGAATGCCCTGGAGTCTCATTGGAGCCAGCGCTGCATCCATGCACTTGGTGAAGGTGCGAGGGGAAAGAGCTAGGCCAAAGGGAAGAACCCGATATTGGTACGCTTCGCCCCCGAAAGCGAACCTCAGGAACTTCCTGTGACATGGAAGGATGGAGACATGGAAGTATGCGTCCCTTAGATCTATCGTGACGAACCAGTCCTCGAACTGGATCTGACTCACGATGGCTGGAATAGTGAGCATCTTGAACCTGAATCTCCTCAGAGAACGATTCAAGTGCCTGAGATCTATTATTGGACGCAACCCCCCATCCTTCTTGGGAACTATGAAGTACCGGCTGTAGAACCCGGACTCCCTGTGTGGCAGAGGAACACGTTCTATGGCCTCTTTTACCAACAGGGTTTGAACTTCTTGTTCCATAACCCGAACCTGCTCTGGGCCGACCAATGTCCAGACCACCCCGTTGAACTTCGGGGGAGGGGAGCTGAACTGCAGTCTGTAACCCAGCTCTACAGTACGCAGGGCCCATGCAGATATATTCGGAAGGCATGACCATGTGCCGAGATAATCTACTAAGGGAACCAGCCTCTCGAGGCTGGCCTCGGGTGTCAACCGAGACTCGTTCCCGACCCCCTGAAGCGGCTGACCGGCAGGGAGCAGTCGAGAATGATTTTCGGTGTGCGAACGCGTTCGCTGCCCAGCCACAGGTCTTTTTAGAGGTGGCTGGAGCGGCGTGCGTACGCGGGAAATCAGTGTGGCCCGAAGCATACTGGACGGCGAGAGCACAGCACTGATTCCCCGAGAGCTCCGAGAAGGAGGCGACCTCAATCGCTCCCTCCCGGGGGGGACAGCTCTCAGCGGTCCGGCCTCAACTAGGACCGCTTAGAGGAAGCCTTCTTCGCCTGAAGGATGGTCCTTAGATCAACCTTAGGCTCCGAAGGCTTACCTCGAGAGCGTCGCCTCCTTTGCCAGGCTCCCTCAGGAGGGGCGCGGGATGCAACACTCTCTTTTTGCACCTGTCGGTGTGAGGAGCTGGCAGACGGCTGAGGCTGCCCCTTAGAGGCAGCCTTCCTAGAGGAGCTGGAGCGACGGGGGAGGTATTGCTGGAAGGCCGCCGACTGCTTTCTCACCTCCTGAAACCTTCCAACAACGGTATCCACCGCGCCACCGAAAAGGCCTGAAGGCGAGATCGGGGAATCCAAGAGAAAATGTTTTTCTCTCTCTTTCATCCCCGATAAATTCAGCCATAAATGTCTCTCCACACACACCAAACCAGCCATGGAGCGGCCGATGGCACGGGCCGTCTCCTTGGTGATGCGGAGAGACAAATCGGTGGCCTTCCTAAGCTCCAGAATATCCTCTGGAGATGGCCCCTGGCCTTCATCCAGCTCCTTAAGGAGGTCGGCCTGGTAGGCTTGCAACACTGCCATAGTGTGCAAACATCCACCAGCCCGCCCAGCCGCCATATAAGCCCTGCCCACCAGCGCTGATGTGTCTCGACACGGCTTAGTGGGCAGTACCGGGGCCTTAAGGGACGATGCGGCCTCAGGGGAGAGATAGCTCGCGAGAGCCTCCTCTACCCGAGGCAATCTCCCATAACCAGACTCAGCCGCCCCCAAAACATTGGCAAAATCGAGAACTGGGGGATTAGAGAGCCTGGCTGAGAATGGTTTGTCCCACGACTTACACAACTCATTGTGTAAGTCAGGGAAAAAAGGAAGACCCTGGCGTGGAGGTTGAGATCTGCGCTTGAAGAACCTCTCATCCAGCTTACTGGGTGGCAGGATTTTAAGTTCCTCCTGCGGCCAATCGATATTAAGCTTGGCCACAGCGCGCGTCAAAACCTCCACAAGCTCCTCTTGGGCGGGTGCGTGTGTTGGCGTTTGTGTACATTCTAACGCCGCATCAACCGCCTCGATGTTTAAATCATCTGACTCCTCAGAGCCAGACAATTGTAACATCTGGTCCTCCGCCTCGCGGGAAGAAGCCGCCTCGCGGGCTTCCACACGGGGCGGGAGAACGTCTGAATCTTCAGACGAGGACTGGGAAGATGCCGTAGCAGTCCCATGTCCCGCTGATAGATCCATTTGTGAGCCCCACGATCTGCGACGCCGCTCTGCCTCGGCAACAGCGGGTCCAGAACCGCGAGGCTCGCGAGACTGGCCATGCTGGTCAAACACAGCGAGCCGTGAGTGCAACGTTCTCAGCGGCAGCTTCTCACACTCCCTGCAAGCGGCTCCCTCGAGAGCCGCCCTAGCGTGCTGCACGCCGAGACAATACACACACAGCTGGTGTGTGTCCGAGCCCGAAATATAGCGCGGACACGGATGCACACACCTCTTAAACTGCTCGCTCATTTTAAATGCTTGTGACTTGGATAATATGACAGACAACAATAAATAGGACTGACAAAACACAGAGCGCTTCAGCTGAAGAGCAAAAAGCTAACATGTGTTTGTGCCGGCGTCCCTTTGTATCTTCCGGTTATGCCGTCATCTACTACGTCATGACGCAGCACCAATCAGGATTGGACAGATTTCATTCATACTTCAGATGCGCTACGCTGGGGGCGTTCCCCTAGTGTCGTCACGACGACGACGCAGTGCGAGTTCCCTCGAAGGGGAACAAATATTCTCATCTTGTGAAATCTGTATTAAAAGAGAGCGATTCCAGTCGAGCTCATTAGAGCTAATTCAAATGTAATGTGATACGCCCACGGAGAGCGCATGCTATTCAAACGCAAATTACTGAGGCAATCCAAGCAAACCTGTGAACGCCCCCATATCAGCTCGAGAAAACACAAGTTTAATCGTAACCTACGTGTTTACACCATCTGGCAGTGCTGTGAGTAATACTAATAATGGAAAATCTACCTCAGAGTGCGGGTATTGCAGGAGAGAGGATCCGAATATGTAGTAAGTTTTTTTTCCTTCTCAAGTTAATCGCGTTTCTGTGAATGAATGAACGGCAGCCGCAGAGATGCGCACTGTTTACCACAGCTCGCTAAAAGACAGTTTAAATTTAAATTGCGTCTCTGTGTGAATGAATGATGATGTTTTAGCAAACTGTATTGCTATACTGAGTTGAGTAAAAATTGACAGAAATATGTTGAAATAAAATGTAGGCTATTTGTATAAGCAACGTATTAAACTGAAAATTAACATTTATATGCCCTAATATTTCATAAAAACAACGTTACAGTCAGGCGTTTCTGTTTGTGCATGAATGTTTCGGTTTTAGCAAACTGTATTGCTATACTGAGTAAAAATCGACTGAAATATGTTGAAATAAAATGTATTTGTATAAGCAACGTATTAAACTGCAAATTAACATTTATATTTCTTATAATAAAAATGAAAGACCTATGTTACAGACATATGAAAGACAACATTTCGTTGATTAGTTTTGGATAGATTATACATTTTTACTGTAAAATATCTGCCACCTCAAATAAGCTTTTGTTTGCCAATATTTGCTCATGTTAAATATAGTATGTTTTGTCAAAAATAAAGTAATCAAATAATCAATCAAATCCTTAACTTTGAAATATGTATGATAAAATGTATACTTTAGTTTTTACAAAGAAAGATTACACTTGAATTGTTGTTGTAATTGTAACCTTCTTAATAAAAAAATATATTTACAAGGTAGATGTAAACAAACTATTAAAAGGTAAATATAAGCCTTTTCTTTAAATAATTTTTATTGTGTTTTATTAGTGACAAATTTGGGGAGAGGATAAATATTCCAAAACTGAAAATACAGTATGAGAATTAACTGCACAATTACTAGACATGTTTTCCTTGGATATTATAGGCCAATTTGCAAGCACAATATGTGGAAAAATAAAAAAGAATTGAGATGCTTCCAACTGTTGCTCTTGCATTCTTGTGGCTCAGTGACTCACCTGAATGAATGGCTAATTAAGTATGCGGGCCCCATTGCCTCCTCAGGTGTGAACCACTAAATATGCATGATCGTTGACGCCCACTCCGCATATTGCCTTTCCAAACAGAAAGTGCTTTGCAAAATTCAAATCAATGTATTGTGTTATGTGAATGATAAGGCAGGGTGATTTTCACATCATTTTGAAGAAAAAACACTAGGTGATGACATCCATTAGACAAAAGTCTTATTGGCACATATTTAGAATGTGTTTTATGGCCTTATTTCAGAAACTTTAGTTTTTAGTTTTTTCAATAACCATGCATAAACATTATTCTCTCAAAAATGCAGACATGTACATTATTGTTGCTCACATATTATGGTAGCCCTGTTTGTGCTAAATAGTGTGTAATTTTTTTTTTGCCATTAATATGTTTATAAGCAACTGAAAAAAGCACAAATGTCAGGGCATGTCAGAACATCTCAAGGACCCCAAAAACACCTTAGACCCCAGAGGGTTAATCTAGTTTTAAACTGGGAGAGCGAGTCTGAGCAACGAACAGTATCAGGAAGGCTATTCCAGAGTTTTGGAGCTAAATGTGAAAATGATCTCCCTCCTTTGGTTGATCTGGATATCCTAGGTATGACCAAAAGCCTCGAATTTATTGATCTTAAAGAGCGCGATGGATTATAGGGCGATAGAAGATCCGTTAAATAGACTGGAGCTAAGCCGTTTAGGGCTTTATAAGTCAGTAGCAATACCTTGTAAATAATACGGAACTTTATAGGTAACCAATGCAGTGATGATAAAATCGGTGTTATATGATCATATTTTCTTGATCTACAGATGGTGGACAACCAGAATGAGACTTTTACCGCCGCCGTTCCCGCGGCGGCAAAATTGGGATGTGTATTTGCTGCCTTTTACCGCTGAGTGGCGCTGTAATCACAGACTTTTAAAAGTGTCAGTTTATTCTCTTTATGACGTAATCTGCCGCGGCAGTAATCTGAGCTGAGGTCACAAATAAATTCAAGATAAATATTGTGGTTAAACGAATTCAAATTCATTAAATTTAAACAAAGTAGACACACGTTAACATTGTGTGCCCAGTTTTTCTATAATTTAGAAAGGCTATGTCAATAGGTCACTTGTCATTTACTTCGTGTTATTTTAATGTGTTTGTAGATTTATTAACTGAAACATAACAGTGAAATAAATTAAAATAATTTACCGTAAAATTAAAACATTTTCAGGACTTGCAGTTACTAACCGATGTTAGTCGGTTTAAGCATTCTTTGTTATATTCAGAATTAAATAGGCTTACATGTTGTTATGATTATCAATTGAATTCTTTAATAAATAATCAACCACAATGCCTACTGCCGCAGCAAAAATAAACCAGTCGAATTTCAAAGTCGTTCGCGAAATGACTAGGCTATACCGGGTGGCGCAAGTGACAGGGCAAAACAGCGTGTTATTTATTTAGAATACATAAATGTAATTTACGTCTTTTAGTTTGTCAAGAGATTTAAAGCACCGTTTTTGAAGACTGCGCATGTGCGAACGTGCTCTACTATGTAAGAACGAGCCAAATATTGAGTCTGGTAATAAAGCAAAATAACTGAGAAAAATTAGAAATGGTCTTTAGATGCCATGTCTGTAACTTATATGACAAAATCTAGCGTTAATTCGATCTCAAACAGATGAATTAAAATAAGTTATTAGTCCACCACGTGCGAGACGTCATAAACCAACGTGGTTGAACGATACTTTGCGACAGACGGTTTCGGGAAACAGTCGTGACTAGCTAGTTGATTTCTCCAACGATGCATCGTACTATGGTAGTTAAGCAGCGAACTATATAGTTGTACGGGAAACGCACCCCTGTTTATTAAAGTCAATCATCTTGTTTAATTATCAATTGTACATTACAACATAAATTTGCTACATTCCAGTTGAGCCGCTGCAAAGACGACACATCTGATGAAGGAAGACTGTCAGCCGATTGCACCAGAAAATGAAGATGAAGCTCGTCTTTAATCTGCTAAATTATTTTGTGTGTGTGTGTGAGAATCATTCATGAGATTGAGATGACTGACAGTGATACCCGGCCATAGCAACGGAAGACATTTTTCAAAACAGATCGAACAAATCAGAAAAATACTTTCAATACAGTATTGCTTTCAATTAAAAAATAAACAATGAAAATGTAAAAGAAAAAGAAAATTAATTAAGTTTAAAAACCCATCGCACATTTCAAGGTATGAATAAAGTGTCGGGACAGTTTATTTATTTAAACAGGGTTCCATCGATAGAGTTTATTCCCTTTGTGATGCAAAATAAGAAACACAGAATTGCTTATTGCAGAATGTTGCTTATTCTTGCAACATTGTCAAAGAAATTGCAGCTAAATTAAAAAATTAAAACGGTACAAAACGAAAAAAGTTCAAAGCAACATAAATTAAGAACAGGCGTTTTTCTTTGCCTCTCTCGCGCTGGATATTTTTTTAGTAAGTTTGGTCTCCCTCACTGCGCGCGGCGGGTCTTTCTCGAAATTAAGCATTTCAGCGTAAAAAAACACCATACAGCTGATAATACTGTATATGTCGCTGTGTGTCATCCACACAAATCACGAAAGAAAAAACTGTAACAAATAGCTTTTGTTCCTTCAAAGATACAACATGCCTTGCTGAATTCACCTTACAATAAAACGAGGTGGGTCGCGAATTAAAGAGCTCTGTATCTGCTAAATTGAAATTGTGTGTGGAAAACCTTTAAATACAATCAATAAAACTACAATATATAATTTAATAAGATATAGGGCCTACTGTACATAGGCTATGGACTTTTGGAGATTTTGAGATTAATCCTTAAAAGAATTTTGCATTTGCCTGCTCATCAGGCTGGCTCCGACACTCTCCATAAGAAAGACGGAACATTAACACCTCTGTCCTGCACCCCCACGATAAAGCAACTATTGCCTTCTCCAAACCCCCCACAGGCTAGCTGAGTTTGCAAAACAAAACAAAGAGTTTGCCACTCGTCGTGGTGTGCCAAAACACTTAATTATAAACTTCAATATTTCATTCAAAACAATCTCAAAACGCATTGTGACATTTTGAAAAGCCGTGGATGCATTACTGCCACTGGAACCATGAACGCAACAGAATACTGGTTCTGATTTTATTGTTTGTCGTTTAAACGTCACATACATACACACACACACACACACATATATATATATATATATATATATATATATATATTTTTTTTTTTTTTTTTTTTTTTTAAAGAACTGCTTTTGAAATTACGATTGCAATTATTATAGGCTACAGAAGTAAAGTCATTGTATAATATTTGTTCCTTAGTGTAAAATGGAAATGCATGGTGATTTTATTTTGTAAATAGGCTATAAGCAAAAAACTATGTTTTAGAACTAGACAAATCTCTCTGCATCAACAATAGACTATAAAATGCATTAATAAGCTAATATAAAAATATCAATAGTCCAAGTTAGTTCGGGATTCGAACCCGTGTCATCTAAATGATCGTAACGTAAGTTCAACCACTCGGCCACGATTCACTCGTTGCGACATGGCCTAACGTTCCAGTGTGTGTTCGAGAAGCGCTCTTCATTCAAATGAACGCGCCGCCGCGTTTGTCGAACACTAATTCAACATGCCAGAATAAAACCTGGCTTTAGAACAATGCATAGCGCCACTCGTCGTGGTGTGCCAAAAAATTTACAATAATTTAGTTTAATTTATTTCAGTGTTAATGTTTGAGTTAAAAAAAATCCTCTACAAATTAAATTAACACAAAGTCGGCTGTAAGAGTCCTTTATAGGCTACGTAAAAAAGCAAAGGGCTTACAGTCTTAACATTTAGGCTACTTTGCTTAAATTCGATACATTTATTTTCAGTAGGGCCTAATAAATTTGTAGGGATGTAATTTCAGTATGCTTTACCAACGCTATGTATTCAATTAAAGTTCCAAGAGGTCTGGTCCATATTTCCTTCCCAGCTGACACTAATATGCAAGTGCACAGCAAAAATCACAACTTGTGCTTGCTGCGAACGCAAGTTATTTAAGGTGTCTCAACTGTACACAGTCTACCCTACAGTGTGAATTCGTTACAAGGTTTCATTAAATTAAATTAATGTGCAGCAATTTGTACAAATAGAGTCTATAGGCCTACTATACTGTTGTAGCCATTAAATAATCTCATTTAGTATCTTATTTGTTAAAATATTATAATGTTATTTTTTTCCATCTATGTTGAATATGAAAAGTGAACAGCACGAGTGAGATAGGATGCATTATATCGAGAGATGATATGGAGTGGGTCAGACATGATTTTGACCACTTCATTAAGTTTTGTTTAGTAGAAAACCTTTCTTTAAAGTGAATTTCGTTTTCTATAAATTGTATCTTAATTTTAATCAATTTTTCATCAACCAATTTCCTGGATTTAATAAGTAAGAGAAGCAAATATAACAGACACTAATCATGGAGGCGCCCGCGCGGTCACTTGCATTGCACGTCAGCTGGAGCGCATCTCATCCTCCTAACTTAACGAAACTCAGCGTATGCCTCACACAGACATGATAAATACATCAAATACACAAAGCTTGAAATGTCTTCAAACGAAATAATTCAAAACGAAAAGAAAAAGGCTACTCTCTGATTATGTCTTTATGTGCATTTCTCTCTAGGTGCGTTCACTACAAATATGGCGATCGTCAACTTCATCTTTGCAGTCGACACTGTCAGAAAACACTAGTTTATTGATAAAAATCAAGCACGCATCACCGGATTTACAAATGCACATCTTGCTTGTTGCACGCACACATATTATGTCGAAAAAACGAAATATTATGTTGAAATAACATTATTATTAATAATACATCTTTTAGAATATTTGATTAAATGCTGATTGTTGCGCTTGTTCAATTTAATAAAATTAAAACTTTAATTGTGATAATTAAAATAATTGAAAATTAAATATTTAGTGGCCAAGTTTTGCTAATTTATTATATAGGCTATTATATGCCTATTGCCTATATTGAGTAGGTATATATATACAAGGCATATATTAAGTTATTTTAGCTGTTATGAGAAAAATAAATCTAACGAAATCTAAAATCTAAATCTAATAAATCTAAAAAAAAAATTCTAACGCCATTTCAACATGCCAGAATAAAACCTGATTTTTGAACAATGCGTAACGCCACTCGGCCTGGTGTGCCAAAGCACTACATTTAAAACTTCAATGTTTAATTCAAAACAATCTCAAAACGCGTTCTGACATTTTTTAAAGCAGTAGCCTATATACATTAAGGGCATTGAAACCAGGATCTTAACTAAAACGCGTTCCGCGTAATCTCTCAAAAATTATGCCACACTACTCCATGTATTTTTTTTTTTTAAGGACTGCTTTTGAAATCACTATAAATTACTATGCAATTGTATCGCTCACGAGAGCTCTTCGTTTATCTAATTCCTCAATAGAATAGTAAAAATATTCAGCGTCATTGCTCCTAATATCGTCTCTATTTTTAACTTTTGATTCTATTTTTTCAGTTCTAAAATTGATTCTATCTTTGGTTCTATTCTGTTGTAGCCTAATAGGCCTATTTATATGAAAAATATGCCTATTAGGCTTAGGGTTTTATATTTAACCCACTTACATTTTAAAATACGGCAATTGCTGCTGTTTTGCACAATGTCCCTTTGCGCCACCTGGCGGTCATTTCGGGAACGACTTTGAAATGCGGCTGGTTTATTTTCGCCGCGGTGATTTCGCCGCGGCAGCTGGCGCGGCGGTAATAGGCATTCTGGTTGTCCACCATCTGTAGTAAGAACTCTAGCGGCTGCATTTTGGACTAACTGTAGCTTGTTTATTGAGGATGCAGGACAACCAGCTAATAAAGCATTACAGTAATCTAGTCTCGAGGTCATGAATGCATGAACTAGCTTTTCTGCATCAGAAACTGATAGGATATTACGTAGCTTAGCAATGTTTCTAAGGTGGAAAAAGGCTGTTTTTGTAACATATGAAATATGATTTTCAAAAGACAGGTTACAGTCGAGTATAACACCCAGGTCTTTTACTGTAGAGGATAAAGTAACAGGACATCCTAAGATGTTAAAGTTGTATTGTAAGAGGTTTTGTGGGCGTTTTTTTGAACCGATAAGTATTACCTCTGTCTTGTCTGGATTTAATAAAGGAAAATTACGCGTCTTCCAATCTTTTATATCTTTAACACACACTGTCAATTTGGATAATTTAGCGTTTTCATCCGGCCGTGATGAAATATAGATTTAAATGTGTCATCAGCATAACAATGGAAACTAATTCCATGTTTCCTTATAATATTTCCAAGTGGCATCATATATATTGAGAATAATAGAGGGCCCAACACAGATCCCTGCGGCACTCCATAGTTTACTGAAGTTATGATCGATTTTTCTCCATTCAAATAGACAAAATGGTAGCGGTCTGATAAGTATGATCTGAACCAGCTTAATGCTTGTCCTTGAACACCAGTATAATTTTGTAGTCGATCTAAGAGTATTGTATGATCTATAGTATCGAACGCAGCACTAAGATCAAGTAAAACTAGTATTGAGATACAGCCTTAGTCAGAAGCTAAAAGTAAATCATTTGTGATTTTAACGAGCGCAGTTTCAAGTCAAGTCAAGTCATCTTCATTTATATAGCGCTTTTAACAATGTAGATTGTCTCAAAGCAGCTTTACAGAGATAAATGTATAATTTAACGTAAGATTGTTTTGGCTTTATAGCGGTTCTTTAGTAAAGTTATTTTCCAGCTAAAGTTGGTTTTGATTGATTCGCTTCCGTCGCAACGATCATTTGTTATTAAATTAGGGCCGCCAAGACGACACCATTCTCTCTACACAGACTTTAAACGCGATCCTGTGAGAAACGCTGATGGCGTTCAGATGCGCATTAAGAACGGGTTCAATAGTTATGTGCGTTTGAATATATGTGTGCAGGTTTGGAATTCCCTACAAACCAAGCCTAAACAAATTACTGGTGTTTCCTTATAGTTTTGATTCAGAATTTTATTTTATTTTATCAATTCGGGGTAGATACGCAAATTGAGTTTTCCCGACGACGCTTTATCTGTAGAGTGGGAAAGGGATCCTCCATAGGGAGAGACTAGTTGGCACTTCAGCACTGCGTTGACATCGGGTCCAGGCGAAGGTCCTTCGTCAGATCTGGAAACGGCCTGGATCCGGCAGGCTGCGGGAAAACCTTGGGATAAACAAAGACACTAAAATTAGCGTAGATGCCATTCTTCTCATGATGTAACAAGTACATCAGGATTTATGGGAAGTGTTCCCGGTTCCAGCTGACCTAATCTATGCAGCCTAATATTGAATTATAGAAGTCTATAATGTATTATGTGAATGCTATGTCAAAGAGATGTGTCTTTAATCTAGATTTGAACTGACAGAGTGTGTCTGCTTCCCGGACAATGTTAGGAAGACTGTTCCAAAGTTTTGGTGCTAAATAGGAAAAGGATCTACCGCCAGCAGTCGATTTTGATATTCTAGGTATTATCAACTGGCCGGAATTTTGAGATCGCAATAGACGTGAAGGACTATAATGTGTTAAGAGCTCGCTCAAGTACTGCGGAGCTAAACCATTTAGTGCTTTGTAAGTAATCAGCAATATTTTAAAATTGATGCAATGTTTAATAGGGAGCCAGTGCAGTTTTGACAGAACTGGGCTAATATGGTCATACTTCCTGGTTCTGGTAAGAACTCGAGCTGCTGCGTTTTGAACTAGCTGTAGTTTGTTTATTAAGCGTGCAGGGCAACCACCCAGTAGAGCATTACAATAATCTAGCCTTGATGTCATGAAAGCATGAACTAATTGTTCCGCATTTGTCAATGAGAGCATATGATGTAATTTAGATATATTTTTAAGATGGAAAAATGCGGTTTTACAGATACTAGACACGTGACTTTCAAATGAAAGATTGGTATCAAAGAGCACACCCAGGTTCCTAACCGACGACGAAGACTTAACAGAGCAGCCATCAAGTGTTAGACAGTATTCTAAATTATTACGTGAGGAAGTTTTTTGTCCAATAATTAGAATCTCTGTTTTTTCAGAATTTAGAAGTAGGAAATTACGAGTCATCCAATTTTTTATATCAGCTATGCATTCTGTTAATTTAGTGAATTGGTAAGTTTCGTTAGGTTTTGAAGAAATATAGAGCTGAGTATCGTCGGCATAACAGTGGAAGCTAATTCCATGTTTCCTAATGATATCTCCTAATGGTAGCATGTACAGAGTGAACAGCAGCGGTCCTAGTACTGAGCCTTGTCGTACACCATACTGAACTTGTGATCGATAAGACATCTCTTCATTTACTGCTACAAACTGATAACGGTCAGATAAGTATGATTTAAACCATGCTAGTGCAATTCCACTAATGCCAACATAGTTTTCTAGTCTATTTAAAAGAATGTTGTGGTCAATGGTGTCAAACGCAGCACTAAGATCGAGTAACACTAATAGAGAGATACAACCATGATCGGATGATAAGAGCAAATCATTTGTGACTCTAACGAGAGCTGTCTCAGTACTATGGTATGGTCTAAATCCGGACTGGAAATCCTCGCAGATATCATTTCTTTCAAGAAAGGAACACAGTTGTGAAGATACTGCCTTTTCTAGTATCTTTGACAGAAAAGGTAGATTCGAGATCGGCCTGTAATTGACTAATTCTGAAGGATCAAGTTGCATTTTTTTAACAAGCGGTTTAATCATAGCCAGCTTAAAGTTTTTTGGTACATATCCTAGAGACAAAGATGAATTAATGATATTAAGAAGAGGATCTATGACCTCTGGAAGCATCTCTTTCAGTAGCTTAGTCGGTATAGGGTCTAACATACATGTTGTCGATTTAGATGATTTAACGAGTTTAGTAAATTCTTCCTCTCCTATAGCAACGAATGAATCAAATTTTTCCTCAGGGAGACTACAATGCACTGCCTGATGCGATACTGTAGTAGACGGTTGCATAGTTATAATTTTGTCCCTGATATTATCAATCTTATAAGTGAAGAAGTTCATAAAGTCATTACTGCTGTGCTGCTTGGAAACTTCTGTGTTTAAAACTTTCTTTTTCGTTAGTTTAGCCACTGTTTCAAATAAATACCTAGGATTATGTTTATTTTCTTCTAATAGGGTTGAAAAATAAGCAGATCTAGCAGCTTTTAAAGCCTCTCTGTATGCAATCGAGCTCTCTTTCCATGAAATGCGAAATACCTCTAGTTTTGTTTTCTTCCAGTTTCGTTCCATTTTTCTGGCTGCTCTCTTAAGGGCCAGAGTGTGCTCGTTGTACCACGGCGTTGGATTATTTTCTTTAATCTTCTTTAAGCGCAAAGGAGCAACTGTGTCTAAAGTGCTGGAAAAGAGAGAGTTAAAAGTTTCTGTTGCAATATCAAGTTTTTCTAAGCTATCTGGGATGCTAAAATGATGAAACTGATCAGGAAGATTATTAATAAAGCAATCTTTAGTGGCAGAAGTGATAGGTCTAACATATTTGTAACACGGAGTCGGCTTTGCAGCCTTGGCTAAATGTAATTTACACGAGACTAGATAATGATCTGAGATGTCATCGCTCTGCTGCAGAATTTCAACGGCATCAACATCTATTCCATGTGATAATATTAGATCTAGAGTATGATTACGACGATGAGTAGGTCCTGACACGTGTTGTCTAACTCCAATTGAGTTTACAATGTCTTTAAATGCCAAACCCAATGCATCTTTTTCATTATCGATGTGTATATTAAAATCACCAACAATTAGTACTTTATCTGCAGCCAATACTAACTCTGATAGAAAGTCCGCAAATTCTTTGATAAAGTCTGTATGGTGCCCTGGTGGCCTGTATACAGTAGCCAGCACAAATCTCAAACGTGATTTATCATTTATACTATATATTTTTACATTAAGCACTAACACTTCAAAAGAATTATATTCGAAACTTGATTTCTTAGTGGTTTCGAAAATATTACTATAGATTACAGCAACTCCTCCCCCTTTGCGTTTAAGACGAGGTTCATGTTTATAACAGTAATCTTGCGGGGTGGACTCATTTAAAGTAATGTAATCGTTTGGTTTTAGCCAGGTTTCTGTCAAACACAGCACATCTAGGTGCACACTTTCAGTGCTATGGTGCGGCCTGAATCCAGACTGAAACTTTTCATAGATGTAATTTTCTTGCAAGAAAGAGCCCAGTTCAGCGGACACAACTTTTTCTAGTATTTTAGACATAAATGGAAGATTTGAAATGGGTCTATAATTTGCTAGATTATTATGATCTAATTGTGGTTCCCTTTCAGTCGCTCACGTTCGACGTAACGTCGACGTGACGACGTAATTGGGATCACTTCAGGGAGCCCTATCAACTTCGAGTGTCTACAGAACGAGCCAATGAACGTTGGCATGCGTGAATCGCGCCACGCGCCCCCGCCCCGCAGCGCGGGTATAAACAGAAAGCGGGCGCACGCACACATTGTCTTTCACTTCGGAGCCGAGCTTTTGCTTTCACTTCCGAACTCTACAGGAAAAGAATGCCTTTGAAAACGAGAAGAGGACTCTCCTTGTGTTGGTGTGACGGCGCGATCAGCGGTGGCCGCGAGCATTGCAGCTCACAACTGCTGTTTTCACAGCACTATTGTTCTGTGTTTGTGTGTGTGTGTGTCGGTTCGGTGGGCGTTTCCCCGTGTGTTCATTCACACCGCGGCTACCCCTGGGTGCCTCAGCACTGAGAGAGTTATTTTTCTATTTTTTTGTTTTCACTAAAAGAGCAACACAAGCGTGACCCTGCGTCTTTTTCAAGATGTCATTCCGCTTGTGCGTTTCTGGATGCCGTCGTTCCCTGGCGCTAGCAGATGGCCACAGCAGTTGCCTCTCGTGTTTGGGCATTCAACACGCTGAGGCAGCTTTTGTGGATAGTTCATGTTCCCATTGCGGGAATATGACTATCGCAGCGCTTAGATCGAGACTCGCTTACCTCAAGGGAGGTGCAGTCCCCTCGCCTATGCCCCGATCTAGTATCTATTCTGCCCCGCAGAATAGACCTACTTCGGTGCATGACCAGGGTGATCTGAGGATTACCGTGAGGGCTTCCCCGTCGAGTCATCCTCCGCGGGCCCCTCACGCCTCACAAGCGCTGTCGCCATTGGGGCTCCTTAGTGAACGTCTTGGTCCTTCTCCGGAACGGCCAACCGTTTCCTTTGGGGCTCCAGCTGACGATCAGATGTCGATCGCAGCATCGGAGGGGGAGCTGTCCTCTGGAAATGACGACTCGGCTGCGTTGCCCCCCTCGGGGTGTGTAGCGTTGTCCGAGCCAGATCCAGAATGGACTGCTATGCTTTCCCGGGCCGCCGAGAAGGTCGGGCTTGCGTGGAATCCTCCACCACGTCCCGAACCTTCTCGGTTGGACGATTGGTTTCTCGGGGCGGGCCGTGCTGGTTCTCAGTGCGCCGCCCCGGTACCTTTCTTTCCGGAAGTGCGTGAGGAGCTCTCTAGGACGTGGAAGGCACCGTATAGTGCCCGAAGCCGTTCTAGTGGCTCCTCACCCCTCGCCACCCTCGACGGCGGGGCAGCTAAGGGGTATGTGGATATCCCCCCAGTGGAGCGGGCCGTCGCGATGCAGCTGTGTCCGGCGTCCGCTTCCTCTTGGCGGGGTAATCCACGCCTCCCGTCCAAGGCCTGTAAGTTTTCGTCCGGGTTAACGGCGAAGGCTTACAAGGCCTGTGGACAGGCTGCTTCCGCCCTTCATGCCATGGCGCTCTTGCAGGTCCACCAGGCCCAGGCGCTCATGGACATGAACGAGGGTGGTTCTGACCCAGAGCTCCTCCGGGAGCTCCGTGGGGCAACCGACCTCGCCCTCCGGGCGACGAAGGAAACCGCACGTTCGGTCGGTCAGGCGATGTCCACTCTGGTGGTCCAGGAGCGCCACCTTTGGCTCAACCTGGCGGATATGAGGGACACCGATAAATATCGGTTCCTGGATGCCCCTCTTTCCCAGGTTGGGTTGTTCGGCGACGCGGTCGAGAGCTTTGCCCAACAGTTCTCGGCCGCACAGAAGCAGACGGAGGCCATCCGGCACATCCTGCCCCGGCGGACCCCTGCTGCTCCCACCCGTCCGCCGGCTGCAGACCCTCCGTCTACTCGTCGCCGAGGTCGGCCTTCTGCGACGTCCTCCGCTACCGCCAAGCCCCAGCAGCAGCAGCCATCATCCAGGCCTCAGCGTGGAGCAAGCCGCAGAAAGCCGACCCCGCCCGTCCAGGCCGCTGCCAAACCAGGAGGCAAGCGACGGTGCAAACGACCCTGAGACGGGCGGCCCAGAGGTGGATCAAGTTGCTCTTCAGGAGATGGCGAAGGCGCCACTCCTTCCCCCGGTGGAGGGCCGGGCGGAGAATCTTTTGTTTCCTTTTCTTTTTGTTCCGTCCCACATTTTCAAAAAAAGAGCAATTTCTGAAACCTCTGGGCCCCAAGAGGGCGCGCTTGGCAGTCGACGACGCCGCCATGCCTTGTCACTCCCGAGCCCCTCTTTCATCGCCAGCGAGCAGCAGTGGCTGTGTTCCGGACGTGCTGTCGCCTCCACACACTCACTCTGCCCTTCGACGGAAGCAGGTATGTGCTGCACCACACACTCAGACCCCACTTCGGGCCGCTGTGCCGTCCGAGTCGGGTCCCTGCATTCCGCCGCGCTGCCCCACCCCGGGTACGTCTGTGGTGCCGTTAGTCCCGCTTGCTCGGTCTCTGGGAGCCTGGTTAACGCTTCCCAGCCCGTCTCGCTGGCTCATCCGTACCATCAGACTCGGCTATGCGATTCAGTTCGCCTGGCGCCCCCCTGCTTTCAAGGGCACCCTGTTCACCCGTGTTCTGGCGGACAATGCCCCCGTGCTCAGGGCGGAGATCGCAGTCCTACTGGCGAAGGACGCGATCGAGCCGGTCCCTCCAGCCGATATGAAGACCGGCTTCTACAGCCCGTACTTCATTGTACCCAAGAAAGGTGGTGGGTTACGACCAATCTTGGACCTGCGCGTCCTGAACCGGTCCCTTCACAGGCTACCGTTCAAGATGCTTACGCAGAAACGCATTTTCAAATGCATCCGTCCCCAAGATTGGTTTGCAGCGATCGACCTGAAGGACGCGTACT
The DNA here is from genome assembly GCF_949319135.1 of Squalius cephalus. Taxonomy (NCBI): domain Eukaryota; kingdom Metazoa; phylum Chordata; class Actinopteri; order Cypriniformes; family Leuciscidae; genus Squalius; species Squalius cephalus. Next base: position 34,682,932 of record NC_137137.1, read on the forward strand.
TTCATGTCTCGATTCTCCCTCGACACAGACCGTTTCTCCGCTTTGCGTTCGAGGGACGGGCATATCAGTACAAGGTCTTACCCTTCGGGCTGGCCCTGTCGCCCCGCGTCTTCACGAAAGTCGCGGAGGCGGCCATTGCTCCCATGTGCGAGCGTGGTGTTCGCATCCTCAACTACCTCGACGACTGGCTGATTCTGGCCCAGTCAAGAGAGCAGTTGTGCGAACACAGGGACATGGTGCTCAGTCACCTCAGCCACCTAGGGCTTCGGGTCAACTGGGAAAAGAGCAAACTCACCCCCGGGCAGAGGATCTCTTTTCTTGGTATGGAGTTGGACTCGATCAACATGACAGCGCGCCTCACCGAGGCACGTGTCCAGTCAGTGTTGAACTGCGTGAGCACGCTCAGACGCAGAACAGCGGCACCACTGAAACTGTTTCAGAGGCTCCTGGGGCATATGGCATCTGCAGCCGCGGTTACGCCGCTCGGATTGCTTCATATGAGGCCGCTCCAACACTGGCTCCACGATCGAGTCCCGAGATGGGCGTGGCAGAGCGGCTCGTGCCGGGTCCAAGTGACTCCGCACTGTCGCCAAACTCTCAGCTTGTGGTCGGACCCTTCGTTCCTGCGGGCAGGTGTTCCCCTGGAACAAGTGTCCAGGCACTCTGTGGTCTCCACGGATGCCTCTACCACCGGCTGGGGGGCCACGTACAACGGGCATGCAGCTTCAGGTCTGTGGACGGGGCCTCAAATGCATTGGCACATCAACTGCCTCGAGTTGTTAGCAGTACGTCTTGCACTGAGCCGTTTCAAAACGCTGCTACTAGGCAAGCACGTACTGGTCCGTACGTTGCGTACATCAACCGCCAAGGTGGTCTACGCTCCCGCCGCATGTCACAACTCGCCCGCCATCTCCTCCTCTGGAGTCAGAAGCATCTGAGGTCGCTTCGTGCTGTTTACATTCCGGGCCTGCTCAACCGTGCAGCCGACGAGCTCTCACGGCAGCAGGTGCTACCGGGAGAATGGCGACTCCATCCCCAGGTGGTCCAGCTGATTTTCAGGCGCTTCGGGACCGCTCAGGTAGATCTGTTTGCCGCCCCGGACACGTCTCATTGCCAGTTGTTCTATTCTCTGACCGAGGGGACCCTCGGCACGGATGCTCTGGCACACAGCTGGCCCCGGGGCCTTCGCAAGTATGCGTTTCCCCCAGTGAGCCTTCTTGCACAGACCTTGTGCAAAGTCAGGGAGGACGAGGAGCAGGTCTTGTTAGTTGCGCCGTATTGGCCCAACCGGACCTGGTTCCCGGAACTAGTGCTCCTCGCGACAGCCCCTCCCTGGCCCATCCCTCTGAGAGAGGACCTGCTCTCTCAGAGACGGGGCACCCTATGGCACCCGCGTCCAGACCTCTGGAAACTCCATGTCTGGTCCCTGGACGGGACGCGGAGGTTCTAAGTGACCTACCCCCTGCGGTAGTTGACACATCACTTCTGCTAGAGCCCCCTCTACGAGGCGCCTCTATGCATTGAAGTGGAACCTGTTCGTTGACTGGTGCTCCTCTCATGAGGAGAACCCCCGATCTTGCTCGATCAGAGCCGTGCTTTCCTTCCTGCAAGAAGGGCTGGAGCGAAGGCTGTCTCCCTCCACCCTTAAAGTGTATGTTGCCGCTATTGCCGCACATCACGATGCTGTTGATGGTAAGTCTTTGGGAAAGCATGACCTGATCGTCAGGTTCCTGAGGGGAGCGAGGAGACTGAATCCTCCTCGCCCACTCTCTATACCCTCTTGGGACTTGTCTCTGGTCCTTTCGGCACTTCAGAGACCACCCTTTGAGCCTCTGCAATCAGCTGAGTTAAAAATTCTGTCCTGTAAGACAGTACTCCTGGTTGCATTGGCCTCTATCAAGAGGGTAGGGGACCTGCATGCATTTTCGGTCGACGAATCGTGCCTAGAATTCGGCCCGGATAACTCTCACGTCATCCTGAGACCCCGGCCCGGATACGTGCCCAAGGTTCCTACCACTCCCTTCCGGGACCAGGTAGTGAACCTGCAAGCGCTGCCTTCGGAGGAGGCAGACCCAGCCCTGGCTTTTCTCTGTCCCGTTCGCGCTCTGCGTCTGTACGTGGACAGAACGCAAAGCCTCAGGACCTCAGATCAGCTCTTCGTCTGTTACGGAGGCCAGCAGAAAGGGAAGGCTGTCTCCAAGCAGAGGATGGCCCACTGGATAGTGGATGCCATCGCCTTGGCTTATGAAGCCCAAGGCGTGCCCTGCCCGCCGGGGTTGAAAGCCCACTCCACTAGGAGTGTCGCTTCTTCCTGGGCGCTGGCTCACGGCGCCTCGCTGACAGACATCTGTAGAGCTGCGGGCTGGGCGACACCTAACACGTTCGCTAGGTTTTATAGCTTACGTGTTGAGCCGGTTTCTTCCTGTGTGCTCGCTTCTACTAGCCGGTAACACCAAAGTTCCCGCTCTAGTGTCGGCTTGCTGCGCCACTCCCTTCCTAGGAACGGATACGTGCGCTTTTTACTCCAGTCGAGTTCCCCATTGGCGAACCCTGTGAGTTCCTCCGCACCCCTTCGGCAGTCGGACGTTGCGGAGCGTCCGACGCCAGGCCTAGTGCTCGTATGCTTGTGTAACTTGTGCTAGGCTGGGTTCCATATGTGGTGATCCCTGTGGCGATCCCATATGTGTATTCTTCCACGACCAGCTCCCTGCGGTGAGCCCGTGTCTTCCCTTGGCAGAGTCTGCTCTGCCGTCACTGTCCGGTGTGTCTCCCCCTTCGGGTGGAGCCACCCCAGTGACATTCCATATGTCGCACTGCCCCTTCGGCCAGTCCATATGTGTATTCTCCACATGTTACCTCCCTTCAGGCAGGATGTGGCTCCGCAGCGTTCTTTCCCCTGGAGAGGTACGCTTTCCCAGTGTTATCCAAGAGTTCCGCTGTGTGGGGTATAATGGAACAGCAGTTGAACTCCCTCTACGCAGGTCTTCCGCCCCAGCAGTTGGGGGTCTGAGAGTCTTGCGTAGGGCGCTGGATGTGGCAGCAACCGTGGCATTTTCCATGGGATCCCAATTACGTCGTCACGTCGACGTTACGTCGAACGTGAGCGACTGAAAGGGAACGTCTCGGTTACTGTTGTAACCCTCGTTCCCTGAAGGAGGGAACGGGAGACGTAACGTCCCGTCGCCACCGTTGCTGACCATCGCTGCATGGCCGTCACAAATCTCGGCTCCTCAGCGAAAAACAATGTGTGCGTGCGCCCGCTTCCTGTTTATACCCGCGCTGCGGGGCGGGGGCGCGTGACGCGATTCACGCACGCCAACGTTCATTGGTTCGTTCTGTAGACACTCGAAGTTGATAGGGCTCCCTGAAGTGATCCCAATTACGTCGTCACGTCGACGTTACGTCTCCCGTTCCCTCCTTCAGGGAACGAGGGTTACAACAGTAACCGAGACGTTTCTTAATGAGAGGTTTTATAACTGCCAGTTTAAATGTTCTTGGAACATGACCTAAAGATAAAGACGAGTTAATAATATTGAGGAGAGGCTCTTCCACTACAGGTAACACTTTTTTCAATAGTTTAGTTGGTATAGGATCTACTAAACATGTTGTTGTTTTAGATGAGGTGATAAGTTTATTTAACTCTTTTTGTTCTATAGTTGTAAAGCACTGTAATTGTTCTTGCGGGGTGATAATTGAGGCTGAATTATAAGGGGATTGAGGATTGAACGTTTACAATTGTGGTTCTGATGTTTTCTATTTTCTCAGTGAAGAAGTTCATGAAATCATTACTACTAAACTGTAACGGGATATTTTGTTCGGGTGATGTCTGTTTATTTGTTAGTCTAGCCACGGTGTTAAATAAAAACCTTGGATTATTTTGGTTATTTTCTATTAGTTTGCGGAGGTGCTCAGCCCTGGCCGCTTTTAGGGCCTTTTTATAACGTGACATACTGTCTTTCCACGCGATTCTAAAGACCTCTAAATTAGTTTGTTTCCATTTACGCTCTAAATTACGGGTTTCTCTCTTTAGAACACGCGTAGTATTGTTGTACCATGGTGCTTTAATTTTCTCTCTGACCTTTTTTAATCTAATGGGTGCAACAATATCCAGTGTTCCAGAGAGAATGGTGCTCATAGTGCTAGTTAGTTCTTCTAATTCATCTGTTTGTTTGGGTTCAGGCAGCAGCTGAGACAGATTAGATAAGCAATTTGAGAAATTATCTATGGTGGATGGAAGGATTGTTCTGCCTGGTCGATAACGCGGCGCCGCATGACATATTACAGCAGTACGTAATATGCAAGTTACCATATAATGGTCAGTGACATCATCACTTTGTGGAATGATATCTATATCGGTTGGATCGGTTCCATATGATATAATTAAATCGAGTGTATGATTAAGACGATGAGTTGGTCCGGTGACATTTTGCTTGACCCCAAAGGAATTTAATAAATCTGTAAACGCAGCCCCTAACGCATCATTTGGATTATCTACGTGTATGTTAAAATCTCCAACAATTAATGCTTTATCGACATTGACCAATAGATCTGAGAGAAAAACGGCAAACTCTTTTAGGAAATCGGCGTAAGGCCCAGGCGGTCTATATACTGTAGCCAAAGCTAGAGATAACAGGGATTTTTTTCTAACATCTAAGAGCGTAACATTTAGTACAAGTACTTCAAACGAAATAAACTTATAACCCGTTTTCTGAGTAACATTGAGAATATCTCTATAGATTGTTGCAACACCGCCGCCACGACCAATCAGACGGGGCTCATGCTTATAGGAGTATCCAGATGGAGTAGACTCATCTAGACCGAAATAATCATTTGGTTTAAGCCAGGTTTCAGTAAGGCAAAGTACATCGAAGCTATTATCTGTGACTATTTCATTTACAATAACTGCCATAGGTGTGAGTGATCTAATGTTTAGAAGACCTAGCTTTAGAAATTGTTTTTGTTTACTAATAGCAACATTTTCTGTTTTAATAACAATTAGATTTTTCCTAGATCCTGTAGTAGATTTATTATTTGATCTCACTAAACGAGGAATAGACACAGTTTCTATGCAATGTTCTACACTAGTATTTATATCAGTTAAATTGGTGCAGCAGAGACTATGATATGGACTTTTGGTAACTAGTCATCTAACGGTATTTAACATTTTGGAGATGTTATCCGACAGAAGATCCACTCCGAATCTGTTTGGGTGTAAGCCATCAGCACGGAAAAGCCTAGGACGCTCCCAAAACAGATTCCAATTATTTACAAAGAGCAGTTTCTGCTCATTGCACCATAACATTAACCATTCATTTAGCGCGAATAGTCTACTAAATTTTTCATGTCCTAGTCGGTACGTGGGAAGCGGTCCTGACACAATAATCGTTGTTTCGGGCGATGTGCTGCGTACCGTATCAATCAGATTCCTGAAGTCTTTCTTCAGAACCTCCGTCTGGCGCAGCCTGATGTCGTTCACTCCCGCATGCAGGACCACAGTTCTAACGCGCTCGTCACTCTTCAGAATCTCGGGAATGCGAGCGGCGATTTCAGAAACACGAGCACCAGGAAAGCAGTGACTGTGCACCTTACTTTTACCTAACGTAGCGTGTACGTGTCGAATGATGGAATCGCCGATGATCATAGCATCGCGTTCTGTTTCGCGAAGAGGGGAGAAGCGGTTTTGTGTGGATAACTCGAAAACCGGGAGGGTCGGAGAGAGTCTTGGTCTAGACCTGACTCGCGTCTTTCGCTGCGGAACCATCCAGGCTTCGTGGTGGCGTGTTGGAGCCGGAGTGAACGAGACCATGGCTGATCGTGACCTCGGCGCTCGGGACCGATGCTGAGTGATGCACAGAGTAGACGAGGTCGGAATCAGCGGGTTAGTAACGTTAATCACTGATTTGTGTGCATCGGCGCGTGATGTTTCAAGAGCTAACCGCCAGTCTCTTAGCTCGGCTTGTCTCACTAAAAGGTCGTGGATCTGTTTCTCAACAGTTTCCAGCTCGGACTGCAATGCGTGCAGCTCAAATGTGTCCTCACCTGCACCAAAAGGTAGACTACTTACATCTGATATATTCGCCATTTTAACAGATGGACAGTAAGTTAGCAACGACGTTACCAGTGATGCTATAAATATTAATACTAATTTATGACTAAACTCTTGGATATAATCCGTCTTTTTAGTGGTACGGGTGTAGAGTAGACGCACGATAGGCGAAAAAAAATGTTTTGTTTGTAAGTGAGTGTGGAGAAGACGCGTTCAGCCGTGATCCACGGACGTAACCTATAAGAGTATCCAGCGTTGGATCACTATTAATATATCATTCTTATTTTCACTCTTATTTATTGGATTGTGACGTCATTCACAGTGATGCATGTGTACATGACATGAACAGGTGGCAGGTCCCATTATAGATACAATATGTAAGATTTTTTTAATAAAATATTCAAAAACCACTTGCACAGTGTGATATATTTCATGCAGTTGTTATCCCAAAAGTTCCCAAGGATTTGTAAATCCAGAGAAATTCCAGATTTAAAGGGACACTGTGGAGAAATTGTGTTTTTGTCAAACAGCGACCCCTAGAGTCGCTGTGGAATACTTGCACTGTCGTAAATACCCCTCCACCCCCCCACCCTCCACCCTGTACACCGGTACCTGCGTCGGGCATGGAACAGGCACACAGACTCCGAAGACATGATTATTGCAATTTATCTAGTTTGCAAATTGTGCTCGTTTATTTACAACCTCTACGTTAGGCTTATTTATGTCCTGGGGTCCGTTCTTCGTACGTCGCTAACTCACTTAGCTGGATTTGATTGTTGGCGATTTGGCATGATCCTGGATTGTTTGGTTCTTCAACGCTCATCCTGGACTTGCTGTCATAGCAACATGTGCGCAAACTTAAACCTGCTCGGGAGCAGGTTTATTTCATGTTAACAGGATTAGACCGCGGCTTCATAAGCGGAGCTGATACGGGAAGTCCAGCGCAGCGCGATAGTGCACTTTCTGAGATATATATATATATATATATATATATATATATATATATATATATATATATATATAGCCTATATATATTTTCTCGTGATTCGTGAGATTGTCGTTTTTTGTCGCTTTTATGTTTAAAAAAACAGGTTTATTTATTTTTTATTTTTTTTATTTCCAAGCCACTTAAGACCCAATGTTGTAAAGCAGTTTTTTTTTTTTTATTATTCTTTTTAGGTTATCATAATTTTTTATGAAGATCATACAATCATGACCATGCCGATTACAGATATGTCACTCAGGCTTCACTAACGTGATTGGTACTATAGACTATAGGCTAAACCATAGACTGCCATCAAGGCCTCAATGAAGGGGATTATGTGAACAGAAAGGGGATTCACAATGTAAATGTGCAGCCCAGTTACTATTGTGATTCTTAATATTCCAGATTAGTAATATTATATAAAATAAAAAAAAGGCAGTTGACTAAAATCTTCCATATCACAAATGTGAAAGCAAAATGGCCAGGATCTGTGCATGACTTAATCATTTTCAGAGATTCACATGTATGCACATTATTTGCAAGTGGTAAGAAAAGTTCCACAATTAAATATCAAGCTCACTGTATTACATACACTTATGCTGATCCTAACAGAACTGCATTTTTTCATAGGTGATTATGACATGTTCCTGCAGACAGGTGTTTTATGACCCCATTCCCTGACCCAAACCAGTTACAATGCAGCTCTAGCCAGGACAAGGGCACACAATGAAATGAACTTTGGCTAACTAAAGGGAAGATTTCAGTGTCTGAAAAGTCTGAGGGTTGCACACCTGACAGGGCCTGGGACATTGTTGCATGTGCCATTTACACAACATTGCCAAAAAAAAAAAACACTTTTCATTAAATGTTTAATAAAAGACTAATATGCTTAGTTCCTTGAGTTTTATTTCAATTGTTCTTTGTAAAGAAAAGCCAGTGGTCAAGTGCCTGCAACAAGAGATATTAGACACATGCCTCATGCAACAAATAAAAAGGAAAAGTTGGCTATACACTGCCCACCTGTAGGCCTATGTCTCCTCTGTCTGGGCAGACTCTTCTGTAGGCCTTTCTGTAGATGTGGAATCCTGCAACTTATATTGCAGCCATAAAGCATACAAGTATAAATTAAGTAAAGTTATTTATGCACTCGCAGGTAGGCTAGTTCCTCCATATGACAGTTATCTGAGAGGGTTTATTCACTGTCCAGTGCAATGGAAACAAATGGACATTACAAAGTCTTATACTTTCTTTCCTTTGGAAAGTTAGAAAATGTCCACTTACTGCACATATTTCAGCCACCACTTTCTTGGGAACAGATACAAGTGTTGGTGTATTATGTAAAAGTGCACAAAAGAGGAAAACACAATGTCATTACAATGAACTACACTGGGGAAAAATGTGATCAATAACTCATGGCAAAATATTTTTACATTAACATAAGTTTATCAGTTTTCACTTTCACAAGTCAAAGCAATTCATCATTACTCAAGATTTAACAGTTGAAATGACTATATAGCCTTAATTTAATGCAGCAAAAATTATTTTACAGTGTAGGCTACTAAGATCTTTTCTTTTCTTTTTTTTTCTCAGCCTTTTTCTTGGTTGCTTTTATAAACAGAACACCATTTATTTAACAGTGCCTTTTATAAAAGAGACTACTGTATAATATAACTAAAAATTACCATTATGTAGAATATTTTTGTACTTCACTTTTATTAGTTCCCATGTTCTAGTGTGGTGACTCTGACATTACAATGCACAAAGTAATTATGCAATTATTAAAATTAAAAACAAAATAAGCTAATAAGTGATAAAAACATCTAACATGGCCACTTCTAACGGATTTAAATTGTCTGCTACTTTTTGCCAGCCCTCTCTCCTGGCTTTTGCAGACTTTGAGGTGTTCCCTGGCGTTTTGATTAAACATTAAAACTCCGAATAAACTTCGACTATATTAGTTCTTGCTCTGCTGAGGAGAAAAACTGAGTGCGTTCTTTGGCCACGCTGAGCAGCCAATAGCAGCGTTGCTGATCAATGTTTCTACTATCGATACATCCCCTTTTAACCAGCGCATGAACGCGCAATTATCTCAGATAACACAATCCAGCTATACTAATCATATCCGGCAAGTGTGTTCGAAGAACCGAGTTAGCCAGATCATGATTCGCACGATGATATCATCTTGGATGTGTCATTTGATCTCGGATGTAATAAGCAACGTACGAAGAACGGGCCCCGGATATTTATGTGAGATATTGAAAACTGTTCTCATGATAATCGCAAGAATCAGCGTCAACAGCGTCGTCTGATATCCCTCAGGACTACGTGATAAATACACCTCACAACACCTGAGTTCAGCTGGCAAACTAGTTCGTGAGGCAAGCTAGGCAATAGAACAACGCAAAAAACACGTAAGAGAACGAGTGTTTGTTGTCTGTTAACAGCTCTGATAATCGAAAGCTAGCTAGACATATGTGGAAATTATTGGACTGGTCTAATTTTCAGCAATGGATGAATGAACAGCATGTAAAAAATGACATACTACAAGCAAGCGCAACAACATACAACATAGAATGCAAACAAGTTTACAAATAAGAGATTTATTTACTGGCCACTTCATGCGTTTTCTCAGATCGGATAGCTATCAGATTCATCAAAACGATTCCATTTACACCTGGTCACATAAATGTGTTTTTGCGAAACGGATTTAAATCCGATCTTCAATTCTCGCGCTATATGCAGATTTAATGGAGTGCACGTCACTGAAAGCAACAGATATGAGCTGCATTTTATTGATCATCAGCTAAAATTTCAAAATCAAAGACCGCAACAAGAGAGAGCAGCAGCAACAGCCCTGGTAAGATCATTTAGTTTCTTTACTTTTAATGATGATGATGATTGTGTGTTAAGCATCTGCGACTTACTTTCACTTTGATTTGCGATAGTTTGCACGTTGGCTTGATGAATTGATGCTCAGCTTCTCATCTGCGGTGATGCGTGTTCCAGCGCGTCGTCATATCTGGCAATAACATATAGCCTATAATCTCACACGGTTTTTGTATTTATTTTTTAGCATTTTTGGGAGGAGTACAATTTACATATGTGGTTTCAACAACCAGAAGCATTTACACTTGTACAGTTTCGTCTAGAATGCGTCTCAGACCTCCTCCTGAAGTGGTTTGAGCGATCGGATTCAAATCCGTCTTGAATGCGTTTCGGAGGGCATTTACACCTGTTTTTTTCACGATCGGATAGCTATCCGATCTGAGAAAACGCATGAAGTGGCCAGGTCTAAACACAACAGCCCCCATGACAAAAACATACGCACGAAAGCCGAAAACAAACGCTGGTTGGCATCTCACGTCCATAGACAGTAAACGCTCACGTCCGAATTTGAGGAAGTGGTGGAGGAAGTGACGTATGCCGTAAAGCAGTCGAATTTTGTAGTTCTTTTTGTGCTCTGGTTACTACCCGAACCCCGAAGTTACATAGTGCCAGTAAAAGCGATACAGACCCCGTCAGGCTATGGCAGACGTGTCATTCAACCTATTGTAAGTCGATGTACCATCACAAGGGTCTTGGAAATATATTATGAAGGTTGAAAAGTTACACGGTGTGGCTTTAAATAATGTAATCAATGACGTAATATCCGCGCTATCCTCGGTTTCGCTTGTAGAAACCATATATGTAAGGCAGTATATTGTGTTGTCCACAAGGTGTCCCTATAACACTTGTATTAGGACAAATTAAAGTGCCTTTAGCGCTGTTTGAGCCTCTTGATGTACCGTAGTGTTGATACGGGAGCAGTGCGTCATCTTTTCTTCAGTTCATGTTATCACCACTATAGGTAAGCCACGTTAATGGTGGTGGAAAAAGCAATGTAAAATGTTGTTATCGCACTAAAGTTCAGTTTATTGAGATATTTTGTGTTTTAAACTGCTTAAGACCTAAATGCAGAGTAATGCAGAGAATTTAAATGTTTTGTTTTTCCTTTAAAATGTGATTAATACATGGTGGCTAATGCAAAGCTATTTATGGTAATATAAGCAGCACGAGCTTGCTGTTGAATTGCATGTACATTGAAATGTACTTTGCTAGTTTAAAACTTAAGTTGAGTTCATGTTATCACCACTATAGATGCCGTGCTGTGGAATAAACGGTCAAGCCACAATCCCGAACCCCTCTGTGTCTGAGTCCCCGCTTTCTACCACCACCCACGAACATACATAACACAACGCAGAGCTGCAGCGGCGGTGCTAGAGACCAGTGAGCGCGCAGAGAGAGAGAAAGAGGGTTACATCTTTGGTGCCGTGACCCGGATTGTGGCACTTCTAGACCGAAGAGGAAGAGATTTCCATAGCCAGTGGTTTGAATGCTGAACTATATTTAATGAACAAACTGGAATTCTTAACCAAAATGGTGATTTTGGGGATGCATATCTGCCAACACAGCTATATCCTTTACAGTCTGCTGGGAATCTTAACTGGTATTGAACTGTTTAAATTTAATTTGCTGTGATGTAAAACATATCTGATAGTTTTATGGACAAGAGATAATATTTTTTCCTATTGAGATTTGTGAAATTTATCTAAGATTACTGTGCATCTGCTTGATACTCAGTGAGACTTTAGTTTGGACTGTTTAAGTTTAAACTGACAAGCCATTTTAGTTGATGAGTCGTTAACTTTTTTGGATAAGCTGGTTACATTTTTCATTGGGCTGATCTCACTGAAACATATAGCTTATTTTAGAACGTTATTATTTATACGATTGCATAATTTTACATAGATTCAGCACCTCCATAGACTCTAATTACACTGCCATTTAACCTGCTTGCACATAGTAGACACATTTGGATTTTAAGATGTCGCAGACCTACGCAAACCCCCCACAGGACATAGAGTGCTCCTCCACCGGTGCATCTAGTCTCCTAACGCCAGCGGAGCATGTCACCATTGGCCCACCAGCCCATACGAACTTGCCCTATGCTGACCAGTATGTGACGCCAGCCCATGCACGAAGGCTGCCAGGCCCTGGGGCCTCAGGGCAGGTACCGCCACTTTGCTTTGACAACAGCCCAGATGCAAGACGAGGTGGCCAGATAGATAGGTCGGTTGATGCCTCTGTTCGCAAACGCAGTAGACATGGGCCCTCAGAAGCTGGGCCGTGGCAAAATTCTACACATCATGTTTTCGTTGAGATGCCAGTAGTGCAGCAGTCACTCAAACCCTATCCAGTTGCTGCGCCACATCCAGCCACGCCCATTAGGCCCGGCCCCCAGGTTTACTCTAGTTTTTCGCATCCCCCGACTGTGCCCGCGCTGAGTCTTCAAAGCCCACCAGGGCCGAATACTACAGTTAAGCACGTAGCTGCTGAGCAGGCCTTTCAAGTGCATTCCCCCGAGGCCGCATTTCTCACTGCTCAAGTTTCAGGCTATAGTGGAGCCACTCCGTCACCCTCATTTGCTAATGCATGGGCTCCCAACATAACTCCACACAGCCCTCAGGTAGTGTTAGACCAGGCAGCCGCTGATGCTCCTCCTTCCCACCTCAACATGCATGTTGACACTTGCTCTCCAGTCCCTCCTCCACCTGCATCTGCCAGCCAGTCTGCCCACCCACACATGACACCATTCAGGCTTCCTGCTCGAGCAGTTGCCAACCAGTGCCTTCCTATGTCAGCCTATGGAGGTTTCATGCAAACTCATCAAGTGAAAAATGTTCAAGTCTTCACGGGAAATCCAGACTGTAAGATACTAGTGGAAGACTGGATTCGCGACATGCAATATCTCTTGGAGGCAATAGAGCTCCCAATGCACCTTCGCTTCTCCACTGTTGCGCGACACCTGGGAGGTGAAGCCCGAAATCTCATCCTTAACCTACCTCCACATGATCAGACCCCTGAGAAAGCATTGGAAGAAATGAGGGCCGAATACAGCGACACACGAGGCTCCCTAGACCCTCTGGCTGACTTCTATGAGCGGAGCCAGTATTCAGGGGAGTCTGCCTGTTCTTATGCTATAGCACTGGAGGCAAAGTTGAGAACAGTAGAGGAGAAGCAAAGAGGAGGTAAGCCATTCCTGGATCGATATAGCAAACTAACACGGCAGTTCATGAGAGGCCTTTCTGACGAGGAGGTGTACACCAGAATCGCACCAATGGCGCCCAGGTTCTTGAGCTTCCGAGAGCTGCAGGCAGAGCTCCAAAGTCTAACTAGAGAAACTAGGAAGTTTCAGATGCGGAGTACAGCAAAGAAAACGTATGCTCAGGTGCATGTAACATCAGGAGGGGGTGGAAACACTAAAATAGATAGGTCAAAACACACATCTGAAATATCAGAGCTGACAGCAATGGTTAAGAAGTTAGCTCTCATTCAAGAAGAACAAATGGCAAAGCTGTCACAACTAGAGTTGAGAATGACCTCTCCTCCCCTTTCCTCCCCAATAGCTGTCCAGTCAGCAAAGGGAAAAGCAAGCCAGAGTCCAAGCTTTGTCTGTTACCGTTGTGGAGAGCCAGGCCACACGGCCAGGGTGTGCCGAACAGTGCTTCCGGATCCAAGCCTAGCTGAAGCCCAGCAGCCTAAGGTTCCTGCTGACGGACACATGCACTCCGCTCAACATTTAAACGTTTAGTACCCATGGCAGCTGGGGCATCCATGGGTACACAGCAAGGGCCCCACCCACCTGTCAAGAGGATTTGCACTGAAGGAGAGGAAACACCCCTAGTGGGACCCAGGAACGAAAGTGATGTTCAACGGAAAGGCATGCAGGGCTCTAATTGACTCTGGCTCACAGATCACTAGTATTACACACAACTACTGGCAGAGCCACCCAGTGCTGCAGAAGAAGAAGCTACAGCCTTTTAAAATTCCAATAGAGGGTGCTGCAGGTCAGACCGTGCCCTACCATGGTGTCCTACACATCGACCTGAAGGTGCTGGGGAAAGAGCTCAGGGCTTTACCTACCTTTGTTGTTCCTGATTCCGACTATCGCTCTTCAGTCCCTCTGTTGGTGGGAACCAATGTCATTCGAGCCTCCCGAACCCATCTTTAAGCAGCTTATGGCCCGCAGTTTCTGTACCAGGTCAAAGAGAAGCATCCAGAGTGGTACACAGCTTTACTGAAGGTGGGGAGTGCCGAGCAAAGTGAAATGCATGACGTTGTAGGTCCTGCTGTTTACACTGGTCGTACAATAAACATCCCCGGTGGGAAAGAGATGGATTTAATGTGTAGGATTAAAGCTGGCCCCCAAAGGAAGATTTATACAGCCCTGATAGAAGGCCATCCCTCCTTGCAGCTCCCCCAGGACATCCTGGTGGCCAAAATGCTTGAAAATGTGAAAAGAGGTTGTGCTCCAGTTAGAGTGATGAATCTTTCCCAGCGAGTCATTACAATCAAACGACACACAAATCTGACCAGCGCAGTCCTGGTGGACAAGGTGGTGGAGTTCCCAGATGAAAAGCACGGTGAAGCTGGGAACAGAGGGGCATGTCTCAGTCTGGACCTAGTGGTGGCAACCTGCAGGGTTGACCTAAGTGAAGCAGCGGTGGAAAGTGAGGACCAACGTGCTCTACTCAAGGATCTGTTGGACAAAAATGCAGATGTGTTCTCCCAGCATCCCATGGACTATGGTCACACCACAACTGTACAGCATGAGATTCCCCTGGTTGACCTTAGGCCCTTCCGACTGCCATACCGCAAAATACCTCCCTCTCAGTGGCAAGATGTGAGGCAGTTATTGATGGAGATGGAGGCCGCAGGAGTCGTTCGCCCCAGTAAAAGTCCGTATGCATCCCCTGTGGTGGTTGTGACCAAGAAGGATGGATCACTTCGATTGTGTATTGACTACCGGAAGCTCAACACCTGCAGCACCCAAGACATTCGGGCAGCATTCCCTCTGCCAAGGATAGAGGAAGCTCTAGAGGCTTTAGGGCAAGCAAAGTACTTATCCACCCTTGACCTTACATCGGGATACTGGCAGGTAGAGGTCGCGGAAAACGATAAGTACAAGACAGCATTCAGCATTCCCATGGGTCTGTTTGAGGCCAATAGAATGCCTTTTGGGCTGCAAAACGCACCCTCCACCTTTCAAAGGCTGATGACCTCCTGTTTTGGGGACTTAAATTTCACCCATCTACTTATTTACCTTGACGATATTATTATTTTCTCGAAATCCTTTAATGAACATCTAGAGAGGCTCCAGCTGGCTTTTGATAGGCTTAGGGAGCATGGTTTAAAACTGAAACCCTCCAAGTGCCAGCTTGTAAGGAAGGAAGTGCAGTACTTAGGTCACTGGGTGTCTGCAGAGGGCATCAGGACAGACCCAGAGAAGATCAGTAAGGTCAAGGATTGGGTGAGGCCTACTAATCGTATGGAAGTGCTGCGTTTTTTGGGTTTTGCGGGTTACTATAGGAGGTATGTTAAGGGCTACTCTACCTTGGCTGCTCCGTTATACCGCCTTACCTCTGGTGACCCTAGAAAGAAGAAAAGAGGGATCAAGAAAAGTCCAGGCCCTGACCTGCCATTTCTGTGGACTGCTGACTGTGAGGAGGCCTTTCAGTCTTTAAAAGATAGGTTGATCAGTGCACCAGTGCTTGGCTATCCAGACTACAGTCAACCCTTTCTGCTGCAGACCGATGCCTCAGGAATGGGGCTTGGTGCTGTGCTAGTGCAGGTACAAGATGGGGTGGAAAGGGTCATTGCGTATGCGAGCAGAGGCCTGAGCCCACCTGAGACAAGGTATCCGGCACACAAGCTTGAATTCCTCGCTCTCAAGTGGGCCGTGACGGATAAGTTCCATGACCACCTCTACGGGCGCAAGTTCTCTGTTCTGACAGACAATAACCCTCTGAAATATGTAATGACCTCAGCCAAACTCGACGCCACAGGTCAGCGATGGATTTCTCATCTGTCCATATTTGACTTTTACATCCAGTATGGGAGGGGACAGGACAACTCCAACGCTGACGCCCTCTCGCGCATGTCCAATCAGGAAGTGGCGGAAACCCTGCAGTCATGCCCACAGCAGGTGAGGACAGGTGGACCGAGACATGAGGAGGCACAAACCACCCAGGAGCCTGGGGAGGTCTCAGGCAAGGACACAGCGGTCACAGAGGAGCCTGAAAGCGGTCAGTCACTGGAGCCCAGTGGGGCGTATGTGGATGTGGGGATGGAGGCCCTACCTGCTATGACCATTCAGGAGCTTCGAGTGGGACAGAAGGAAGACACAGTTATTGGGCCCATCCTCCATTTTAAGAGCAGGAACCAGAAGCCAAACCACAGCGAGAGGATGAAAGTGGGCGCCACTGGGAGTCTCCTTTTAAAAGAGTGGAGGAGGTTAGTAGTAAAGAAAGGGATCCTGTATCGCAGCGCCAGAGACTGCCATAAAGGGCTGGTGGAGCAACTGATACTGCCAGAGAGGCTGCGTGAAACTGTCAAAACAGCCCTTCACAATGACTCAGGGCATCTGGGTTTTGAGAGGACACTACAGATGATAAGGGAAAGATTTTACTGGCCAAGAATGTTTCAGGAGATCAAGGCTTGGTGTGAACAGTGTGAGAGATGCTGTCTTAGAAAAACTCCCACGGTCAACGTCAGGGCCCCCCTTGTCAGTATCCATACCAGTGCCCCCATGGAACTGGTTTGTGTGGACTTCTTAAAGCTGGAGAAGTCCAAGGGTGGTATGGAGAATGTGCTTATTGTTACAGATCACTTTTCCCGTTACGCACAGGCCTACCCCACCAGGGACCAAAAGGCAGGCACAGTGGCCAGGGTCTTGTGGAGGAATTTCTTCTGCTGTTTTGGTTACCCTGCAAAATTACACACAGATCAAGGGCGTAACTTTGAAAGTGCAATAGTGAAGGAGCTATGCAAGTGTATCGGCGCCACTAAAACCCACACCACGCCCTATCACCCCCAGGGCAACGGGACCACCGAAAGATTTAACCCCACCCTGATGAACATGCTGGGAACACTAGAGCTGCACCTGAAGCCCCGGTGGCATGAGCATGTGGATTCCATGACACACGCATATAACTGCTCGTGACATGACTCCACTGGATATAGCCCATACTACCTTATGTTTGGTAGACACCCCAGGCTCCCAGTGGACCTCATCTTCGGGTCCCCCACAACAAACCAGCCATGTGAATACAGCGAGTATGTCCAGACTCTCGCATGACTCCCTGTCGCAGGCCTATGCCCTGGCTAATCAGACATCTCAACTGGCGAAAGGGCAGGAGAAAAAGTATTATGACAAAAAAAACTAAGGGTGAAGACTTTAGTTCAGGGGATAGGGTCTTAGTCAAGGTCTGTCAAGTTGGGAGGGGAGACTGAAGTTGGGAGATCGATGGGAGAGACGGCCATATGTTGTGGTAAAGAAGCAACCTGGTTTGCCTGTGTACGTGGTGCGACGAGAGGATGGGGGAGCGGAAAGAGTGGTTCATAGGAACCTTTTGACGCAGTGTATGTTTCTCCAAGTGGAGCAAGACGAAAGAGTGATCGTAGAAGGAAGCGAGTCAGATGGTGAGATAGGTGGGACAGGCATTGAAGCAGAGGCTGAAGAGGGAACAAGGGGTGACGGTTCAGAGGAGATGCTGGACAGAGCCCTAATTGGAACACCAGATAAAGAGGAGGAGCAAATGAGCACAGAGGAGGCTGACATGTGGACAGAAGAAACAAGTAGCGGAGAGGGAGTGCTTGTGACTGGTAGTGATGCCACCCCCACTAAAGGGCCCAACCCCCCAAGAAGAAACCAGAGAAGGAATCGGCATCCCCCAACTAAACTCTCACTCGAGACCCAAGTGGTGAAATTGGAAAGTGACCACCAAAAGATAGAAAGAGGGAGAAAGTTGTGGCTAAAAGCCAGAAGTAAGAGGAGCAGCAGGGCACACGCGGAGCCATGCTGCACACACCCTGATAATAGTTAGCTACCCACGCTTATTACACACAGGGCCATTTGAAGGAATTTGGGGGCCCCAAGCAAAATGGACATGGAAGCCCCCCCAACCCCGCCCCGCACGCAAAGCCTACAGGAACCACAGCATAGCCATATGCACTCACCTAAAGGATTATTAGGAACACCTGTTCAATTTCTCATTAATGCAATTATCTAATCAACCAATCACATGGCAGTTGCTTCAATGCATTTAGGGGTGTGGTCCTGGTCAAGACAATCTCCTGAACTCCAAACTGAATGTCAGAATGGGAAAGAAAGGTGATTTAAGCAATTTTGAGCGTGGTTGTTGGTGATTGTTGGTGCCAGACGGGCCGGTCTGAGTATTTCACAATCTGCTCAGTTACTGGGATTTTCACGCACAACCATTTCTAGGGTTTACAAAGAATGGTGTGAAAAGGGAAAAACATCCAGTATGCGGCAGTCCTGTGGGCGAAAATGCCTTGTTGATGCTAGAGGTCAGAGGAGAATGGGCCGACTGATTCAAGCTGATAGAAGAGCAACTTTGACTGAAATAACCACTCGTTACAACTGAGGTATGCAGCAAAGCATTTGTGAAGCCACAACACGCTCAACCTTGAGGCGGATGGGCTACAACAGCAGAAGACCCAACCGGGTACCACTCATCTCCACTACAAATAGGAAAAAGAGGCTACAATTTGCACGAGCTCACCAAAATTGGACAGTTGAAGACTGGAAAAATGTTGCCTGGTCTGATGAGTCTCGATTTCTGTTGAGACATTCAGATGGTAGAGTCAGAATTTGGCGTAAACAGAATGAGAACATGGATCCATCATGCCTTGTTACCACTGTGCAGGCTGGTGGTGGTGGTGTAATGGTGTGGGGGATGTTTTCTTGGCACACTTTAGGCCCCTTAGTGCCAATTGGGCATCGTTTAAATGCCACGGCCTACCTGAGCATTGTTTCTGACCATGTCCATCCCTTTATGACCACCATGTACCCATCCTCTGATGGCTACTTCCAGCAGGATAATGCACCATGTCACAAAGCTCGAATCATTTCAAATTGGTTTCTTGAACATGACAATGAGTTCACTGTACTAAAATGGCCCCCACAGTCACCAGATCTCAATCCAATAGAGCATCTTTGGGATGTGGTGGAACGGGAGCTTCGTGCCCTGGATGTGCATCCCACAAATCTCCATCAACTGCAAGATGCTATCCTATCAATATGGGCCAAAATTTCTAAAGAATGCTTTCAGCACCTTGTTGAATCAATGCCACGTAGAATTAAGGCAGTTCTGAAGGCGAAAGGGGGTCAAACACAGTATTAGTATGGTGTTCCTAATAATCCTTTAGGTGAGTGTAGTTCACCCACACTTTATATTAATAAAAAATGTGTACAGTGCAAATACTGCTGTTGCATATACTGTGCATAAAATCTGAACTTTGGTAACTTATAAAAATAATGTCATATTTGCATAAACTGTCACTACCATATATCCCAACACTAACACATTAAGATAAGCTATGAAAAAATCATGTTCCTCTGCCTCTTTCTGGTTAAATAATGTTTATAGATGGGTTACAAAGTATTTATTAAGTAAAAAGACTGTTTGCTAACAGTTAAATGACAATTAACTAAAGATTAAATAACTAACAATTTACCATCTATTAATGATGGTTATTATAAAGTGTTACCGAAAAGATATGTTAGCATTTCCATATTTTGATATTAGAAGGGAAGGGATGCAGCTGCTTTCACAACTACCAATGCTTAAAAACATCCCAAGCTAATGTTTGATGCACGGAATTTATTGTGTGGTTTTCCTTACGCCCCATTTGGTAAATAGATTATCACGGTGGAATAGTTAGTATAGCATGCTATGCCACTTTCATCAAAACATATTACAAAGCTATAGCAATGACATGTCATTAAATACGATAAACAGTGATTCTGGAACAGATCTGCGTCTTCCTTATCCCGTTAAAAAACATATTATAGTATGTAACCATATTCCGTCCGTTCGAAAAAAAAGTTGCACTAACTGTTCGTTACAAGCAGCATTTGCCGTCAGGCAGGTAGCTAACATAAACGTATTTTTGCTAGCCTGCTGCAATATTACACCATTTGTACAAGACAAGTAGAGCTATTTTATCCAGTGTGATTTATCACTTACCACTATCTTGTTTTACCTTTCTCTTATTTCTTTTCTTTCTTTTCTGGCTTCCTGATGCATAATTCCGCTTCATGATGACTGCCAAGGAGGTTTTGTATTTTGCCGGCAGCAGAGATCACGTGGTTGGCTAGCTGCTGTCAGCTACTACTGAGGGGGGCCCCCTTGAGGGGGATCCCGATAACAGTGTCATTGCACTTTACTGCATTGACTATCAAAGGGGTGCTCACACAGTTTGTCGTTGCATTTTATTCTTAACCAGTCGTTGTCTTGGGGCCCCAGGCCAGCTCGGGGCCCCAAGCAATTGCTTGGTTTGCTTGCCTTGTCGCGACGGGCCTGCACACGTTAGTTATGTCCGTTTTTACTGGTGATGACGTGGTGCGCGAAATGACACTTGGGTGATCATCGCTCTCCACTTCCTGTGAAGTGATGTATTGATGTTCCCTTATTCCCTATGCCATGCGCAGTGCCCTTCGAACTAAACATGTTCGCTACCTTCGGATTGGAATCTCACTTAAGATGGCGGAATACCCTGTGAAGTCCACTTACGGTCAAATGGAACGCACCTCTAGAGCGACGTTGTTGATTGTTTGAGCATGTGACTGTGCGTTTCTCCTTGTTTTCTATTGTTATGCGCAGCATATTTCCCACGCGCACAAACACAGTTAAAAAACGAAATTCAGGTCCTGCATTTATTAAGACAAACCTAGTAAAACGAATGCAGTCTATACACTGACTTGGCAGCTCTGTGAAATGTAATACAACAGTGCCACCTACTGTCTAAATGCATTAACATTAAAAGTGTGAGGTGAAAATCTTTTGCATAGACATAAATAAATGGGTTTGTCAATTAGCCTGAAATAAACAAAAAAAATACGTGGTTGGTTTCGATACGTGACAGAGTTCCTGAGATATGGACGACTTCCTGTTTGGCGACTATGCCGCCGATTTCGTTTGGCTGTGACGGGCAAACGCTTCCGAAAATCAAAAATCCTTCTAGTAACTTTTGTGAGGCTTGGTCCAAGGATCATGTACGTCCAGTTTCGTGAAGTTCAGACCAAAATTGTGACCTGTGAAAATTTTGTTTCGCTTTCTGTTCAATCCACTATGGCAGACGAACGACATGGACTCGTGATGTCATCTTCGCGAGCAACTAACACCGGTACTGACCGGACGTTTTAAAGTTGGAACGGTGTCTCTGTCTCAAAGGGCCTAGGCGCAGGAGCAGGCCAAAATTTCTCTCCCGGGAATAATAATAATAACTAGAAAAATGCATTTCCGGAGGAACTGCAAAGTGTGCTTGCTCGGGTGCAGTGCACTAACGTTAGCAGGTAGTGGATAGATGCGAGATGCGAGAAAAAATGCGAGAATGCGAGAAAAAAGATGTCAAACTGTCTTTTATTTTCGAATTTAATTCCTCAATCAGTGCTGGACCGGCATTTTCTGTCTTCCGCTGAGCCCTGGCCGTAGACAGATCATATGTTTAACCCTGTCAATGCAGTGGCCTGCGTTGCGCTGATCTTATTCACACTATTGAGTGTAGGTGCAGCATTCTAACATTGAGTCATAATGAGCTGTTTGTGAAGAAATTATCCGCTTCCAAATTATGTCATTTTAATCACGATATTAAAACATTAAAAAACAATTTGCTCTTTATGGTGTGCGAGTGATAGAGCGCGGCAGCAACGAACCATCAGCTTGCAGCGTAACAACTTTGAATGCTCGGCCGAACAGCTGATCATAGCTGTACAGGGCGCCTTATTATTTTCCATCTCCATAAATATATCTAGTAGTAAAGCTAATGCAAGGGCTAGAAATCTATTAATCTTTTGCTGATACTTCCTTAGCTGTGTCTGAAACCGCTCACTCGTTCACTAATCCCTACATAGTGAATGGCAGTTGAGTGCACTACATCAGCAAAGAATTCGGACGCTGACATAATTATCACGCCAAAGAGCTCGGACAATTTGTCATAAACATTACCTACCCATCTTTAATATTTCCTTTTTTTGGCTGTATGAATTGTATGCAACAATTGTATGTATGTATTTTTCACGTTTATTGCGTTATTTGATTTAAAAAAAGATAATAAAAACACTTGCTTGTCATATTTATTTACTTTTTACATTTATATGTGAAAATAAAAGAGAACAAAACACTACACAACACATTTGTTTATTCAAATATAGATATAATGGTATATATAAATAAATAACCAGGCGTCTGGTCTTATAAATGATTGTTTTCTAACTCGCGTGCACCGTTGCCATGGTGACATTTGTTTATTTTTCATTCGCGCTCTATCGCCTTATCGTCTTGGATTGTGTTGGATTGTGGGAAATAGTGTCTCAGCAAGTGTACATCGTATGTACACTCGAATTCAGAGAGGATTGTGGGTAAAAGTAGTGAAGAATGTAGGGAATGATGTCGTTCACTCAGAATTCGGACACCACTACAAAATGGCCAACACCCTAAATAGGGCACTATATAGTGGATAGGGAGCGATTTCAGACACAGCTCTTGTCATCATGGAGAGCGCAGTTCACGATTGCATAGCAACGACAGACGCCACAGGAGAACAAGCGTTGTGGAAAGGAGACAGCGGCGCGCTCGCGCTTTCCACTTGTTTTTACACATCTAATGTGCGTTCCATTCGACAGGGTCCATACACAGTGTTCACTGCTCCTCTGCTCCGTGAGCACAGTATATCAGTTGAAGTGGACTTCACTGACAATAACCGCTCATTTGCAAACGTCATCAAAGAAAGTCAACGACGGAGTTGCGCAGATTATGATATAACATATATAGGACTACATTCATATTTTAATTTTTATTATTATATTATATATTTACAATTATATTGCACTATTTTACAACTACCTAAAATAAAATCACTTTACTTCACAAACTAGCTAAGCTGGCTGCATTCACTGAGGTAAATTATAATCATCAAAAATAGTATATGTAATATTCACAACAATAACCGTTAAAATACTGTCATTTGTATAACAATGGCGAAATGTATGAATACTTACACACATACGTAAACTCCTCCATCGTTAGTTATGACCGTTCTGACTGGTGATGACGTGGTGCGCGAAATGACAGTTGGGTGATCATAGCTCTCCACTTCCTGTGAAGTGATGTATCGATGTTCCCTTATTCCCTATGCCGTGCGCAGTGCCCTTCGAACTGAACATGTTCGCTCCCTTCGGATTAGAATCTAACTTAAGATGGCGGAAAACCCTGTGAAGTCCACTTCGCAGTCCACTTACGGTCAAATGGAGAGCGACGTTGTTGATTGTTTGAGCATGTGACTGCGCGTTTCTCCTTGTTTTCTATTGTTATGCACAGCATATTTCCCGTGCGCACAAACACAGCCACAGACAATGAATTGTTTGTTCGGTTAGCGAAGAAGAGCATGATGTATTTTGTATAAAGTTTTTTTTTTTTTTTTTTGTTATTAACTGCTTTGAGAACTGGAAATGCACAATTCATGCATACAAATCTGTATATATTAATAAATGAAGATGATTAAATTAGACCAATGCAAAAAACGAAATTCATGCCTGCATTTATTAAGACAAACCTAGTAAAAACGAATGCAGTATATACACTGACTTGGCAGCTCTGTGAAATGTAATACAACAGTGCCACCTACTGTCTAAATGCATTAACATTAAAAGTGTGAGGTGAAACTCTTGCATAGACATAGGTAAATGGGTTTGTCTATTAGCCTGAAATAAAAAAAAATAAAAAAATTCAGATCTTGTGCTTCCTCACATTGGAGTCCCGAGTTCATGTATAAAGTTTGGTTTCGATACGTGACAGAGTTCCTGAGATATGGACGACTTCCTGTTTGGCGACTACGCCGCTGATTTCGTTTGGCTGTGACGGGCAAACGCTTCCGAAAATCAAAAATCCTTCTAGTAACTTTTGTGAGGCTTGGTCCAAGGATCATGGACGTCTAGTTTCGTGAAGTTCGGACCAAATTTGTGACCTGTGAAACTTTAGTTTCGCTTTCTGTTCAATCCAATATGGCGGACAAACGACATGGACTCGTGATGTCATCTTCGCGAGCAACTTACACCGGTACTGACCGTACGTTTTAAAGTTGGAACGGTGTCTCTGTCTCAAAGGGCCTAGGCGCAGGAGCTGGCCAAAATTTTTCTCCCGGGAATAATAATAATAAGAAGAAAACTTAAGAAGAACAATAAGTGTGCTGCTTTCAGCAAGCACACTTAATTAAACAAAGTAATTAAAGGAGAACTCGGCAACTCTAGCGAACTCTAGTCACTTCTTCGCTGATTTTCCCTTTTGTTGTCGCATGTTTTTCCCACGAGCTCCCCCTACAGCTGTGGGGGGGCGTATATTTCACAACACGGTCGTAAAAAACTCACTTGCGGCGGCCTCCTCCCCCTCTCTACCGCTGCTCATGTGCGTTTGTTTTGATCGGAGCAAGCCAACTGTATCGTGTGGAGCTATGTCTACCGAGGTGGGTAATCTGGTAATTCATCATACATGCGTGTGTGTTTATGTCGAATTGCCGTAAAGCAATTCGTGTTTCGAGCTCGTTCTCGTTTCTCACGAGACTTCCAATTTCTATCTTGCTGGGACGGTAGTCCCCAAGTTGCAAGGTTGATTTTCCGCCTGGGAACGCTGGGGGGAGCGGGGAAAGTCACCAATATCACCAGAACAGGTTGTTTAACCATCCAAATGATTTCTAGACAGTTTTATTAAGTTAAAAAAGTTACCAAGTTCTCCTTTAAGGCTATCCCCAATGGCATAATTATCTTAACCCAATTCTCAAATGTATATATTATTAACAATCTTACAAAATCCCCAAATTTTTGTAAATGGTCTCTCCTGTTTTGATAAACGTTTTAATAACAATTTTATAAGAAATTCCTTTAATGTCAGATCCAATCCTTTATGTAAATCAAAATGGCTTAAACCTCATTGTATATCTTGGCATTACCATATAAATATGTTATTTCTAATAAAGTAAAATAAATCATTTACAAAATTATTCATAGATTTTATCCTGTAAATTAGTAGATATATTCATACCGTTTGTGATAAATGTACTTTTAATAACACATAAGAAGATATTGAACATTTAATTTTTTATTGCCCCTTTTCTATTTCTTTTTGGACTGACTTTAAAATAGACATGACAAAAAAATTCAACAGAACTCTTACTTTAGAATCTCATGAGATTTTTCTTTGTTTTCTAAACCCATATTTTTCTGAAAAACAAAATTATATGATTAATCTTAATTATTTTGGCAAAGTTTTTTATTCTAAAATAAAAATAACTGAAAAGAAACCCTCATATATTACCTTTTATAATATTGATCTCACAGTATACATTGAAACTCTTTCAAACATGAAATCACAAAACAAAAAGCTTATAAAAATATTTTTTAAAAATCAAAAGAATCAGAATTCAAATTCATGTTACATGCCGTAATATTATATAGCACCTTTTATCACAGTATTGTTTTTTATTTATTTATTATTATTATTAATAATTATAATTATTTGTTGTTCATACTCTGAACTGGACCAGGATGCCTTGTGTTTGTGTAACACCCACTCGTCAGAAGTATAGGCTACACAACAATATTTACTGAATGCTTGACTCAATGCCAACAGCAACTACAATTTGGTTCAATACACTGAGCCAGATCAATGGGCCAATCAGAAGATACAAAGCTCGAAGGAGGCAAAGCACACACAACACACAAGCTTGAGGTCTTAGATTTTTGTTCTATTGGCTGTTATGATTTTTTTCTTTGTGTTGATGTAATGAATATAATGAACAGTAAATAATAAATGACAAAGATAAACCAAATGAAATGTCAAACTTTGGTAACACTTTAGAATACTGTATCTTACTTACTGCATAACTAATAAGTAATTATTGAAGAGCTAATAGGTAATTATTCATTAACTACTTCTTCACTACTGTTAGGAAGATGTGTTAACTAATCAGTATGTAATATATTTTTATGATTGTGTTAAGTAACAGTTAATCAATAAATAATGAATTCTGTCATAACTCTTGAAGAACTACTACTAATTATCAACTAATTAAGGTTCAAGAAAAATAACTAAGAAGTAACTACTAATGAACAGTCATACAAAACTAACCTCAGATTAGTTTTTATATTTTATATACAGTACTGTGTGTGTCTGTTTTCCTCAGCATAGAATGCCATTGAGTTAATTCATGTTTGAGGCAATGACTGAGGGGAACTTATTAGTAATTCATAAATAATTATCAAATAATTCTGCAGGAATTACTTAGAACCTGGAACAGTATTCTAAAGTGAGAATATAGGGAACTCATTAGTAATTAATAAATAATTATCAAATAATTATCCAGGAAATAGGCTACTTATAACCTGAAACAGTATTCTCAAGTGAACATATAAGGAAATTAATTGGTAATTAACAAATAATTATTAGATAATTCTTCAGGAATTACTTGGAACCTGGAACAGTATTCTAAAGTGAGAATATAGGGAACTCATTAGTAATTAATACAGAATTACCACATACTTCTGACTCAAATCAAACTTACTGTAAAAAACACATTATTAACAGTATTATCTAAACCTTTGTAAAATAGATAAGTTATCATACATTATGATACATTTTGCTAATTAAATAAAAAGTTTGCTTATTTGCAGATCAATATATAGCCTAGTAAATGTCTGCACTTATCTTTCTTATTAGTGCTGAAGAATGACTAAAACTGGCTAGAAAATAAAATAAAAAACATTGATCTCAGTGCTTTTTACTTTTCAAGTAATTACCTTTGTACTTTTACTAAGGTAATTTTGAAAATGAATAGGCCAATAGTTTATCATTTTACTGGAGTAATATTTTATTGGGTTATCTGTACTTTTACTCAAGTACTTGATTTGTGTACTTCATCCACCACTCCACTGCTAAAATAAAACGGTTTATTGTAGTAACCACTGTGTATGACTGTTCATTAGTAGTTACTTCTTAGTTATTTTTCTTGCACATTAATTAATAGATAATTAATAATAGTTCTTCAAGAGTTATGACATAATTCATTAGTTATTGATTAACTAACTGAAACTTAACACAATCATACAATTCTATTACATACTAATTAGTTAACACATCTTCCTTAGTAGTTAACAGTAGTGACTTAAGTGTTAATAAATAATTATCTATTAGTTCCTCAATAATTCCTTATTAGTTATGCAGTAAGTAAGATACAGTATTCTAAAGTGTTACCCAAACTTTTAACAAAAAGGGGAAAAAATACAATATGATCAACCCTAATCAAGTTCTTATTTGAAAGAAAATTGATAAACCCAAAAAGAAAAACAAGTGAAATAAATTCTTCAACAAAACTTTTTCTTTCTTGACTCTTTGGTTGATAAATTACCTCTTTTCTTTTCGGCTTAGGTTTGAATTTCTTGGTTTCTCTAATTTAAATATGACTATTTGTTGTAGATTAATAGTTTCGTTTAGTTTAGTAAAGTTTAGTTTCGATTTGAGGTCCTAATTTTCCTGTCTTTACTGTAGTTTAACCCAGTTGCTTCAAATGCAACTCAAATCAGTATTTTAACCCAGATGGTTCCATTAGAGTAACAATTGACATGAATTTACCTCAAAAATGTACAATATGTTTATATAACCAAATAACACTTCTTTTAAGAGATTCGATAAATTCAGTTCAGAAAAATATACCTCAGTCCATTCGATAAATTCAGTTCAGAAAAATATACCTGAGTCCATCAGAGTTCAGAAGGGAAAAACGACACCACTAAGTGGATAAGAAGTAAAAAATCCAAATTCAGTCTGGGGGGCTCACCATCTTTCTTTTCTCTCAGCGCGGCTTGATGAATCCTCACCATGTACGTAAATCACAGCGGAAAATCCAAATTTCTACACAAACAACAAAAACTGGCCTGTACACACAGGATAACAATTTTAGAAACTCATTTTTTAACTCTGTTTCAACAGTATTTACTCTTCACACCAACATTTAATATTCATTTACAACATAGGCCATACTTCATATACAATGAACATATCACTTAATTTTAACACGCATAGGAATACAACACACCGTTGTAATTCATCACATATATGAAAATAAATCCACAACTCGCCGATTCCTCTGAATTAACAGTGTTCTGTTAATATTTTCTCCAGATTACATGACGAACTTTGATGACTCAACAACTGAACGATGACTCAACTAACTTTGGCTCGATATTTCGGATCAACAAGGCCATAACAGGTAAGCTCTTTCACAAAACTTTTCAAATTGACACTTAATTTAACTTTAAATAACTTTTATCTGCTTTTAGTAGTCGTTTACTAATTATTTCTCAAAATTAGATAGTTTATCTCAAATTTCTTAAAGGGGGGGTGAATTGCTGTTTCATGCATACTGAGTTTTTTACACTGTTAAAGAGTTGGATTCCCATGCTAAACATGGACAAAGTTTCAAAAGTTAAGTTGTATGTTTGAAGGAGTATTTTTGTTCCAAAAATACTCCTTCCGGTTTGTCACAAGTTTTGGAAAGTTTTTTTCGAGTATGGCTCTGTCTTACGTAAGATAGAGCGGAATTTCCTTATATGGGTCCTAAGGGCACTTCTCCGCGGCCGCGCGCGCACTCGCAGACCAGAGAGAGAAGAGAGCGAAAGCAGTACGTTACCTCAAAGCGCTCTGCTTGGCTTTTAGGGAAGTCAATGTCACCAAAGAAGTGGGTTTTTGGTTGGCAGGGCAAGACAACCCTGCACAGATTCCCAAAGAACCCAGCGTTAAGGGAATAGTGGATGGAGTTTGTTTTTTCGAAGCATCAACGGAGGTTGTGCACGACTCTTTGTTCCCTGCATTTCGGCGATGATTGTTTTATAAACAAAGCCCAGATCGACTTATTTGCAGATCGTCTAATGCTTAAGGATCGAGCAGTCACGGTGAGTAAACTACTTCAAATGTCTCTCTGTGTTGTTGTTAGATCAGTTAGCACAGCTATAGCACACCGCCCACACGGCCCGCCCCCAGCCGCTCGGTTTTTTCCGGAAAGACTCGGTACAGCCAATCTTTAACTTATAAATATAATAAAACTAAAGACGTTTTGGAGATATGAAGGATGCAATACTACTCTATAGGTACTCAAGATTAACAGGAGATTGAGTGAAAATGAGCATTTCACCCCCCCTTTAAGCTTTGTTCTCATGCATTTCTCCGTTTCATCTCCCTCTCAATGTCAATGTCAGTTATCCTGAAAACATGAATGCTAAAACGGTCTCTAATCGGTCTAATTGTGTGAAGTGGAATATAAATGAAAACTTCTTGTTTATTGATCTGAATGTTGCTGTAGTGCTGGATATCAGTCATGTGATCATCACGGCCCAATCACAGCCACCGTACTGATATCCAGATCAACAGCACTCTTACTCATGTGATATGGATTAAATATTGGAAACATGATGAAAGCAGGAAGATCCAGATCTACAGGAGTGACGTTTACTGACTATTGACCGGTAAGATCCTCAGAGAGTTAAAATAACACCAGAAGAATGGAAAGAGTGTGTGAGTGAAGGTGGTTGTGAATGTGTGTAGATGTGTGTTAGTTACAGGATCAGAGAACGACACCGTTCCTCTGACATAGTCCAGATTCACTCTCACACGATCAAGCTTCTGTTTAACACGAAAACCAGAATCTGAAGGCCGTCCGTATGAATTATATTCCACACTCCAGACATCAGTGTTGAAGAAATCACCTCCCTTCCTCTGGTTTGATGCTGTAGTTACTCCAAGACTCCAGCGTGAACTCTCTTTAACCTCCACATCCCAGCAGTGTGTTCCTGAGTTAAAACTCTTTGAACCCAGAACACAGTAATAATAGTTAAATCTCTCTGGATTATCAGGAACAGTTTGATTGTTCCAGATGTTTCTCACACTGGTCAGATCATCAGACAGGACGAGATCTGGATGAGCCGTGTTTGGATCCAGAATCACAGGAGCTGATGAGACACAATCAACAGAAGCTTTTATTCTGATCTTCATATAATGATCAAGAGTGAACCCAACACAGATTATTATGAATTATGACACTCGTCCTGTTGATCAAACACATTTTCCTCTGATCACTGTCAGTGCTGTTATTAGTTTCACACTCGTTTTTATCATCAGCGTTTAACGGCATCAACTACAAACATTAAATATGAGATTCAGACATTTGTGTCCATCAAGAGAAACTGATACTTTGGGAAAGTTAAATAACAATAAATCACTGAGATCTGTTGAGATTTATGCTGTAGATGAAGAACTGTAAGTGTGTGTCTGATCTTCAGCATCTGATCATCTTCATTTTATTGGCTCTTATAGTCTGTATTTTGTTTTAAATTAGTTTATTATGACTGTCTGTTGTGTTTGATTTACAATCATGAATCACCTTGAACACTTCCTAGCAACGCCCTAGCAACCATTGTCGAGCACCCTAGCAACCCAAATCCAAAGAGGGATATCTTCTAATCTGAATGTCATAGAGGAGTTGCGGTTGGTTTATATCATTCATACTGGCACGCAGCCTTTGAAGTAACATCATTTGCAGCTGCCAAGCCACTCCCTAGCAACTAAACAGAGTACCCTAGCAACTGTTCAGCAAGACCCATATTTCTGCACCAGAACATCATAAAGACATGGTGGTTGGCTCCTTTGACTAATGCTAGCAAATAGGACTTCCATCATGTCACAGAATGGTAAATAGTGAAGTGAGGATTCAAGTGCAGAAGGATAATTTATTAAATAAATAAACAAAACAAAACTACAAACAAAACTCCCCGTGGGGGGATAACGAGACAGGTCTCAGGTGGGAACAGGAACACAAGGGAACATGGACAACGAACCAGCACAGGACTGCAAACACAGGGAGACTAAATAGGGAAGCAAACAAAAGAGGGTAATGAGGAAAACAGGTGGGGCAAATTAATCAATAATCAGGTAACAAGATGGGAGGGGCTAGACAATTGACAGGAGAGCACATGGCACAAGGAAATACATGACAAGCCATGTGCTCACAACAAACCAGACTATACACAAACATGACAAACTCTGTCACCAAACAGAGGTGACAGAACCCTGGCATTACCCCCCTTCAAAGGGGACGCCACGTGGCGTTCCCAATGAGAGACACCAAAAACAAGACAGGAACGAGACATAAAACCAAACAACAACAGACCAGACAGACAGATCAAAACACAAAGACAGGGAGGGGAGGGAGGGAAGCCAGCCCGGTCAGTACCCGCCTAGCGGGTCAGAAAGTCTTAGGTGACCAGGGAGGGATGGGAGGGTTGAGCAAGGGCAGAGCAGAGTGGACAGGCGTCCAGGGTGGATCAGACAGTCCATCGGACGGCCAGGGCGGATCAGGCAGTCCATCGGGTAGCCACGGCGGAGACGACCCCTCGGGCGGAGACGACCCCTCAGGCGGCCACGGCGGAGATGACCCCTCGGCCAGCCATGGCGCAGAAACAGAAACCGGCTCAGGCACAGGAACAGACACCGGCTCAGAAACAGGAACAGAGACCGGTTGAGGAACAGACACCGGCTCAGGAACAGACACAGGCTCGGTGGTGGCCATCTTGTCCAGAGACACTGGCTCAGCGACGGCCATCTTGTCCGGAGACACTTGCTCGGCAGACATGACGTGAACAGTCTCTGGATCGGCAGACGTGACGAGAAGAAGCTCAGGTTTGGCAGGTCCAACGTGAAGAGATTCAGGCTTGACAGGCAGCATGGTTGGGGTTGGCAGGGCAATGAGCTTGTGCGGCGCCGGCAGGGTTAGGAGCTTGGGTGGCACCATCAGGGCAAGGAGCTTGGGTGGCGCAGTCAGGGCAAGGAGCTTGGGCGGCGCCATCAGGGCAAGACGCTTGGGCGGCAACGGCCGGGCAAAACGCTTGGACGGCGCCGGCAGGGCAATGAGCCTGGGGACGGCCTCTGGGCTAACAGCAGGCTTAGGAACGACCTCCGGGCCTAGTGGGTAACCGGAAGCCTTCCTCCTCCTCCGTCTCCGTGAGCGAGGCGGCGCTGCAGCCTCTTCGGCCACCACTGGGGGCGCTGCAGCCTCCTGGGCCACCACTGGGGGCGCTGCAGCCTCTTGCACCACCAATGGGGGCACTGCAGCCTCTTGGGCCACCACTGGGGGCGCTGCAGCCTCCTGGGCCACCACTGGGGGCGCTGCAGCCTCTTGCACCACCAATGGGGGCACTGCAGCCTCTTGGGCCACCACTGGGGGCGCTGCAGCCTCTTGGGCCACCACTGGGACCACCGGACCAGGTGAAACAGCGGAAGTCTTCTTCTTCCTCCGCTTGTGAGGGCGAGGTTGTGGGAAGGAGCCTACCACCTCTGGGAGTGCTGCAGCTTCTTCGGGACCCCCTAGGAGCACTGCAGCCTGCCTAACTGGAGGACTCTTTCGTCGGTCCAGAAAAGCAACGAACTTCCAAAACGTCAATTGCTCCAGCCCTGCCATTGTCCAAACATCGACGGGTTCCTCAAGGGCGTAGTTAAACAGGTCCTTAAGGGTCATCTCACCCAGCCCCAGCCCCTCAGCAGCAGAGCTGAATTCCAGGGCAAAGTCTCTAACATTCGTCCCCTTCTGATGAAGGGAACTCAAGGCGGTGAACTTTACGATGCGTTCATAACGCGGGCAGGAAATAGGAGAGGCTGGTGGCTGGCGTGAATCCTTCCGCTGAATCCTCATTGTGGCTGGTTCGTTCTGTCACGGAATGGTAAATAGTGAAGCGAGGATTCAAGTGCAGAAGGATAATTTATTAAATAAATAAACAAAACAAAACTACAAACAAAACTCCCCGTTTTGGGAAAACGTAGTGATGTGACATTTGAACCGAGGCGTTGGAGCTTGTGACGAGAAAAAATGGGCGTGCCAGATGAAGCCGCGATTCGAAGCTTGTTTTGTTAACGTGAAAATCACGTGACTAATGACAAACGAGGCCTCGGTTTTTTGTGGATACGTCATCGGTTCGGTCTGAGTATCGCTTCCGGATAAAGGGGGTTTGAAACTCGCGCCACCTTGTGGGTGTTGTCAGGAGTAGTAGAAGCAGTTGAAGTAGTGTCAGAGAGTTAGAGAATTCCCATTGTCATTGTCGATTGTGTCATATATGTGTTAGGGCTGTATATTATTACATTATATCAGGTTAGAATAGTTATAGTATATTGTTTTTATTAATTATAGCAGGCCTAGCTATATTATAGTCTTGTTATATTAATTAGATAAGATTATTTTGATTGCTTTGGATTTTTGGATCTGGACTGGACTACTTTTTGATTTGGATTGCCCTTTTGGATTTGTTTGCTTTTTGTGACCTCTTCCTTTTTCCTGGTAATGGAGCCAGCCAGAAAGAGGAAATGCTCCCCTGTCTGGGCTTAACAGAAGCATCAGTATCCTCATTTATACCAGCTGGCACTGGCATTTTTATGTTCCCCTGCATCCTCTGTGGCTGGAGAGGTTTTGTCCAAGAAGAGGAATCGTCTAAACCCCAACACACTTGAAAAAATTTCCCAATCCCATAAGCACAACACTGCACTAAAACTAGTAACAGATCACTGCACAAAACCCACCAGAAACAATTCTTAACTTTTCCAACCCCAGACTATTCTGTTGCAGTTTACTTTATTACACTCCCTCCACCATAAGCACTCCACTCAACACAGTGTCACTTTTGCTGTTCATACTGTCACTATCCAAACAATTTATGAATAATTAATTAATTGTGTGTGTGACA
This sequence comes from Squalius cephalus, assembly GCF_949319135.1. Classification (NCBI taxonomy): domain Eukaryota; kingdom Metazoa; phylum Chordata; class Actinopteri; order Cypriniformes; family Leuciscidae; genus Squalius; species Squalius cephalus. The sequence goes on from NC_137137.1 coordinate 34,716,856, forward strand.
GTTGTCCCTGCACAAGTAAATTCAGACAGAGAAAGATACATTTTATACCCAGGCAATGGACAAATGTCTGCTCAGGTCATTGGTTCAAAATTAATTAATTTGTCTGCTATTTCTTTGCACAGTAGTTAGGTGTCACTGGTGAGCAATGCTGAATGAAGCTTCGAGTAATGAACCTTTGAGTGAAGCAATGGGCTGTGAGGTCTCAGTGGTTCAGGAAGCCTCATTTTGCCATCACTAGGAAAACGAGACAGGTCTCAGGTGGGAACAGGAACACAAGGGAACATGGACAACGAACCAGCACAGGACTGCAAACACAGGGAGACTAAATAGGGAAGTAAACAAAAGAGGGTAACGAGGAAAACAGGTGGGGCAAATTAATCAATAATCAGGTAACAAGATGGGAGGGGCTAGACAATTGACAGGAGAGCACATGGCACAAGGAAATACATGACAAGCCATGTGCTCACAACAAACCAGACTATACACAAACATGACAAACTGGGAATGTCAGAGCTCTGTCACCAAACCAGATATAAACCAAACAGAGGTGACAGAACCCTGACACATCATGCTTCACATGCTAGCAGCTACATGCTAATAGCGATTAACTAAGTGTTGAAACATGTCAACAATGCTAACTAAAACGCAGTAGCAGCATTCTAATCATGTTAGCACCATGTTAACAACATGTTAATTATATTAGCATCATGTTAACAACATCTATGTCATGAAGAACCTCTAACTCTCCACCCATCCATCATGTCCAGCTCAGATCTCCTGCAGTCAGACTCACTGTTTTGGACGATGTCCTGCATCTTCTTCCAGACTCTGAACGGCAGGTTGCCCAAGTATCGTGGTACATGAATCAAAGCTCCAGAAGCCATCTGTGGATCCGGCTGTGAGCTCTGGACTCTGGAAGAACATTCAGGAGTCAGAACTGCAGTGGCTTTGGATCAGAACCAGAGAGACCAGAGGCAGGAGCAGATCACTCACCTTTCCATTGAGCCTGGAAACTCCTGCAGAACAAACACACCATTTATCATCAAGAACTCAATCAATCATCAATCAATCAACCAATGATCTGAAATCAGACCTTCAGAAAGCAGACATCATTGGCTTTCATCATCTCCTCCATGTCTTTGATTGTGTGTGAAAGAGCTGAGATGTGTGTGTTCATCTCCTCCAGCTTCTCCTTCATCCTCTGCTTCTTCTGCTCCTCTTCCTCCCTCAGTGAAGTGACTGTAGCTTCTTCTTCATCTCTGAGAAACTGATGAAGCTTCTCAAACTGCTGTTTAATCTGACGCTCTGTGTGCTCAGCTTGAGACTGAAATCAAAGCACATTCACTTCAATCATCTCAATCGACACACATCATTAATATCCAAGATAAACTCGGATACCCGACATAAAACGGATCCAGAAGCAGATTGCTTCTAGTCATTTACAGAAATAATAAACTGTTATCCATTATATCAGATCATAACTGTATAACAGCTGTAATGAAAATGACTCTCGTCTCTGTTTCCTCACCTTGATGTGTTGAACTGTTTCCTCAAACTCTGCTTTCATTTCTTCATTGCGTTTAAGTTTCTCTTGTAAGGACTTCAGTGCTGTATTGAGCTCCTCCTAGAATTGAACAAAAATACATAAAACACCAGATTACAGTGAAGAGAAGACAATACAATACAGTGATAATGCAGTGAAAAAGTATTTGCCCCCATACTGATTTCTTCTGTTTTTGTGTACATCTCATACTTAATTGATTCAGAAATTGCAACCTGAGTAAACACAAAGTACAGTTTGTAAATAACAATGTTATTTATTGAAACAAAAAAAGTTCTCCAATACCAACTGGGTCGGCATGAAAATGTATTTGCCCCCGTAGTTACTAATTCCTCAGATCTATGAAACTGCATTTATAATGTAGTTCAGCTGGACTAAACACAACCAGTCCTGATCACTGCAGGCCTGTTCAATCAGATCAACACTGAATACTGAAGCCTGATTGGTTCACGTCTGTGCCCCTGTAGAGACAAATGGCTTTTCAGCCCACTAAAACTGACGGGGCCGACTGCATATTTAAGTCGGGCTGAAAACTATTTTCATCAGAAGTTTTCTCTTTCAAGTGTGAAGGTCATCTCCTCGCTGTCTCCAAAGAGAAGAAGATAGGAGCCTTTCTGCTCGCCGTTAAAAGCTACAACCAAAAAGTACAACCAAAATATTCGACTGTGTTTTACAGCTACTTCTTCCTCGCTCCAAAGAAGGATGGCGGCCTCAGGCTAATCCTCGATTTGAGATGTCTGAACTGCGCTCTGGTAAGACGGCCGTTCAGAATGCTAACTTTGAAACGAATCCTCTCACAGATCTGATTGTTTTTTTATCAGTGGATCTGAAGGACACATACTTTCATATCCAGATAGCCCCTCATCACAGTTCTTGAGATTCACGGAGGGGTGGCTTACCACCCTACAGTCCTACCATTCGGACTGTCTCTTGCTTCGCGCACTTTTATGATATTCGTGGATGCGGCCCTCTCCCCCTGAGACAGATGGGAGTTCACATCCTGAATTACCTCAATGATTTGCTGTTTTTGGCCTAATCGAAGGCCTGATCGCACTTTGCTCCTCACAACGGCCGACCTTCGGCCTCTCTCGCTAAAGACGCCCTTCTGCCGGCTCTATTATCGGTCAAGCGAGTTGGTGATCTGTAGGCTCTTTCAGTGGACGCATTCTGCCTCGAGTTTGGGCCTAATGACAGTAAAGTCCTCCTTAGACCAAGACAAGGCTTTGTGCCTAAGATGCTTTCCACGCTCCCTTTAGAGCTCAGTTCTTCTGTTCTTCTGTTCACTTCTGTTCTGCGCTAGTAGCACGGCGCTCTTGGATTGCGTTCCCCATAAGTGTCAGCTACTTATGCAAGGCGAGTGAACAGTATCGAAAGGAATGTTCCAGTTACTAACGTAACCCTGTTTCCCTGAGATAACGGGAATGAGTATTGTCTAATTTGTCGTGCTACTGTACACAAGTTGATGCTGTCGCTCATCAGTAGAAAAATTCGGACGAAAATGGCTTTCGGTGTGACTTGAATAGGCAGTCGGTCTTGTCCGTTTTGGCGGACTGAAAAGTAATTTGTCTGTGCAGAGACGTGAACCAATCAGGCTTCAGTATTCAGGGAAAAACTGAGTTTTCCTCATAAAAAACTGAGTTTTCCTCAACCAGTCCTGATCACTGCAGCCCTGTTCAATCAGATCAACACTGAATACTGAAGCCTGATTGGTTCACGTCTGTGCCCCTGTAGAGACAAATGGCTTTTCAGCCCACTAAAACTGACGGGGCCGACTGCATATTTAAGTCGGGCTGAAAACTATTTTCATCAGAAGTTTTCTCTTTCAAGTGTGAAGGTCATCTCCTCGCTGTCTCCAAAGAGAAGAAGATAGGAGCCTTTCTGCTCGCCGTTAAAAGCTACAACCAAAAAGTTACTGATGCAATGCTCATGATCTCAGGTAACAGAGGTTACGTTAGTGACCGGAACGATCTGTGTTTATGACTCGTTATGGTTTTTTACATGTGAATCAAGAAACATTTGTCTTACCTTATATGATGAAACCACTTCACTGATGGGTCTGAATTTATGATTGTCATGTTGTTTTGAATCTCTGCACACTAAACACACAGGCTGTTTGTCCTCCAGACAGAAGAGTTTGAGTTTCTCACTGTGTAAACTGCAGATCTCCTCAGACCCTGATGAACGCCTCTCATTTCTCTCCTTCAGGAACGACTCACACAAGTTTTTTAACACAAGATTAACTGGAGGATCAGATCTTGAGGATCTTCTCCTGCAGAAAGGACATTCCTGAGATTCCTTGGTTCTCCAGAACTGTTGAAGACACTCTTTACAGAAACTGTGACTACAGGATAAAATAACAGGAGCCTTGTAGATTTCACAGCACACAGGACAAGAAATTTCTTCTGCAGAGACATTTAGTGAAGCCATTTTCACTGTTTGAGCTCCAGCAATCTAAACTTTACTTTCACTTTCTGAACGACAGTTTCAAAAACAAATCACCATGAGAATCACAAAGATCAGAAACAAACTTGTTCAGAAAGGAACTTCTCAAATTCTTCTGTAAAGTTTTTCCCTTCGTACTCCACTGATCGCTGATTCTTTATTGCTTTTGTCGAGACAAAGTCAGTATGGCAGAAAAGAGAAATAACAAGTCAGCCTCTTCCTCGTTAATGTTGTAAGTGCCACCCTCTTACAACACTAACAAGGAAGAGGCTAACTTGTTATTTCTCTTTTTTCTCAGCTTCTGATCATGTTGGTGTGTTGAAACAGGTCAAACAACAACATCAGTGTCCTGTACCATGATGGTAGTTGAACAAACTCAGGGTTTCAGGATGAGTTGACAAAACCAAACCAATCCAGCCTGGCTTTGTTGGTACCATGATGCTGTTCATCAACATTCTCTGTCAGCTCAGGCTTTGATCCTGAGTTTAGGATTGACATCAGTAGCGAACAGCCAATCACAGGCTGAGAAAGAGGAAAACTGAGATTCATTTCTCGCAAGAGAAGCAGCGTGATTCACTACAGAATATTAAGAGATTGAAAAATATAAAGAATTTAAACAAATTTACACAGCAGGAAGAAAATAGCTGTCTATGAAAGAGGACAACTAAAAGAAAAAGTCTTGCTATTTCAGTGCAAGTAAAAGTTGTGAAGTTAGTTTATACAGTTGATAAAGGTATAGAGAGAATTGAACGTTTAAGCTCACATGCAGTCATTTTATAGCTTTATCTATTGATTCAAAAGCGTATTTATATTACCTTTATATATTTATACAATTAAACTGTGCGTAATAATAATAATTTATAAACTAAAATTGTACATGTGTAATCGATTAAGGGTACAATTACATAAATCATACAAAATTATTACAAAATTATTATTCTAAATAAGCAATACTAAAAGCCGGACTATTTTGTCTTTAAAAGTCATTTGCTGTGTAGTGATCTTAGAGTGGAAACAAGTGGAGTGACTTTATTACATCAGACATGTGACACTTTGCTTACAGCTGATTGGTCCAAGTTCGGTTTGCAACCAACCACTTTCATGGTGCCTAAAACCCAGGGTTGGTGCAAACTAACCTGAAACACACCTGGCTATCCCCCTAAACCGGCTTCATAGTACAGGCCCCTATACCTGTCATGATTCCTGTCTTGTGTTCCCCTTGTCTTGTGTGGACTTTTGTTATTTCCTGTTCTGTGCCATGTTTTGAAATTTGTAGTTTTTCTTGTTGAATAGTTCATGGTTGTTCCCATTTATGTCTTGTTCGCCAATCTCCCCTTGAGTGTAAATATACCCCAGTGTTTCTCATGTTCTTTGTCTGGTGTTGTCCTTCTATGGATGTTGTGTGTGTGTGTGTGTGTGTGTGTGTGTGTGTGTGTGTGTGTGTGTGTGTGTGTTTGTGTGTGTGTGTGTGTGTGTGTGCTTGTGCTTGTTGTGTGTTTTGTTTGCCTTCCTTGCATGTGTCTGCATTTATCAGTTTTGCCTGGATTTACTTTTATTATGTTTGTTTGAATAAATGTTTTCTGCATCTGGATCCCACTCTCGTTCCTCAACAGCCACCGTTACAATCCCACCGAGCAGTACATAAATAACACACACATATTTATTGCTGCGTGAATACTGTAATGAGTGTCATTTACTCACATCATATTTATATTGTACGTGTTGTTTTCCTCAGCATGAAACAGGAGTTTTCCCTTGTCATGGTGGTTTTGCTCACTGGGGGTTTACGACACTCTTCTGTTCTCTGTAAAACGATTTGTAAAGCACTACACAAATACATTGGAAGTGAATTGAATTTCATTATCAAAAAACATGAAAACTTCTACTGTCTATTAACCTTTCCCATCTCTGACATTTCCCATATTTGTGGAGCGTTCATCAACCATTTACAAGTCATTGCAAAATAACAAGCTGTCGAGTGATTTTTACAAACGGCCGAGTCTGTGTGTTTGTGTGAGGAGGAGAAATAGAGCCGTGGATGGATCATGAAATTAAAGAAACAGAAAGAAAAGGGAAGAGAGAGAGAGAGAGAGAGAGAGAGAGAGAGAGAGAGAGAGAGAGAGAGAGAGAGAGAGAGAGAGAGTGAGTGACCCTGCCTGTCTCTGACTGAAACTTCACCATGTAAAGCGATTCATCCTAAAACAGCTGTACGTCACTGGAGTCAAGATGGATATAAAGCAAGTATTTTTTTGAAGAGAAAAATCAATAGCGTATTTTATTGCATGCTATAGTTATATATGGTATGAACACTTTAAATAAGCAGTATAAATTGCACAACATCTACTTTAAACATTACTGTGAATGGATGAATCTCAAAAGGAGTCAACAGATTTCCAAGTCATATTTTACAAGGACTAAAACAAGGAAAACAAGGAAATTATTTAATTCTTATTTTCACTCTTATTTATTGGATTGTGACGTCATTCACAGTCATGCGTGTGTACATGACATGAACAGGTGGCAGGTCCATTATAGAAACAATATGTAAGATTTTTTAATAAAATATTCAAAAACCACTTACACAGTGTGATATATTTCAGTTGTTATCCCAAAAGTTCCCAAGGATTTGTAAATCCAGAGAAATTCCAGTTTTAAATAATGGCTCGTCCTTTGTCATTGTTGCCTATCAATGACGTAATATCCGCGCTATCCTCGGTTTCGCTTGTAGAAACTAGAGATATATAGAGAAACCATATATATATATATATATATATATATATATATATATATATACAAAGATTCCTCATTAGCGGCCGTTTCAATATATATCTATGATATTGCAGATGCTGTTGTGGTGTCGTTCAGTCATCATGGATCACGATCATTGATTCCGAGTTCAGAAATTCCACAAAAAAAACATAAACCTTGATCAACTGAGGCAAGCAAGCTTTGGGAAAAACATAGATATAAAACAAGGATCAATATTGGCGTGGAGTTTTCGAGATGGAGAGCTTCACGACAAACTTGGACTTGACAGAGACTCAGTTATCGCATGTGTTTTAATAGACAGGTAAGCAAATATATATGATTTATTGTACACATATTATATTCCACTTTGTTTGTAGCCTACTTCAGTAATGCTTCTTATCAAGTCTATGGCAGTGAAATTAAATACAGTATGTGTTGCACAAAAACATTAAGCCATAACTTGCAAATACTGTGGTTTCGCTCAAATGTACTTTTAGTACGATTGTTTTAAATGGGTAAAACTGCGCAGCATTAAAGGATTAGTTCACTGTCAAATAAAAATGTCCTGATAACTTACTCATCCAAGATGTTCATGTCTTTCTTTCTTCAGTCGAAAAGAAATGAAGGTTTTTGAGGAAAACATTCCAGGATTTTTCTCCATATGGTGACTTCAACGGGGTCCAACGGGTTGAAGGTTCAATGTCAGTCTCAATCATAGGTCTCATTGCAGCTTCAAAGTCTCGACACGATCCCAGGCTACTTGACAAATGAAAATCACAAACATGACACTTATTCAAACTAGATGTACCGCATGGCGGTACAAAATATGACCGCCGCTCAGGCCTGCACTGGCTTTCCACAAAAATAAATGTCGTGGAGCAATTTGGCTGTATTGCGTGTTTATGTATATACCTAAAAAAAGTAGTAGTATGTGCATGTCTGTCTGTGTGTGTGTGTATGTGTGTGTGTTTGTGTATGTGTGTGTCTGTGTGTGTGTGTGTGTGTCTGTGCGTGTATGTATGTGTGCGTACATGTGTGTGCGCGTGTGTGTTTGTGTGTGTGTGTCTGTGCATGTGGATTTGTATGTGTGTGTATGGGTGTGTGTCTGTGCGTGTGGATGTCAGTGTGTGTGCATGCTTGCATTTGTTTGTATTCCTGCATGTGTGTGTGTGACAGTATCATCCGAAACCAGCAACCCTTCGCTCAACACCACCATCTACAGGCCGATGAGTGTACAGTCACTAAATGTGCACATAAATGAATTTATTTTATACCCCCCCATGGATGAAATTCTACGAAACTTAGCAAACCCCCAGAGGATGTCAAGTTAATCATAGACATGAAATATGGTGCAGTTCTGAACATCTCAACTGAAGATAGGGGCGATTAAAGCAGAATAATATTGCATTTTCATTTTTTATGGGAAGGGGCGCAAATCACAAATGAGTGATTATGGGCTAGGTTGATGTGGGCCCTTAAGACCAACATAGCATAAAAAATTCTTCATCCTCGGTGCCACGGTTCAGGTAGTTATTTAGGAAAAACTGCATTTTTGGGGTTTCGGGGGGCCCAGCGCGGGGGGGGGGGGGGGGGGGGGGAGTGGCCCCCGGGGACCAAACTAAATTTTTCCTTTAAAGTCTAGTGGGGCTACATGCCCACCAAATTTCATGTTCCCCGGTGTTTCGGTGTCCCTGGTATCGTTGACGAAAAATTCAGTAGATGACGAAAAAAATAAAAAAAAATAAATTGACAATCCCTATATGACCGCTTTCGCTAGCTACGCTAGCGGCGGTCATAATAATTTTATAAATCATCATAATGGCTTGGCTTCGCGAATGAAGATTTAGAAAGGACATCCACATCATCTACAGGCTGATGGCTGATGAGGCCTATGCGGGACAGGCAGGTCCTACCACAACGTCTGCAGGTAAAGGTCTGGTCCAGGATAGGTGCTGAGGGGACACGGTTCTTTCTTCTTCTCCTTTTGTCCTCCGCACTGGCCCTGCGGGCATCTTCAAAGAGGGAGGTAGCCTGATGGACTGTGCGCCGCCAGGAGTCGCGATCAGCTGCTTGTGCTGCCCACTGATGGTGATCGATGCAGCAAACGGTGAGGGACTTCTTCAGGGAGTCTTTGTATTGCTTTCATGGTGCCCCGATGTTGCGGTAGCCAGAGGACAGTTCGCCGTACAGCACGATCTTAGATAGGCGGTGTTCTCCATTCTGGAGACATTCCCTGCCCAGCGAAGTTGTACCTTGAGGACCATGGCCTCGATGCTGGTAACCTCTGCTAACTCGAGGACTTCAGTGTTGGCGACAAAGTCACTCCAACGAATGTTGAGGATTGTGTGGAGGCAGTGCTGATGGAAACGCTCGAGAAGTCTCAGGTGACGGTACATGATCCAGGACTCAGCGCCATACAGGAGAGTGGTCAGCACAACAGCTTTGTATTCACTGACCTTCGTGTCTTTTTTGGGTTGTTGTTGTTCCAGACACGCCCGTATAGTCTGCTGAATGCACTGTTTGCCTTGGCCAGCCTGTTGTCAACTTCTTTGTCGATCTTGGCGTCAGACGAGATAACGCACCCCAAGTAGCTGTAATGGTGGACAACCTTCAGTTCTGTTTGTTCGATGGAAACTCTAAACGATTTTTAGATTGTTAAAACAGCCGGTCAATACTATTTAAAAAAGTTAAATATAGGCCTGCCCTACACACACACACACATAAAAAACTGAGGGGGGAAATAGCAGCGATTTGATGTTTTTGACTGATTTGATGTAATTGAACTCTGAAACCAGAACTAATAAAGTTCAAGGCTAACGTTAAAGATTGTTTCTATATGACCGAATATTTTACTGTTCTAATCTTGTTAATGGATCCTAACATTTTGCATACAGGAGAAATGAGCTGCCCTGTCCAAACCCATGGGCTTCGTCACATAAATGCAGTTCTGTCAGACAAGCTGTCCCACTTCTCCATCATCTTCTGATTAATATTTCATAATTTAGTAATAGGCCTATTATTCGTGCAAATAGTGAGCAGTAAACTGGCGAATTTCAATTGCCTCATTATTCTCTGCATTTTACAATGTGATGTGAAAGCTACAATATAATTTGCGATATACGCGAACATTTAATCTTTTACTCTGAACATTAAATCACATAATCACAGAGGTATTATTTATTTATTTAAAACACATAGTTCAAGTGATTATCACTATTAGTCAAACTTTGTCAGAGCTTTCAGTGAGTCGCAGAGAAACTGATCATTTGTTGTGAGAATCAGATTTATAAACATCTGAATCAAGTATTTCTATATTAAAGCTACACTGTGTGGGATTTACTCCCATCTAGCGGTGAAATTTTATATGACTACCAACTGAATATTACTTTCTAGCTCCTCCCATTCCGAAGGCGTTTTAACTCCTACGGTGGCCGTATTATTTCAAATCTGACGGCAGTCGCGAGTAATCTCCCTCTCACATTCGTCACGGTGCCACTGCGTGTAAAAACGCGAAAGGCGAAGCTTGTATGTCCCTCTTTGGCTAATGTAGTTTCAAGATGGAGGGGCAACATGGCGACCGGCATTCGAACCCCTCACCCGTATGTACTTTCAATGGCAGATTATAAACTTACGAGAATACTTTATTACTTGAAAGAAGTAAATATACATTAATGAGCACATATTTTTGAAAGAACTAAATGTTTTTTGCTAAGAATCAACTAAAAAAATTACACAGTGTAGCTTTAAGTATTTCTATTTCATTCAACATCGTTGTGGATCAGCAAGAGCTTTTACATCTATTTATTTCAATGAACAAATGATCATTTCACCTCTATAACTTTTGATACAGTCAGCCATAGTGTTATATTTGATTCCTTAAAATTCTTTGGTTTCAGTCAATATTTCATCAAAAGTGTAAAAACGATGGACTATGTCAGTAATATCTCTATTAAACTGGCTAATATTTCCCAGATTTAAATAAACCGAGGCATCTGACGGCTGTCCAATTTCTGCATTCCTGTTTTTAGTTGTAGCTCAAGTGTTGAGTAATATGATAAACACCCTTTAAAAGGTTTTGAAAATCATCAAAGACAAATTCAAATATCGCAACTTGCTGATGACACGACCATTTCTCCTGATGATACTGAGGTTTGGCTTTGAAAACCATTAATAGCTTCTCAAAATTCTCCAGATTTAATTTAAATGTGTCTAGATCCTACAACTTAAAAACAACAACCTATCCACTGTGTAATATTCCTGTTAAAAGTGTGGTAGCCTATTTGAGAATTAAAATCACTAAACACACTGATGTAATGGTCAAGTCTAATTTCAGGCCTGTTATTGAAAAAATGCAAAAGAAATATAACTTGGTTAACAAAAGATCTCTGTACAAGCCCATCAGAGTACAGTTAAAGTCCCAGGATATCAAAACCCACATTCTGGCTCCTGCTAAACTAAAAGTTTTCAATGAAGACGGGACTACAACAATCTTCTCAACTCCAGCTGCAGCAATAATAGAACTGGAAGAAAAAGGATTATACAAAACTGCTTGAGAATCTACGTTGATCATTGAACTGCACACTTGAGGTATGATTAGAAAATATAATGGCTTGGACATTGACTCGACTTGATTAGTCTATACTTAGTTATTTAAGAATATACTAATTATGTTCTTGAATATTATTTTTTGGGGTATTTTCTTGTTTATATATTATTATTGTTATTTTTTGAAGAGACAATAATAAAGAAGAAATAAAAGGTGTTTATTAAAAGATTCGTTGCATTGGGAAAGCCATTGTTTGTGTTAAGAGATTAATAGTTGATTGTATCCTCTTAGATATGCAGGGATAATATTGCTTTATGAAGCTGAACAAGCTTACTTAGTAGCCTATATGCCTAACTGTTTGGTTATTATAACTAGTAGGAATGGGGGAGGAGGACACTACTCGCTGCATCAGGATATGTAGCCTATAAACTTGGTTACATTGACCCTAATTCTTAGACAAAACAACAGTCACCAAAAGATATCACCCGGAAATTGGGTGGTGCAGATGGAACTCTTTTTGTTGTTAGTCTATATGTATGTGAGTGGGTGGGTTTTGTTTGTGTTAAATGTTTTTTTCTCTCTGTTCTCTTGTTGTTGTTTTTATTTGATGGATTCTACCTGCCATGTAAGCCTGAAGGGTTGCAAGAGTTTTTTCTTTATTTTTTCCTTAAAAAGACTATTATGGATAAATCATTAAAATTAATTACATGGACTGTTAAGGGTATAGGACATCCTATTAAAAGGAAAAGAATACTCACAGCTCTCAAAAGAGAGAAAGTGGGAATAGCCTTATTACAAGAAACACACCTTTTACCTGAAGAACATCTTAAATTGAAGAAAGATTGGGTTGGACAGATTTTCTTTTCATCTTTTAAATCAAATAGTAGAGGAGTGGCAATTTTATTTCATAAACATATATTGTTTGAATTAATTGATCAGATTTCAGATACAGAGGGAAGATATATCTTGGTGCACGGGAAAATTTGGGGCAAACAGATAACTATACTTAACATATATGCGCCTAATATAGACACACCTATATTCATTTCTGATATGGTTTATCTTCTAAATACGCAATGTACAACATTTGGCTTGATGGGAGGAGATTACAACTTAACTCTTTCAAAATTAGATAGATCTTCTTCACTCTCTGTAGGTTCTAACCCTAAATCTGCAAAAATGTTGCAGGCTTTGGGATCATAAACAGGGCTAATAGATGTATGGAGAGAAATTAACCCTCAAAAAAAGGACTATACTTATTTTTCCAATAGGCATCAATCTTATTCTCGTTTAGATTATTTCTTTCTTCCTAAAAAATATATGAAGCTTGTTTCATCTTGTGAAATACATGAAATCTCCTTATCAGATCATGCAATGGTTTCCTTGGAAATTACCTTAAAGGAGTCATAACCTAGTATTACCTTGGATACCTACTGCTGTATTATAGTCTTTCAGGCCCTTCTAAAAAAGAAAAGTGGAAAAAAAATAAACACAGAGCTCCTCAGACCCTTATTTCTGAAGGCATTATTGTCTCGCGAGATCTGATGCGATATTTTGGCTGTCGTGGACGGTCATTTTAATAATGCAAATGAGGGGCGCGTTGATTGGTTGCAGGAAGGAGGGGGGTTGACACCGCAGGTAACGCTTTAGCATATCATTGCAAAATGACATCATGGCGCAAGTTGTGAATGAACCCGGCCAGTGTATGCGTTAGGCCCACGGTTGTCAAACTGGGGTACGCGGACTGATTTCAGGGGGTACGCGAATTGCCGGTAATCTTGAAAACCGCACGGCGGTGTAGTACCGGCGGTGGTTTGCCAAAAAAAATGAATGCTGTTTTACATTAATATTATGACACACAAAGCTTTGTTTACAAAATAAATAATAGGTTAGCAATTAAATGTTATATCGCAGCCATGGAAAAGTTTGAATTCATGACGAATGAGAGAGTTGTGCGTGAGCCCATAAACTTAAGCTTTTTCGGCTTTGAATTCTGGTTTGCAATCTGGTCATCCGATTATTAGCGAATTTAAAAATATTTCATTAGTTATTCCTTATAGAGAGCTTGAACCGTCTACTTTTAAACAAAACAATTCAAAACGAAAATAAACCGACTAGCATATGCTTCTATTCCGTATGAAGTGTGCATTTCTCTCTATAGGCGCGTTCACTGCGAAGATGACGAGTCAGCATCGTCAACAACTAACTAACACTGACACACACAAAAAAAAAAACACTTTATTAATAAACTATTCAAATGTCTCATTGCTATATTTGACACATTCATTACTTTTGCCGGCTCTTTGTGACAGCTGTTATTTGCGTTATTGGCAGCGTCACCCTCTGGTTACATGAACGCGTCACCACCGCATCAGCACCAGAACATGGAGATTTTATTTTAGAGAATGATCGCACAACAGACATTAGAACATTAGATATTCTATAATTAAATCAACTAATCGAATATTCAAAAATCGTGACTCATCCCTGCATGGAATCTCTTGTTTCTTTTCCCATATCTTCACTCGCGTCTCACCCATTTCCAAAGGGGATTATAAACGTGTCTTCCTTTGTTCGCTTTTAGGTCGATTATTTTCGTATTCTTTACTGTGTTAGGACAGATAGCCTACATTTTTACTTGTACGTCAAATTCTTTTTAACACAGTTTGTGCTTGTTATTAGACATATGATAATTGGTAAGGCGCGTCAAGTTAATTTGTAAAGCGCGTTTCACACGCGCGGGTGATTTTAGTTTGGCTTTCTCTGGCAGCGCGCAAACATAGCCTAAATGCCATATCAGTGGCTAAATGCCCTTGTGGAAGATAGAATTCGCTCTTCATACCTTTTACAAGTAGAAAACATGAAGATACCAGAAAATAGATCGATGGTCTCTTTCCTGCTCGTGTCCCACATCCCTCTCAAAGAGCAGAGCGGTAAGGCTGTATCACGCGTCTTTGTGTGGAAAATTTAACGAAAGTTTTTATTTATTTATTTATTTTTAAATAGATTCAACTTTATTATATTATGTAGGTTACCAGTATTTACTGATATTTATTTCAATGCTTTACAGGCTTTAGTGTGTTGTTTCTTTGTTTTGTTTTTTTATTTATTTCAAAACAACCACCAGACCACCGCAACACCGCCGGTATTTGGGTCCATTACTACCGCGGTGGTAAAAAACTGCCACCGTCACAGCCCTATTTGTATCATATGTTGACTTTTGATTAGATTTGTATCATATGTTTATGATTATATTCACTATTCTCGACAAAATTGATAAAAATAAATATTAATAAAAATAAAAAAAACTTGTTGTTAACAATTGGTGGTGTTGGGGGTACTCCGGAAGATCTATAATGTCTCAGGGGGTACATGCCTGTTAAAAGTTTGGGAACCACTGCGTTAGGCAATCAATATACAATAGCCGAATTCATGATGATCTCAGTCATTTGTTTTTTGCAAAGTAATGTTAGCAGCCATTCCCCATGTTTACCTCGAAGCTAATACTCCCGCCAGTGTTGTGCCTGAACGCGTTCATTGAACGATAGTTCATGAACTCGTTCATATTTTGGGCGAACGTGAACTGAACGTACCGCATTACTGCCTGATGAACGTTACTGTGAACTCATTCATTCTGGTGTCTGAACGCCACGCTCTCTCAGTTTAACTTCGTTCAGTAGGATGCCGGATTTCTATAAAGCCTTCCAGGCGAAAACCCACCTAAAACACACCGTAAACCGGCCTTAATATGTAGCGGAAAAACACCCAATCTGGCAACACCAGCCACCAGTGTCTATTGACTCTCTTGTTCGATCTCGTTCATCAAAATGAACATCTTTTTTCGAGTCATTTCGTTCATTTAAGGGGCTTTAAATGTTACTATTAACTGGCAAATTCCCCGAACACATCCACCTACGCAATCTTGATCATATTCTGAATTAAGAAATCATTATAATGCAGTCAAAAATCGTTTACAGGGAACATAAATAATTACTTCACCTCGAGTCTTTCTTTTATTTGTCTAGTGACAGACGCAATAGCATACAATAGCCGCATTAGCAGTTAGCTGCTGTTTGTTACACACAGTAGAGCAATAAAAACAGTCTTACCGTTTCAATTGCAGGCAAGTCTCTGATTGTTGGAATGGCCCCTTTTTCCCAAACTTTGATGCCAACTTCGCCTGATATTGCCCCAAATTTGTAAAGTATTCCGGCGTAAAATGTTTAGCACAGCACAAACACCTAACGATAAGCCAGTGGGAAGGCTTGAAGGAACCGCGTCATTAAAAATGAATTTAATCCACTGGTCCCTGATAGCTAGGTCCGTTCTTGGTAGAGAAAACACATTTACATGTTGATTCTGACAGTCAACCACAGAGCAACTCACGTGTGCACTACGTTTCTGCATCTTTCTCGACTGAATATGAGGGGGAGAGGGGCAGGGCTTCCTGCAGCATAGGTCTGCTGTGTCCATATATGGTATATCCTGCCCCGTCTTGACGTCAAGACGGGGCTGAAATCAAAATCTTGTTTTTTAGTGCGCGTGCACGTGGGCTATTTTACAAACCCTGAGGTAAACAAACGCTTCACTTTTAAATATCGGCTTCCTGGCCAGTGTATAATCGTTAGGCAATCATAACATACATTGATTCTCGTGGAAAAGTGAAAATTGCAGGTTATGACTCCTTTAAATGAAGTTCACAAATCTAAAATGTGGAGATTTAATAACTCGCTACTAGAAGATGAAATGTTTTGTTAGAAAATGAGAGAGTGGATTGAAGAATTTAATACTTTTAATTTATCATCTGAGATAGCCCCATCCATACTTTGGGATGCAGAAAAAGCTACTTTGAGAGGACATATTATATCATACTCCTCTTATAAAAATAAAGAAAGAAAATCAACTACTAATGGTCTAAAGGAAGAACTGTTATCTAGAGAAGAGCTACATAAGCAAGATCAATCTGAAGAAAATTGGCATAAATTAGTTATAGCCAGAACAAATTTTAATTTAGACCATTCAAACTATATTAAACAAAAAAGTATGTATTTGAAATGAATTTGGTAACAGACCGGGTAAACTATTGGCACATTATTTAAAAAAGGAACAAGCTAAGAGAACTATTATGGCCATTAAAACTGAAAACGATGTAACATATGATTCATTAGAAATTAATAAACATTTTTTTGATTTTTATAGTAGTTTATATAGATCACAAAATATTTCAATTCCTGAAGCAATAGCTTTTTTAGATTGGTTAGATTTACCTCAGGTTACAGTCTCCGATCAACAAACTATTAATAAAAACTTTACTGAGGAAGAGGTGCTCTCTATAATTAACTCACTGTCAGCAAATAAATCACCAGGCCCAGATGGGTTTTCTGGAGAATTTTATAAAACTTTTTGGCCACAACTTAAATTGTTTTTTATGTTAATGATTAACGATTTTGCTAGTCACAATACTCTTCCTGCATCTATGAAAACAGCTAGAATCTCTGTCATTTTGAAAGAAGGTAAAGACCCTCATAACTGTGCCTCATATAGGCCTATAAGTTTACTTAACTGTGATTACAAAATTATTACAAAACTGTTAGCGAAGAGATTAGAAACCATTCTCCCTAAGTTAACAAAGTTAGACCAAACTGGGTTCATTAAAGGTCGTCATTCGTCTGACAATACTAGACGGCTGTTTAATATTATTCATTATTTGAATCAGCAAAAAACACCCTCACTATTAATATCTCTCGATGCCGAGAAGGCGTTTGATCGCTTAGAATGGGATTTTTTATTTTTAGTATTAGATAAATTCAAATTAGGTTATAACTTCATTCAATGGATTCAAGCAATATACGATACTCCAAATGCAACTGTTTGCACTAATAATGTAGAATCTTCCCTAATGTATTTAGGAAGAGGTACTAGACAAGGTTGCCCTCTTTCTCCATTATTATTTGTTATTGCTCTAGAACCGTTTGCTGAGTTGATTCGAAATAATTCTATGATAAAAGGAGTGACCACAGGCACACAACATCACAAAATTTCACTTTATGCGGACGACACTTTACTGTTTGTCACTGAACCTATATTAACTTTGCGCCATGTTCTGGCAGATATTAAAACATTTTCTATGATTTCAGGGTATAAGGTCAACTTGCAAAAATCAATTGCTTGCCCTCTTAATATTCCAAATGAAGAAAATGTTAGGAAAGAATGCCCCATTTCTTGGTCCGTATCTGGTTTTAAATATCTTGGAATACAAGTGACACCCGTTTTGGATAAATTATTCAAGGACAATTAAAACCCTTTATTGGAGAAATGTAAAAAGAAACTTCAGACCTGGTCTGTTTTCCCACTATCTCTTATTGGGAAAATCAGTGTTATTAAAATGAGTATACTCCCTAAGTTTATTTATGCTTTTAATATGTTACCATGTTATATTTCTTTTTCTTTTTTTAAACTAATCAATAGATGTTTAACAAAGTTTATATGGAACAACAAGACCCCGCGAATTAAGCTGTCCACTTTAACAAAATCATGTCTAAAAGGGGGCTTAGGACTTCCAAATTTTCAATGGTATTATTGGGCCTGCCAAATTAGAAATATCATAAGTTGGAAGCTGGAAAATAGTTCCCTATGGGTAACTTTGGAATCACAAACTTGCTATCCATTGGAGATCACAACTACACTTTATGTTAATAATTTGCCGTTCCTGATGAGTGTATGGGGTTGCCCCCATTACAAGCTACACTGAAAGCTTGGCAGGACTGTAATAGATATTTGAGCACAAAAAGTCACATAAGTAAAAACTCTCCTATTGCATTTAACCCTGACTTTATAGCACTTTCCCAAACTGATTTTCGAAACTGGTCACTTCATGGGCTGAAAACTTTTGCGCATATGTTTGATGCCGACTCTGAGTCTGTTAAATCTTTTACTGTTATTTGTGGTGAATATCAAATTCCTAGAACAGATTTTTTTAAATATCTGCAGGTTCGTCGTATTATTATATCTCTATATAAAAAGGGACAACTTAGATTATCCTACTGAGTTGGAACAATCTATTATCTCTGCTACTTCAGTTAAGGGGAAGATATCTCATCTGTATAAAATTTTGTTAGAAAACTCCCAGAATTCTTTTTCTTCTTTAAAAACAAATTGGGAATTAGAGCTTAAAAGGAAGTTTAGTGAAAAAGAATGGCTAATTCTGTGTACTGATTTGACTTTACCACTGAGTGTGAACATTAAAGTTAAAGAAACTAATTATAATTTTTTTTACTCCAGTGAAGCTTAATAAATTTAACGATACAAAGTCTCCTATGTGTAGAAAATGTGGAACTAAGTTAGGAACATTTATGCATTTATTTTGGTATTGTAAAGCTGTTTTGTCCTTTTGGGAGAAGATTCATAAAGTAATTCAAGATATGTATAATAGTACTTTTGAGCTATGTCCTATGTTATATTTACTGAATTATGATTTGGAAAATAAGTGTCCTTTTATAAGAAAATGTGTGTTTACAATGTTTTCTTATTTTGCTAAAAAATGTATACTTACTGCATGGATTTCCCAATCAGGACCCAGATTTGGTCAATGAGTGGAGCAGATAATAGATTTCTTGCCCACTGAAGAAATTACAAGTAAACAGCATTCAAGACTGCAAGAGTTCCAATCTATATGGGCCTTAGTACTAAATTATATAGAGACTATAGCATGATAAACTCAAATGGAATAATAGATAACCCACACTGTGGTAGTGTAGATTCCTTTTTTTTTGTTTTGTTTTTTGTTGTTGTTGTTGTTGTGTCTGGTAGTATTCTTCTTGATGTTTTTTTTTGTGATTGTATTGTTTGTGTAATATGTGCTAAATAAAAAAAAAATAATAATAATAATTAAAAAAAAGATCTCTATATTTCAGGGAGAATAGTGAGTAAGGCAGAATGTACTTGGAGATCGGCTCTTCTCTCTTCATTAGTGCCTCAAAGGAGAAATGCTCACAATAGAGGAATTACTCTTTCATTTCATCTGGAGAAACAAACCTCATAAAATTAAGAAAAGTGTCCTTGATGATAAATTATCTGATGGTGGGTTAAATGTTCTTTTTTTTAACTTGGGGTATTAATTTTTTTTGTTGCAATGTCCTTATATAACTGGCAAACTTCCTATTGCTTTGTCCAATTATCACAAACAAGCATTACTGTTCTGCTCACTTTTGTACAAACACAGTTTTGGTGTTTTATTTGAACAATGGTGATATCATTCATAATAAGAAGTCGTTGTACATGGAGGATGTAGAAAAGTTAGAAAAGTTTAATGAGGGTAATACCAATAACACCAGGACAGAACGGGCAACACACACTTAATACAACATAGACCGAACAGAGAATGAATGTGAGGGATGAATGTGATAATAATAGAACAGCTTACACGGATAAACTAACATGATGACAATTCCCCTCATTTTATTTCAATATATATATATTTTTTTGTAAATGAAAAAGAATTAAACAAAGTAATTAAGGCTATCCCCAATGGCATAATTATCTTAATCCAGTTCTCTAATGTATATATTATTAACAATCTCACAAAATCCCCAACTTTTTGTAAATGGTCTCTCCTGATTTGATAAACGTTTTAATAACAGTTTTATAAGAAATTCCTGTGTCAGATCCAATCCTTTATGTAAATCAAAATGGCTTAAACCTCATTGTATATTTTGGCATTACCATATAAATATGTTATTTCTAATAAAGTAAAATAAATCATTTACAAAATTATTCATAGATGTTGTCCTGTAAATGCAGCCATTAGTAGATATATTCAGACTGTTTGTCATAAATGTACTTTTTGTAACACATAATTTGAAGATATTGAACATTTCATTGTTATTGCCCCTTTTCTATTTCTTTTTGGACTGACTTTAAAATAGACATGACAAAAACATTCAACAGAACTCTTAATTTATAGAGCCTCATGACATTTTTCTTTGTTTTCAAAAACAAAATTATATGATTAATCGTAATTATTTTTAAGTTTTATATTCTAAAATAAAAATAACTCAAAAGAAACCCTCATATATTACCTTTTATAATATTGATCTCACAACATACTTTAAAACTCTTTAAAATATGAAATCACAAAAAGCTTATAAAAATATTTTAAAAAATCAAAAGCTTTTCAAATTCATTTTACATGCCGTAATATTATAGCAACTTTTATAACAGTATTGTTTTTTTATTTTTTATTATTATTCTTTGTTGTACATATACTCTGAACTGTACCAGGATACCTTGTGTTTATCTTGAACCTTTTGCATTGTACTTGTCTGTAATTGTCTAAAATGGTCTCTAATTGGTATAATTGTGTGATATAATCATATATAATTTAGGGCCGGGACTCGATTAAAAAAAATCTAATTAATTAGAGGCTTTGTAATTAATTAATCGAAATTAATCGCATTTTAATTGCATATAAATTAGGGCTGTCAATCAATTAAAAATTGAAATCTAATTAATTACATACTCTGTGATTAATTAATCTAATCTTTGCTGTGAAAGTATTAAATATTTCAATTCAAATGAATCAATGAATAATCAGCATTAGTGACATTAAAGTTCAAGAACTCTTTTATTATTATTTTCACTGTTAAAATAATTGAACATTATTATTAATAATTGTGTTGAACATGTTATTGAAATAATATTCAAATGTTCAAAGGGTGAGCATTGAAATAATTGTGCCTAGCAAATAATCAATACAATACAATAGAACATTATTAAATTATTGAACATTATTAAATTATACATTTAATATTAAACATTAAATTATAAACATTATTTACACTTGCTTTACAGGTTTTTAACATTACTTCGAAAATGCTGCAATTTAAAGTTTGAGATGTTTTTCATCTGTTTTAGAAAGTATTTTTAGACTTTTGTTTTTTCAGAATAAAACTTGTTTTACAATCTTGAGCATGTGTTATATTTTTATTACATGTGTTTAATTAAGCCATTGCTGCAAGTAATTTGACAGTTAACAATATTTTAGTGTACAGTTAATCACAAATTCAGTCAGCATTGTCATGACTCATGTTTCAACTGCAAACTAGGTTGTAATTGAATGTACAATTGTATTATCCCATGATGAAAGGTAAGACGGTGAAACAACGTCACGATATCAACGTTGATTCAATTTGCAAAACCGAAGCATAATTCAACATTGGTTCAACGTCGACATACAATCTTTATTCACCCATATTGAAAGAAGAGACGGTGAAACAACGTCACGATTTCAACGTTGATTCGATTTGCACAATCGAAACATAATCCAACATTGATTCGACCTTGGTCCCTTACGTTCACCGGTGAATCAACGTTGAAATGCCGGCTGTTTTTTTATAAGTAGCCTAAATGTTCCAATCAATGATCCAGGCAGCGCCAGCGCGTTCTCGTCTCCCTCCCTCATTTTACAGTCGAATGGTGGCTAGAACGGCTCCAGGTTCAAAGGTCAATACAGAATGGATTAATCTGAGTTATTTTTTTTAACGCGTTATTTTTTCTCAGATTAATTATTCGAAATTAACGCGTTATTGTCACAGCCCTAATATAATTATGAATGATGCAAAAAGTTTAGAAATTAATAAACACACATTGACTGAAATAATCGGGTAAATGTCAATTATCCTGAAAACATGAATGCTAAAACGGTCTCTAATCGGTCTAATTGTGTGAAGTGGAATATAAATGAAAACTTCTTGTTTATTGATCTGTATGAGTGTTGCTGTAGTGGATATCAGTCATGTGATCATCACGGCCCAATCACAGCCACCGTACTGATATTCAGATCAACAGCACTCTTACTCATGTGATATGGATTAAATATTGGAAACATGATGAAAGCAGGAAGATCCAGATCTACAGGAGTGACGTTTACTGACTATTGACCGGTAAGATCCTCATAGAGTAATAACAACAGAAGAATGGAAAGAGTGTGTGAGTGAAGGTGGTTGTGAATGTGTGTAGATGTGTGTTAGTTACAGGATCAGAGAACGACACCGTTCCTCCGTCATAGTCCAGATACACTCTCACACGATCAAGAGCCTGTTCAACACGAAAACTAGAAGCTAAAGACCATCCGTACTCCACACTCCAGACATCAGTGTTGAAGAAAACCCATTCCTTCCTCCGGTTTGATGCTGTAGTTACTCCAAGAGTCCAGCGTTTACTCTGTTTAACCTCCACATCCCAGCAGTGTGTTCCTGAGTTAAAACCCTCTGAACCCAGAACACAGAGATACCGGTCAAATCTCTCTGGATTATGAGGAACAGGATGATAGTTCCCGCTGTTTCTCACGCTGGTCAGACCACCAAACAGGACGAGTTCTGGATGAGCAGTGTTTGGATCCAGAATCACAGGAGCTGATGAGACACAATCAACAGATGCTTTTATTCTGATCTTCATATAATGATCAAGAGTGAACCCAACACAGATTATTATGAATTATGACACTCGTCCTGTTGATCAAACACATTTTCCTCTGATCACTGTCAGTGCTGTTATTAGTTTCACACTCGTTTTTATCATCAGCGTTTAACGGCATTAACTACAAACATTAAATATGAGATTCAGACATTTGTGTCCATCAAGAGAAACTGATACTTTGGGAAAGTTAAATAACAATAAATCAATGAGATCTGTTGAGATTTATGCTGTAGATGAAGAACTGTAAGTGTGTGTCTGATCTTCAGCATCTGATCATCTTCATTTTATTGGCTCTTATAGTCTGTGTTTTGTTTTAAATTAGTTTATTATGACTGTCTGTTTTGTTTGACTTATAAACATGAATCTCCTTCAACTCTTCCTAGCCACACCCTAGCAACCATTGTCGAGCACCCTCCATCCATCCATCCATCTTCTTCCGCTTATCCGGGGCCGGGTCGCGGGGGCAGCAGTCTAAGCAGGGATGCCCAGACTTCCCTCTCCCTAGACACTTCCTCCAGCTCTTCCAGGGGGACACCGAGGCGTTCCCAGGCCAGCCGGGAGACATAGTCCCTCCAGTGTGTCCTAGGTCTTCCCTGGGGTCTCCTGGAAAACATTCCCGGGAAGGCGTCCAGGAGGCATCCGGAAAAGATGCCCGAGCCACCTCAGCTGGCCCCTCTCGATGTGGTGGAGCAGCGGCTCTACTCTGAGTTCCTCCCGAGTGACCGAGCTTCTCACCCTATCTTTAAGGGATCGCCCAGCCACCCTGCAGAGAAAGTTCATTTTGGCCGCCTGTATCCGGGATCTTGTCCTTTCGGTCATGACCCACAGCTCACCCATAGGTGAGAGTAGGAACGTAGATTGACCGGTAAATGGAGAGCTTCGTCTTGTGGCTCAGCTCCTGCTTCACCACGACAGACCGGTACAGCGACCGCATTACTGCAGAAGCTGCACCGATCCGTCTGTCAATCTTCTGTTCCATCCTTCCCTCACTCGTGAACAAGACCCCAAGATACTTGAACTCCTCCACTTGAGGCAGGAACTCTCCACCAGCCTGAAGCGGGCAAACCACCCTTTTCTGACTGAGAACCATGGCCTCGGATTTGGAGGTGCTGATTCTCATCCCAGCCGCTTCACACTCGGCTGCAAACCGTCCCAGTGCATGCTGAAGGTCCTGGTCTGATGGGGCCAGCACGACAACATCATCCGCAAAGAGCAGAGATGAAATCGTGTGGTCCCCAAACCTGACACCCTCCGGCCCCTGGCTGCGCCTAGAAATTCTGTCCATAAAAATTATGAACAGAACCGGCGATAAAGGGCAGCCCTGCCGGAGTCCAACATGCACCGGGAACAAGTCTGACTTACTGCCGGCAATGCGAACCAAGCTCCTGCTCCGGTCGTACAGGGACCGGACAGCCATTAGCAAAGGGCCCCGGACCCCATACTCCCAGAGCACCCTCCACAAGATGCCGCGAGGGACACAGTCGAATGTCTTTTCCAAATCCACAAAGCACATGTGGATTGGTTGGGCAAACTCCCATGAGAGGGTATAGAGCTGGTCCAGTGTTCCACGACCGGGACAAAAACCGCACTGTTCCTCCTGAATCCGAGGTTCTACTATCAGCCGTATTCTCCTCTCCAGTTCCCTGGCATAGACTTTCCCGGGGAGGCTGAGAAGTGTGATCCCCCTGTAGTTGGAGCACACCCTCCGGTCCCCCTTCTTAAAAAGAGGGACCACCACCCCGGTCTACCAGTCCAAAGGTACTGTTCCCGACCGCCACACGATGCTGCAGAGGCGTGTCAGCCAAGACAGCCCCAAAACACCCAGAGACTTAAGGTACTCGGGGCGGATCTCATTCACCCCCGGTGCCTTGCCACCGAGGAGTTTCTTGACTACCTCTGTGACTTCAGCCCGGGTGATGGACGAGTCCACCTCCAAGCCCTCAGCCTCTGCTTCCTCAATGGAAGACGTGACGGCGGGATTGAGGAGATCCTCGAAGTATTCCTTCCACCGTCCGATGACATCCCCAGTTGAGGTCAACAGCCGCCCACCTCCACTGCAAACAGCGTTGGTAGGGCACTGCTTCCCCTTCCTGAGGCACCGGACGGTTTGCCAGAATCTCTTCGAGGCTGACCGATAGTCCTTCTCCATGGCCTCACCGAACTCCTCCCAAGCCCGATTTTTTGCCTTCACAATCGCCCGGGCTGCAGTCTGCTTGGCCTGTCGATACCCGTCAGCTGCCTCAGGAGTCCCACAAGCCAGCCAGGTCCGATAGGACTCCTTCTTCAGCTTTACGGCATCTCTTACTTCCGGTGTCCACCACCAGGTTCGGGGATTGCCGCCTCGACAGGCACCGGAGACCTTACGGCCACATCTCCGGGTGGCCGCGTTGACAATGGAGGTAGAGAACATGGTCCACTCGGTCTCAATATCTCCAGACTCCCTCGGGATCTGGTCGAAGCTCTGCCGGAGGTGGAAGTTGAAGATCTCTCTGACAGGGGATTCGGCCAAACGTTCCCAACAGACCCTCACAGTACGTTTGGGTCTGCCGAGTCTGTCCAGCTTCCCCCCCGCCATCGGATCCAACTCACCACCAGGTGGTGATCAGTTGACAGCTCCCCCCCTCTCTTCACCTGAGTGTCCAAGACATACGGCCGGAGGTCAGATGAAACAACCACAAAATCGATCATCTACCTCCGGCCTAGGGTGTCCTGGTGCCATGTGCACTGATGGACACCCTTATGCTTGAACATGGTGTTTGTTATGGACAAGCTGTAACTAGCACAGAAGTCCAATAACAGAACACCACTCGGGTTCAGATCAGGGGGGGCCTTTCCTCCCAATCACGCCCCTCCAGGTTTCACTGTCGCTGCCCACGTGGACGTTGAAGTCCCCCAGTAGAACGACGGAGTCCCCAGTTGGAGCACTTGCCAGCACCCCTCCCAGAGTCTCCAAGAAGGCCGGGTACTCTACACTGCCGTTTGGCCCATAGGCGCACACGACAGTGAGAGACCTATCCCCGACCTGAAGGCGCAGGGAAGCTACCCTCTCGTTCACCGGGGTGAACTCCAACACATGGCGCCTGAGCTGGGGGGCTATAAGCAAACCCACACCAGCCCGCCGCCTCTCACCATGGGCAATCCAGAGTGGTGAAGAGTCCATCCTCTCTCAAGGAGTGTGGTTCCAGAGCCCCAACCGTGCGTGGAGGTGATCCCAACTATCTCTAGTCAGAATCTCTTAACCTCACGCACAATCTCATGCTCCTTTCCCGCCAGAGAGGTGATGTTCCATGTCCCTAGAGCTAGATTCCGCGTCCAGGAATCGGGTTGTCTAGGCCCCCGCCTTCGACTGCCGCCCGATACACTAAGCACCGGCCCCTTACGGTCCCTCCTACAGGTGGTGGGTCCACGGGAGGGCGGCCCCACCTCGCTCCTTCGGGCCCGGCCGGACCCCATGGGGCGAGGCCCGACCACCAGGCGCTCGCATGCGAGCCCCAACCCAATGACAATGACTTTACTTCTGTAGCCTATAATAATTCCAATCGTAATTTCAAAAGCAGTTCTGTTAAAAAAATATATATATAATGCTAATTCAATAGACCACATAAAATATATAAAATAAAGATAGCCTATGCAACAGGCACGTTTTAAACGACAAACAATAAAATCAGAACCAGTATTCTGTTACGTTCATGGTTCCAGTGGCAGTAATGCATGCACGGCTTTTCAAAATGTCATGGAGCGTTTTGAGATTGTAGTGAATGAAATATTGAAGTTTATAATTAAGTGTTTTGGCACACCATGACGAGTGGCGCTATGCATTGTTCTAAAGCCAGGTTTTATTCTGGCATGTGGAATTAGTGTTCGACAAATGTGGCGGCGCGTTCATTTGGATTTAGGTTTCTCTTAACAGCTAAAATAACTTAATAGGCTACTCTCAGAGATCCAGCGCGAGAGAGAGGCAAAGAAAAACGCCTGTTCTTAATTTATGTTGCACTTAGCTGCTCCCGACACTTTATTTATACCTTGAAATGTGCGATGGGTTTTCAAACTTAATTAATTTTCTTTTTCTTTTACATTTTCATTGTTTATTTTTTTAATTGAAAGCAATACTGTATTAAAAGTATTTTTCAGATTTTTTCGATCTGTTTTGAAAAATGTCTTCTGTGGCTTTGGCCGGGTATCACTGTCAGTCATCTCAATTTCGTGAATGATTCACACAAAAAAAAAAAAAAAAAAAAATTTAGCAGATTAAAGACGAGCTTCATCATCTTCATTTTCTGACGCGATCGGCTGACAGTCTTCCTTCATCAGATGTCGTCTTTGCAGCGGCTCAACTGGAATGTAGCAAATTTATGTTGTAATGTACAATTGATAATAAAACAAGATGCTTGACTTTAATAAACAGATACATATTTAAGCAGCAAGAACGGAAAAACATAAACACTGTCGGTTACACTGAAATTCGATCTTGGATCGCTTGAAGCTTTGAGAGGCTCATGTTGTAGCATGACCACAGAGCTATTGTCTGAATACTGTTAAATTAATGTCTTATGCTCTTACAAAGCATCATTGATGTGGCCTAATATTTTTCTATTGCAATGTTTTATGTTGAATTTTTTTTCATTATTCAATTTATTGAATTTAATTTCAGTAATTTCAGTATTGTGATTATGAATTCGTTCAATGTTTTATTTGAATTGATTTGCTACCAGCTTTCAATTGCTCTCAATGAGCCGCGGCGCGGCGGCAGATTACGCAATAGAGAGAAAAAACTGACACTTTGCAAAGTCTGCGATTGTAGCGCCTCTTAGCGTTAAGAGGCTGCAAATACACACCCGCAATTTACCCGCGGCGGTAAAAGTATTATTCTGGGTGAGTACCATCTGTAAGTGTTGAAACGTCAACAATGCTAACTAAAATGCAGTAGCAGCATTCTAATCATGTTAGCACCATGTTAACAGCATGTGAATTATGCTAGCATCATGTTAACAACTTGTTAATCATGTTAGCATCATGTTAATCATATTAGCATCTTGCTAAAATATGCAAGCAACATGGTGATTTGTGTAAGCATCATGCTAGCAACATGCTAATCTTGTTAACATTTGGTTAAAAGCATGTTTGCAAAATGCTAATCATGTTAACAACATGATAAATGTGTTAGCATCATGTTAGCAAAATGCTAATTGTGTCAGCATCTACCTAGTTTCAAGTTTTGCCACTGCAAGCACCACTACATTCTAGTTATTAAGTGTGCTTGCTGAAAGCAGCACACTTATTGTTCTTATTAAGTTTTCTTATTCTTATTAAGTGTGCTTGCTGAAAGCAGCACACTTATTGTTCTTCTTAAGTTTTCTTATTAAGTGTGCTTGCTGAAAGCAGCACACTTATTGTTCTTCTTAAGTTTTCTTATTATTATTATTAAGTGTGCTTGCTGAAAGCAGCACACTTATTGTTCTTCTTAAGTTTTCTTCTTCTTATTATTATTATTATTAAGTGTGCTTGCTGAAAGCGCACACTTATTGTTTTTCTTAAGTTTTCTTCTTCTTCTTATTATTATTATTATTCCCGGGAGAAAAATTTTGGCCAGCTCCTGCGCCTAGGCCCTTTGAGACAGAGACACCGTTCCAACTTTAAAACGTACGGTCAGTACCGGTGTAAGTTGCTCGCGAAGATGACATCACGAGTCCATGTCATTTGTCCGCCACACTGGATTGAACAGAAAGCGAAACTAAATTTTCACAGGTCACAAATTTGGTCCAAACTTCACGAAACTGGACGTACATGATCCTTGGACCAAGCCTCACAAAAGTTACTAGAAGGATTTTTGATTTTCGGAAGCGTTTGCCCGTCACAGCCAAACGAAATCGGCGGCGTAGTCGCCAAAACAGGAAGTCGTCCATATCTCAGGAACTCTGACACGTATCGAAACCAAACTTTGTACATTAACTCAAGACTCCAATGTGAGGATGTACAAGATAAAAAAAAAAAAAAAAAAATCCAAAATTTTACATCATTTGGCAACCCCCCCCCAGCTATTTGGTCAGCTCCTGCGCCTAGGCCCTTTGAGACAGAGACACCGTTCCAACTTTAAAACGTCCGGTCAGTACCGGTGTAAGTTGCTCGCGAAGGTGACATCACGAGTCCATGTCGTTTGTCCGCCATAGTGGATTGAACAGAAAGCCAAACTAAAGTTTCACAGGTCACAAATTTGGTCCGAACTACACGAAACTGGACGTACATGATCCTTGGACCAAGCCTCACAAAAGTTGCTAGAAGGATTTTTGATTTTCGGAAGCGTTTGCCCGTCACAGCCAAACGAAATCAGCGGCGTAGTCGCCAAACAGGAAGTCGTCCATATCTCAGGAACTCTGTCACGTATCGAAACCAAACTTTGTACATGAACTCGGGACTCCAATGTGAGGAAGCACAAGATCTGAATTTAAACATTTTTTTTTTTATTTCAGGCTAATAGACAAACCCATTTACCTATGTCTATGCAAGAGTTTCCTCACACTTTTAATGTTAATGCATTTAGACAGTAGGTGGCACTGTTGTATTACATTTCACAGAGCTGCCAAGTCAGTGTATAGACTGTATTCGTTTTTACTAGGTTTGTCTTAATAAATGCAGGCATGAATTTCGTTTTTTGCATTGGTCTAATTTAATCATCATCTGTATTTATTAATATATACAGATTTGTATGCATGAATTGTGCATTTCCAGTTCTCAAAGCAGTTAATAACAAAAAAAACAAAACAACGCTTTATACAAAATACATCATGCTCTTCTTCGCTAACCGAACAAACAATTCATTGTCTGTGGCTGTGTTTGTGCGCACGGGAAATATGCTGCGCATAACAATAGAAAACAAGGAGAAACGCGCAGTCACATGCTCAAACAATCAACAACGTCGCTCTAGAGGTGCGTTGTGGACTGCGAAGTGGACTTCACAGGGTATTCCGCCATCTTAAGTGAGATTCTAATCCAAAGGGAGCGAACTAGATGTTCAGTTCGAAGGGCACTGCGCACGGCATAGGGAATAAGGGAACATCGATACATCACTTCACAGGAAGTGGAGAGCCATGATCACCCAACTGTCATTTCGCGCACCACGTCATCACCAGTCATAACGGTCATAACTAACGATGGAGGAGTTTACGTATGTGTGTAAGTATTCATACATTTCGCCATTGTTATACAAATGACAGTATTTTTAACGGTTATTGTTGTGAATATTACATATACTATTTTTGATGATTATAATTTACCTCAGTGAATGCAGCCAGCTTAGCTAGTTTGTGAAGTAAAGTGATTTTATTTTAGGTAGTTGTAAAATAGTGCAATATAATTGTAAATATATAATATAATAATAAAAATTAAAATATGAATGTAGTCCTATATATATTTATGTTATATCATAATCTGCGCGACTCCGTCGTTGACTTTCTTTGATGACATTTGCAGGGCTTTTCAAATGAGCGGTTATTGTCAGTGAAGTCCACTTCAACTGATATACCGTGCTCAGGGAGCAGAGGAGCAGTGAACACTGCATATGGACCCTGTCGAATGGAACGCACATTAGATGTGTAAAAACAAGTGGAAAGCGCGAGCGCGCTGCTGTCTCCTTTCCACAAGCGCTTGTTCTCCTGTGGCGTCTGTCGTTGCTATGCAACCATGAACCGCGCTCTCCATGATGACAAGAGCTGTGCCTGAAATCGCTCCCTATCCACTATATAGTGCACTATTTAGGGTGTCGGCCATTTTGTAGAGGTGTCCGAATTCTGAGTGAACGACATCATTCCCTCCATTCTTCACTACTTTTACCCAATCCTCTCTGAATTCGAGTGTACATACGATGTACACTTGCTGAGACACTATTTCCCACAATCCAACACAATAAGGCGATAGAGCGCGAATGAAAAATAAACAAAAATGTCACCATGGCAACGGTGCACGTGAGTTAGAAAACAATCATTTATAAGACCAGACGCCTGGTTATTTATTTATATATACCGTTATATCTATATTTGAATAAACAAATGTGTTGTGTAGTGTTTTGTTCTCTTTTATTTTCACATATAAATGTAAAAAGTAAATAAATATGACAAGCAAGTGTTTTTAGTATCTTTTTTTTTATCAAATAACGCAATAAACGTGAAAAATACATACATACAATTGTTGCATACAATTCATACAGCCAAAAAAAGGAAATATTAAAGATGGGTAGGTAATGTTTATGACAAATTGTCTGAGCTCTCTGGCGCGTGATAATTATGTCAGCGTCCGAATTCTTTGCTGATGTAGTGCACTCAACTGCCATTCACTATACGGGATTAGTGAACGAGTGAGCGGTTTCAGACACAGCTAAGGAAGTATCAGCAAAAGATTAATAGATTTCTAGCCCTTGCATTAGCTTTACTACTAGATATATTTATGGAGATGGAAAATAATAAGGCGCCCTGTACAGCTATGATCAGCTGTTGGGCCGAGCATTCAATGTTGTTACGCTGCAAGCTGATGGTTCGTTGCTGCCGCGCTCTATCACTCGCACACCATAAAGAGCAAATTGTTTTTTAATGTTTCAATTTCGTGATTAAAATGACATAATTTGGAAGCGGATAATTTCTTCACAAACAGCTCATTATGACTCAATGTTAGAATGCTGCACCTACACTCGATAGTGTGAATAAGATCAGCGCAACGCAGACCACTGCATTGACAGCGTAAAACATATGATCTGTCTACGGCCAGGGCTCAGCGGAAGACAGAAAATGCCGGTCCAGCGCTGATTGAGGAATTAAATTAAAAAATAAAAGACAGTTTGACATCTTTTTTCTCGCATTCTCGCATTTTTTCTCGCATCTCGCATCTATCCACTACCTGCTAATGTTAGTGCACTGCACCCGAGCAAGCACACTTTGCAGTTCCTCCGGAAATGCATTTTTCTAGTTATTATTATTATTCCCGGGAGAAAAAGTTTGGCCAGCTCCTGGGCCTAGGCCCTTTGAGACAGAGACACCGTTCCAACTTTAAAACGTTCGGTCAGTACCGGTGTAAGTTGCTCGCGAAGATGACATCACGAGTCCATGTCGTTTGTCCGCCATAGTGGATTGAACAGAAAGCGAAACTAAAGTTTCACAGGTCACAAATTTGGTCCGATCTTCACGAAACTGGACGTACATGATCCTTGGACCAAGCCTCACAAAAGTTACCAGAAGGATTTTTGATTTTCGGAAGCATTTGCCCGTCACAGCCAAACGAAATCAGTGGCGTAGTCACCAAAACAGGAAGTAGTTCATATTTCAGGAACGCTGTCACGTATCGAAACCAAACTTTGTACATTAACTCGAGACTCCAATGTGAGGATGTACAAGATAAAAAAAAATAAAATAAATAAAATTACAAAATTTTACATTATTTGGCAAACCCCCCCCCCCCCCCCCCAGCTATTTGGCCAGCTCCGGCGCCTAGGCCCTTTGAGACAGAGACACCGTTCCAACTTTAAAACGTACGGTCAGTACCGCTGTAAGTTTCTCGCGAAGATGACATCACGAGTCCATGTCGTTTGTCCGCAATATTGGATTGAACAGAAAGCTAAACTAAAGTTTCACAGGTCACAAATTTGGTCCGAACTTCACGAAACTGGACGTACATGATCCTTGGACCAAGCCTCACAAAAGTTACTAGAAGGATTTTTGATTTTCGGAAGAGTTTGCCCGTCACAGCCAAACGAAATCGGCGGCGTAGTCGCCAAACAGGAAGTCGTCCATATCTCAGGAACTCTGTCACGTATCGAAACCAAACTTTGTACATGAACTCGGGACTCCAATGTGAGGAAGCACAAGATCTGAATTTTTTTTTTAAATGTTTTATTTCAGGCTAATAGACAAACCCATTTACCTATGTCTATGCAAGAGTTCACCTCACACTTTTAATGTTAATGCATTTAGACAGTAGGTGGCACTGTTGTATTACATTTCACAGAGCTGCCAAGTCAGTGTATATACTGCATTCGTTTTTACTAGGTTTGTCTTAATAAATGCAGGCATGAATTTCGTTTTTTGCATTAGTCTAATTTAATCATCTGTATTTATTAATATATACAGATTTGTGCATTTCCAGTTCTCAAAGCAGTTAATAAAAAAAAAAAAAAAAAAAAACTTTATACAAAATACATCATGCTCTTCTTCTCTAACCGAACAAACAATTCATTGTCTGTGGCTGTGTTTGTGCGCACGGGAAATATGCTGCGCATAACAATAGAAAACAAGGAGAAACGCGCAGTCACATGCTCAAACAATCAACAGGTGCATTCCATTTGACCATAAGTGGACTGCGAAGTGGACTTCACAGGGTTTTCCGCCATCTTAAGTTAGATTCTAATCCGAAGGGAGCGAACATGTTCAGTTCGAAGGGCACTGCGCACGGCATAGGGAATAAGGGAACATCGATACATCACTTCACAGGAAGTGGAGAGCCATGATCACCCAACTGTCATTTCGCGCACCACGTCATCACCAGTCAACGGTCATAACTAACGATGGAGGAGTTTACGTATGTGTGTAAGTATTCATACATTTCGCCATTGTTATACAAATGACAGTATTTTTAACGGTTATTGTTGTGAATATTACATATAGCCTACTATTTTTGATGATTATAATTTACCTCAGTGAATGCAGCCAGCTTAGCTAGTTTGTGAAGTAAAGTGATTTTATTTTAGGCAGTTGTAAAATAGTGCAATATAATTGTAAATATATAATATAATAATACAAATTAAAATATGAATGTAGTCCTATATATATTTATGTTATATCATAATCTGCGCGACTCCGTCGTTGACTTTCTTTGATAACATTTGCAGGGCGTTTCAAAAGAGCGGTTATAGTCAGTGAAGTCCACTTCAACTGATATACCGTGCTCAGGGAGCAGAGGAGCAGTGAACACTGCATATGGACCCTGTCGAATGGAACGCACATTAGATGTGTAAAAACAAGTGGAAAGCGCGAGCGCGCTGCTGTCTCCTTTCCACAAGCGCTTGTTCTCCTGTAGCGTCTGTCGTTGCTATGCAACCATGAACTGCACTCTCCATGATGACAAGAGCTGTGTCTGAAATCGCTCCCTATCCACTATATAGTGCACTATTTAGGGTGTCGGCCATTTTGTAGAGGTGTCCGAATTCTGAGTGAACGACATCATTCCCTCCATTCTTCACTACTTTTACCCAATCCTCTCTGAATTCGAGTGTACATACGATTTACACTTGCTGAGACACTATTTCCCACAATCCAACACAATAAGGCGATAGAGCGCGAATGAAAAATAAACAAAAATGTCACCATGGCAACGGTGCACGCGAGTTAGAAAACAATCATTTATAAGACCAGACGCCTGGTTATTTATTTATATATACCGTTATATCTATATTTGAAAAATCAAATGTGTTGTGTAGTGTTTTGTTCTCTTTTATTTTCACATATAAATGTAAAAAGTAAATAAATATGACAAGCAAGTGTTTTTATTATCTTTTTTTTTTATCAAATAACGCAATAAACGTGAAAAATACATACATACAATTGTTACATACAATTCATACAGCCAAAAAAAGGAAATATTAAAGATGGGTAGGTAATGTTTATGACAAATTGTCCGAGCTCTCTGGCGCGTGATAATTATGTCAGCGTCCAAGCTATGATCAGCTTTTCGGCCGAGCATTCAATGTTGTTACGCTGCAAGCTGATGGTTCGTTGCTGCCGCGCTCTATCACTCGCACACCATAAAGAGCAAATTGTTTTTTAATGTTTCAATTTCGTGATTAAAATGACATAATTTGGAAGCGGATAATTTCTTCACAAACAGCTCATTATGACTCAATGTTAGAATGCTGCACCTACACTCGATAGTGTGAATAAGATCAGCGTAACGCAGACCACTGCATTGACAGGGTAAAACATATGATCTGTCTACGGCCAGGGCTCAGCGGAAGACAGAAAATGCCGGTCCAGCACTGATTGAGAAATTCAATTCGAAAATAAAAGACAGTTTGACATCTTTTTTCTCGCATTCTCGCATTTTTTCTCGCATCTCGCATCTATCCACTACCTGCTAACGTTAGTGCACTGCACCCGAGCAAGCACACTTTGCAGTTCCTCCGGAAATGCATTTTTCTAGTTATTATTATTATTCCCGGGAGAAAAATTTTGGCCAGCTCCTGAGCCTAGGCCCTTTGAGACAGAGACACCGTTCCAACTTTAAAACGTTCGGTCAGTACCGGTGTAAGTTGCTCGCGAAGATGACATCACAAGACCATGTCGTTCGTCTGCCATAGTGGATTGAACAGAAAGCGAAACTAAAGTTTCACAGGTCACAAATTTGGTCCGATCTTCACGAAACTGGACGTACATGATCCTTGGACCAAGCCTCACAAAAGTTACTAGAAGGATTTTTGATTTTCGGAAGCGTTTGCCCGTCACAGCCAAACGAAATCGCCGGCGTAGTCGCCAAAACAGGAAGTAGTTCATATTTCAGGAACTCTGTCACGTATCGAAACCAAACTTTGTACATGAACTCGGGACTCCAATGTGAGGAAGCACAAGATCTGAATTTTTTTTATTTTTTTTTATTTCAGGCTAATAGACAAACCCATTTACCTATGTCTAGGTTTCACCTCACACTTTTAATGTTAATGCATTTAGACAGTAGGTGGCACTGTTGTATTACATTTCACAGAGCTGCCAAGTCAGTGTATATACTGCATTCGTTTTTACTAGGTTTGTCTTAATAAATGCAGGCATGAATTTCGTTTTTTGCATTGGTCTAATTTAATCATCTTCATTTATTAATATATACAAATTTGTATGCATGAATTGTGCATTTCCAGTTCTCAAAGCAGTTAATAACAAAAAAAAAAAAACAAAAAAAAACTTATTATACAAAATACATCATGCTCTTCTTCGCTAACCGAACAAACAATTCATTGTCTGTGGCTGTGTTTGTGCGCACGGCGCACGGTTATGCTGCGCATAACAATAGAAAACAAGGAGAAACGCGCAGTCACATGCTCAAACAATCAACAACGTCGCTCTAGAGGTGCGTGCCATTTGACCGTAAGTGGACTACGAAGTGGACTTCACAGGGTTTTCCGCCATCTTAAGTGATATTCCAATCCGAAGGGAGCGAACATGTTCAGTTCGAAGGGCACTGCGCACGGCATAGGGAATAAGGGAACATCGATACATCACTTCACAGGAAGTGGAGAGTAATGATCACCCAACTGTCATTTCGCGCACCACGTCATCACCAGTCAGAACGGTCATAACTAACGATGGAGGAGTTTACGTATGTGTGTAAGTATTCATACATTTCGCCATTGTTATACAAATGACAGTATTTTAACGGTTATTGTTGTGAATATTACATACTACTTTTGATGATTATAATTTACCTCAGTGAATGCAGCCAGCTTAGCTACTGTAGTTTGTGAAGTAAAGTGATTTTATTTTAGGTAGTTGTAAAAAAGTGCAATATAATTGTAAATATATAATTCGTTGCTGCCGCGCTCTATCACTCGCACACCATAAAGAGCAAATTGTTTTTTAATGTTTCAATTTCGTGATTAAAATGACGTAATTTGGAAGCAGATAATTTCTTCACAAACAGCTCATTATGACTCAATGTTAGAATGCTGCACCTATACTCGATAGTGTGAATAAGATCAGCAACGCAGACCACTGCATTGACAGCGTGAAACATATGATCTGTCTACGGCCAGGGCTCAGCGGAAGACAGAAAATGGCTTTGACATCTTTTTTCTCGCATCTGTGAATTTATTTTTTAATCATTTGCTCTGAGATGAAGCGAATATATTTGTGCGGGAATTTCTCGCACTATAAAAGCTAACCTTGCGGGAATGGTTTAAATTGTGCGCAATCCCCACATTCCCGCATCGAAATTCAAGCCCTGAAAATGGCAGCGGGATGTGTAACTCTAGCATATGGCGCATATGTCATATAAAGTTAGGCAAGGCCAAACAGCGTTATCCATGTTGTTGCGATTGCATCGCTAGAGTAAGCTAATAGTGAAACTGATAGCGTTCTTCATTTAATTACAATATGAGGACTGACGGTAGGCTATAAAAATCAGCGTTTCTGTGTAGGTGATGACAACCATCTTGACAGCAGCAATAAAAGCATCGCTAATTAGGTTAGACCTTAATTTGAGATAGTAAATTTGTTCCTAATCAATGGGAACACTCAACCACAGAACAGCTGGGTGAGTTTTGTATTGGTTTATTGGATACAGTAAATGAAGACTTTGTCAACTTCTTTTCAATAGGCTTCTATTTCATCACCCAAAACACTCCCACCCATTCATAACCAATTATTTCAAAACCAACAACCAAGCCACATAAATAATGCCATTGGCACTAGTCTACATTGCAGACATGTCTCTTAATGCACATAACTTTTCACCTTTTTGCACAATCTTGAAAAAAGTACTATTGTTGAAATTCTCTGATCAAGCAAACTTCAACGCACCCTTATCCACTACCTGCTAACGTTAGTGAACCACACCCGAGCAAGCACACTTTGCAGTTCCTCCGGAAATGCATTTTTCTAGTTATTATTATTATTCTGAGACTAATTTTTTTTTAATTGTAACCTCCTAACAAAGATCAATCTCATCTATCAGTCTATCTATCTATCTATCTATCTATCTATCTATCTATCTATCTATCTATCTATCTCTGTCATGAAGAGCCTCTAACTCTCCACCCATCCATCATGTCCAGCTCAGATCTCCTGCTGTCAGACTCACTGTTTTGGACGATGTCCTGCATCTTCTTCCAGACTCTGAACGACAGGTTGCCCAAGTATCGTGGCACATGAATCAAAGCTCCAGAAGCCATCTGTGGATCCGGCTGTGAGCTCTGGACTCTGGAAGAACATTCAGGAGTCAGATCTGCAGTGGCTTTGGATCAGAACCAGAGAGACCAGAGGCAGGAGCAGATCACTCACCTTTCCATTGAGCCTGGAAACTCCTGCAGAACAAACACACCATTTATCATCAAGAACTCAATCAATCATCAATCAATCAACCAATGATCTGAAATCAGACCTTCAGAAAGCAGACGTCATTGGCTTTCATCATCTCCTCCATGTCTTTGATTGTGTGTGAAAGAGCTGAGATGTGTGTGTTCATCTCCTCCAGCTTCTCCTTCATCCTCTGCTTCTTCTGCTCCTCTTCCTCCCTCAGTGCAGTGACTGTAGCTTCTTCTTCATCTCTGAGAAACTGATGAAGCTTCTCAAACTGCTGTTTAATCTGACGCTCTGTGTGCTCAGCTTGAGACTGAAATCAAAGCACATTCACTTCAATCATCTCAATCGACACACATCATTAATATCCACGATAAACTTGGATACCCGACATAAAACGGGTCCAGAAGCAGATTGCTGCTAGTCATTTACCGAAATAATAAACTGGAATCAATTATATCAAATCATAACTGTATATAGTGATCCAACAGCTGTAATGAAAATGACTCTCATTTCTGTTTCCTCACCTTGATGTGTTGAACTGTTTTCTCAAACTCTGCTTTCAGTTTTACATTGCGTTTAAGTTTCTTCTGTAAGGACTTCAGTGCTTTATTGAGCTCCTCCTAGAATTGACCAAAAAAATAATAAAACACCAGATTACAGTGAAGAGAAGACAATACAGTGACATGATGATATAATGCAATGAAAAAGTATTTGCCCCCATCCTGATTTCTTCTGTTTTTGTGTACATCTCATACTAAATTGATTCAGAAATTGCAACCTGAGTAAACACAAAGTACAGTTTGTAAATGACAATGTTATTTATTGAAACAAGATATCCAATACGACCTGGGCCGGCGTGAAAATGTATTTGCCCCCATAGTTACTAATTCCTCAAATCTATGAAACTGCATTTATAATGTAGTTCAGCTGGACTAAACACAACCAGTCCTGATCACTGCAGCCCTGTTCAATCAGATCAACACTGAATACTAAAGCCTGATTGGTTCACGTCTGTGCATCTGTACAGACATATGGCTTTTCAGCTCGCCAAACGGACGGGGCCGACTGCATATTTAAGTTCCGCTGAAAACTATTTTCATCAGAAGTTTTCTCCTTCAAGTGTGAAGATCATCTCCTCGCTGTCTCCGAAGAGAAGAAGATAGGAGCCTTTCTGCTCGCCGTTGAAACAAGCCTCAAGCAGCGGATTAACGGCTCTTCGACAGCTAAAGCTCTGTGCTTTTCCCCTGCGGCTATCCAACTCTTCAAGAGAAAATATCATTATTAAAGCGGTCATATGATGCGATTTCTTGTTTTTCTTTTTCTGTAGTGGCTGTTTAAGATCTGCAGTGTTACAAAGCTCAAAGTCTCAAACCCAAAGAGATATTCTTTGTAAAAGTTAAGGTTTAGCCACGCCTTCCTATAATGCTTCATTCAAACACGCCACCACAAACCTACATCAGTGTGTGTGCGCAGAGTTTCATAACATCGCCCAGATGTATACGCAAAGAAAGAAGGTGTAACTTTTATTCTCGCTGTATTATTGTTGCCACCGGCGCCAGCACGTCGTGGAGATGCTGTGTTTTGTTGCGAAAGCCAAACTACTTTGTTTGGCCTTCCAAAAGAAGACAAAATTAGAAAACAGTGGTTAAGCTTTATTTACAACACTGTTCCAGAAAAGTAAAACCAAAATATTCGACCGTGTGCTGCATATTTTCTGGAGGACTGTTTCCAGAACCTGCGAGAGTACAAGGCCGGCTGTGCAAAAAGGCTGATTCTAAATAATGGGGCAATTCAGTCTTTGCTAGTACAGTCTGGCGCTTCTGACTCACAGACACAGCCTGTAATTATGTTTTCATATTTTAATAATTTGCTACTGACTATTCAAACGCGAGTTTTGAGCAGTATAGAGTACGATCACAAATGCAGACATGGTTTTATGCTTACAAAGTGTTCTCCCCCGTAGCGCGGCGCGACGTGTAAAAAGACGGTATAAGTCATTATAATCAGTAATTATGTCCCCAATGAAATAAAACTTTAACAATCTGATACGTTCTGGTCCAGTCGCGCTGGCAAAGTTCAGCCCGATCAGCTTGGCCCTCTACGTTTTCCGGATCAGATTCAGGCTCGAATTGATAAGTTAGTACGGTACCGACATTATCACCTGTCATTATTGCTTTGGGAGCTGATGTTCCAAATATGGTAAGGGGCGTGACATTCCTGTCACATGCTTAAGGTATTCGGGCCAATCACAATGTACTGGATCGCTGGCCAATCAGAGCACACCACGCTTTTCAGAACAATGAGCTTTGTAAAAATTAACGCGTTTCAGAAAGGTGGGGCATAGAGGAGCAACAATAAAATTATTAATTATTAAAATAATTACTTTTTTTAACCTAAAACCGTGTAAACACATTTTCATTAAACCAAATACACAAAATAATGCTCTTTTTAGAACTGTCATATGACCCCTTTAAAAGAGCAAATTTGAGCGACATTTGTTGTAAAATGCCGTGCCACGAGTGTTGCTCCTGCAGGGCTCCCTGCTTCCCTCATCTGGAGCGAGTGCCATGGTTTAATTTGGCGGCTCCAAGGAGGACTTTGATGACACTATGTCTCTGGCTGCCTCTGAAATGGAGGACTAAGCGAACTCTGCCGATGACTCCCCCTCCCCCCCCCCCCACTCCCTGTAGAATAGTTGGGCCATTCTTTCTAGAGGTCCACAAAGAACTGAATAAGTCATGGCACGCTCCCTACTCATCATGCATCCACTATTCCTCTTCGTCTGCCTTCACCTTTGTTGACGGCGCGAAGGCTCTGGCATCGGTCTGGCTCTGGCATCGGTCAAGTGAGTTGGTGATCTGCAGGCTCTTTCAGTGGACGCATTCTGCCTTGAGTTTGGGCCTAATGACAGTAAAGTCCTCCTTAGACCAAGACAAGGCTATGTGCCTAAGATGCTTTCCACGGCCTTCAGAGCTCAGGTCATAAAGCTTTCTTCTGTTCTGCACTAATAGCATGGTGCTATTGGATTGCATTCCCCATAAGTGTCAGCTACTTATGTAAGGCGAGTGAACAGTATCGAAAGGGAATGTTCCAGTTACTAACGTAACCCTGGTTCCCTGAGATAACGGGAATGAGTATTGTCTAGACTCTAGTTTGTCGTGCAACTGTACACAACTCCGCTGCCACTCATCAGTAGAAAAATTCAGACTTAAATGGCTTTCGGTGTGACTTGAATAGGCAGTCGGTCCAGTTTTTGCGGACTGAAAAGCCCTTTGTCTGTGCAGGTGCTCTGACGTGAACCAATCAGGCTTCAGTATTCAGGGAAAAACTAAGTTTTCCTCATAAGCGTCAGTTACTGATCCAATGCTCATGATCTCAGGGAACCGAGGTTATGTTAGTAACCAGAACGATCTGTGTTTATGACTCGTTATGATTCTTTACATGTGAATCAAGAAACATTTGTCTTACCTTATATGATGAAACCACTTCCCTGATGGGTCTGAATTTATGATTGTCATGTTGTTTTGAATCTCTGCACACGAAACACACAGGCTGTTTGTCCTTCAGACAGAAGAGTTTGAGTTTCTCACTGTGTAAACTGCAGATCTCCTCAGACCCTGATGAACGCCTCTCATTTCTCTCCTTCAGGAAAGACTCACACAAGTTTTTTAACATAAGATTACATGGAGGATTAGATCTTGATCTTCTCCTGCAGACAGGACACTCCTGAGATCCCTTGGTTCTCCAGAACTGTTGAAGACACTTTTTACAGAAACTGTGACTACAGGATAAAATAACAGGAGCCTTGAAGATTTCACAGCACACAGGACAAGAAAGTTCTTCTTCAGAGACATTTAGTGAAGCCATTTTCACTGTTTGAGCTCCAGCAATCTAAACTTTACTTTCACTTCCTGAACGACGGCTTAAAAAACAAATCACCATGAGAATCACAAAGATCAGAAACAAACTTGCTCAGAAACAAACTTCCCAAATTCTTCAGTAAAGTTTTTCCCTTCGTACTCCACTGATCGCTGATTCTTTATTGCTTTTGTCGAGACAAAGTCCATACTCCATATGGCAGAAAAGAGAAATAACAAGTCAGCCTCTTCCTGGTTAGTGTTGTAAGAGGGTGAACCTTCTGATCATGTTGGTGTGTTGAAACAGGTCAAATAACAACATCAGTGGCCTGTACCATGATGGTAGTTGAACAAACTCAGGGTTTCAGGATGAGTTGACAAAACCAAACCAATCCAACCAGGCTTTGTTGGTACCATGATGCTGTTCATCAACATTCTCTGTCAGCTCAGGCTTTGATCCTGAGTTTAGGAGTGACATCAGTAGCGAACAGCCAATCACAGGCTGAGAAAGAGGGAAACTGAGATTCATTTCTCAAGAGAGAAACAACGTGAATCACTACAGAATATTACAAGATTGAAAAATATAAAGATTTAAACCAATTTACACAAGAAGAAAATAGCTGTCTATGAAAGAGGACAATTAAAATAAAAAGTCTTGCTATTTCAGTGCAAGTAAAAGTTGTGAAGTTAGTTTATACAGTTGATAAAGGTATAGAGAGAATTGAACATTTAAGCTCACATGCTTAAAAAAGTCATTTTATAGCTTTATCTATTGATTCTAAAGCGTATTTATATTACCTTTATATATGTATTCAATTAAACTGTGCGTAATAATAATTGATAAACTAAAATTGTACATGTGTGATCGATTAAGGGTACAATAATTACATAAATAATATCTAAATCATACAAAGTTATGATTCTAAATATGTATTTCTAAAAGCCGGGTGATTTTGTCTTTAAAAGTAATTTGCTGTGTAGTGATCTTAGAGTGGAAACAAGTGGAGTGACGTTATCGCATCAGACATGTGACACTTTGCTCACAGCTGATTGGTCCAAGTTCGGTTTGCAACCTCTCACCTGGAACATCACCTGACCCGTACCTGGGGCACGTTCAAGTTCAAAACGGTGCGCAACGTTTTGCTACGGTTTCCAGGTTGAACGTCATGTTTCCTGGAAACGGCGTGCACCGGTGTGCAACGGGGTTTGAGATACGTTTTCTCTTGTTTGGTGGGTGTGTCAGAACTGCAGTCCAATCAGCAGCAACATGTACATAAAGCACGCGGTATTAAAGTGAACTCGCACAATGGGTTCAAGGAAAGTAATTTACAAATGTGTTCGATGCAGCTCGGTATACGCAACAACTGAGGATATTAGAAGACATGTTTGTCGTAAGTTTTATTGTAAAAATATAGGATATCAACATAATGATGTAGTTGTTTATATTTTTAGCTTCATTGCAAGTGTATGATATTTGGCATAGAAATAAACAATGGTAATTAAGTGCTTTTCCTAAAAATGAGAAAGAAAATACAGAGTATTAAAACAGTATGAACTACAAATAAAGTCAGTATGTGAGGCTAAATAGATGTGTTTTAGTCTGAATTAGGTAAGATGTGTGCTTCCATTTCAGTTTCAGCAATCCCTTCACTCGATTGGGATGTTCTCTTGTGTTCTGGGCGGCAAGTGCAGTAACTGTAACATCGGGCATATTTTGTAGTATTAAACACATATTTATACCGACTTCATCAAGTCAAGTCAAGTCAAGTCATCTTCATTTATATAGCGCTTTTAACAATGTAGATTGTTTCAAAGCAGCTTTACAGAGATAAGCGTATAATTTAAGGTAACAGAGATTGTTTCGGCTTTACAGCAGAGTTAAGTTATTTCCATCTAAAGTTAGTTTTGATTGATTTGCTTCCGTCGCAATGATCATTTGTTATTAAATTAGGGGCCGCTAAGACGACACCATTCCCTCTACACAGACTTTAAACGCGAACCTGTGAGAAACACTGATGGCGTTCACATGAGCATTTAGAATGGGTTCTATAGTTATGTGCGTTTGAATATATGCAGGTTTGGAATTCCCTACAAGCCAAGCCTAAACAAAGTACTTGTCTTTCCCTATAAATTTTGATAAAGAATTTTATTTTATTTTGTTGCTTTGGGGTAGGAACGCGAAACGAATTTCCCGACAACGCCTTATCTGTAGAGTGGTAGTGGGATCCTCCATAGGGAGAGACTAGTTGGCACTTCAGCACTGCGTTGTCATTGGTCCAGGCGAAGGTCCTTCGTCAGATCTGGATACGGCCTGGATCCGGCAGGCTGCAGGAAAACCTCGGGATAAACACAGACACTAAAATTAGCGTAGATGCCATTCTTCTCATGATGTAACGAGTACATCAGGATTTTTGGGAAGTGTTCCCGGTTCCGGCTGACCTAATATATGCAGCCTAACATTAAATTATAGAAGTCTATAATGTATTATGTGAAAGCTAGGTCAAAGAGATGTGTCTTTAATCTGGCTTTGAACTGACAGAGTGTGTCTGCTTCCCGGACAATGGTAGGAAGACTGTTCCAGAGTTTTGGTGCTAAATAGGAAAAGGATCTACCGCCAGCAGTCGATTTTGATATTCTAGGTATTATCAACTGTCCGGAATGTTGAGATCGCAATAGACGTGACGGACTATAATGCGTTAAGAGCTCGCTCAAGTACTGCGGAGCTAAACCATTCAGTGCTGCTGCGTTTTGAACCAGCTGTAGTTTGTTTATTAAGCGTGCAGGGCAACCACCCAGTAGAGCATTACAATAATCTAACCTTGAGGTCATGAACGCATGAACTAATTGTTCCGCATTTGTCAATGAGAGCATATGGCGTAATTTTGATATATTTTTAAGATGGAAAAATGCAGTTTTACAGATACTAGACACGTGACTTTCAAATGAAAGATTGGTATCAAAGAGCACACCCAGGTTCCTAACCGACGACGAAGACTTAACAGAGCAGCCATCGAGTGTTAGACAGTATT
Organism: Squalius cephalus; assembly: GCF_949319135.1. Taxonomy (NCBI): domain Eukaryota; kingdom Metazoa; phylum Chordata; class Actinopteri; order Cypriniformes; family Leuciscidae; genus Squalius; species Squalius cephalus. The sequence continues at coordinate 34,761,555 of NC_137137.1, forward strand.
CTAGATTATTACGTGAGGAAGTTTTTTGTCCAATAATTATAAACTCTGTTTTTTCAGAATTTAGAAGTAGGAAATTACAAGTCATCCAATTTTTTATATCCGCTATGCTTTCCGTTAATTTTGTGAATTGATAAGTTTCGTTAGGTTTTGAAAAAATATAGAGCTGAGTATCATCGGCATAACAGTGAAAGCTAATGCCATGTTTCCTAATGATATCTCCTAAGGGTAGCATGTACAGAGTGAACAGCAACGGTCCTAGTACTGAGCCTTGTGGTATGCCATACTGAACTTGTGATCGATGAGACATCTCATCATTTACTGCTACAAACTGGTAACGGTCAGATAAGTATGATTTAAACCATGCTAGTGCAATTCCCGTAATGCCAACATAATGTTCTAATCTATTTAAAAGAACGTTGTGGTCAATGGTGTCAAATGCAGCACTAAGATCGAGTAACACTAATAGAGAGATACAACCACGATCGGATGATAAGAGCAAATAATTTGTGACTCTAACGAGAGCTGTCTCGGTACTATGGTACGGTCTAAATCCTGACTGGAAATCCTCGCAGATATAATTTCTTTCAAGAAAGGAACACAGTTGTGAGGATACTGCCTTTTCTAATATCTTTGACAGAAAAGGTAGATTCGAGATCGGCCTGTAATTGACTAATTCTGTAGGATCAAGTTGCGTTTTTTTAACAAGCGGTTTAATCATAGCCAGCTTAAAGTTTTTTGGTACGTATCCTAGAGACAAAGACGAATTAATGATATTAAGAAGAGGATCTATGACCTCTGGAAGTATTTCTTTCAGTAGCTTAGTCGGTATAGGGTCTAACATACATGTTGTAGATTTAGATGATTTAATGAGTTTAGTAAATTCTTCCTCTCCTATAGCAACGAATGAATCAAATTTTTCCTCAGGGAGACTACAATGCACTGCCTGATGCGATACTGTAGTAGACGGTTGCATAGTTATAATTTTGTCCCTGATATTATCAATCTTATAATTGAAGAAGTTCATAAAGTCATTACTGCTGTGTTGCTTGGAAACTTCTGGGCTTGAAGCTTTATTTTTCGTTAGTTTAGCCACCGTTTCAAATAAATACCTAGGATTATGTTTATTTTCTTCTAATAGGGTTGAAAAATAAGCAGATCTAGCAGCTTTTAAAGCCTCTCTGTAAGCAATAGAGCTCTCCTTCCATGAAATGCGAAATACCTCTAGTTTTGTTTTCTTCCAGTTGCGCTCCATTTTTCTAGCTGCTCTCTTAAGGGCCCGAGTGTGCTCGTTGTACCACGGCGTTGGACTATTTTCTTTAATCTTCTTTAAGCGTAACGGAGCAACTGTGTCTAAAGTGCTGGAAAAGAGAGAGTTAAACGTTTCTGTTGTAATATCTAGTTCTTCTAAGCTATCTGAGATGCTGAGATGATGAAACTGATTAGGAAGATTATTAATAAAGCAATCTTTAGTAGCAGAAGTGATAGGTCTCACATATTTGAAACACGGAGTCGGCTTTGCAGCCTTGGCTAAATGCAAATTACACGAGACTAGATAATGATCTGAGATGTCATCGCTCTGCTGCAGAATTTCAACGGCATCAACATCTATTCCATGTGATAATATTAGATCTAGAGTATGATTACGACGATGAGTAGGTCCTGACACGTGTTGTCTAACTCCAATTGAATTTACAATGTCTTTAAATGCCAATCCCAATGCATCTTTTTCATTATCGATGTGTATATTAAAATCACCAACAATTAGTACTTGATCTGCAGTCAATATTAATTCTGATAGAAAGTCCGCAAACTGGCTCGAAAACAACAAAACAACATCAGGCTCCGAAAATTCCGAAAAGAAGTGGTATATACCAGACTTAGACTAGGACATACAGGACTAAACTCCACTTTACATATAGTAGAAAAGGGTAATGGTTTATGCATAGTGTGCCAAGACAGAGAAGATGTTAATCATGTACTTTTTACTTGTGAGAAGTATAATGATAATAGAATAATCTGGCAGCAAATGGAAGGGGAGAACTCTATTCATGAAATTCTGGAAGAAAAGGGAATGACAAGGGAGAGACTTAAAGCTTTATTTATTTATCTTAATAATACTGGTTTAATGAAAAGAGTGTAATTGGCCTCAATTTTTTTTTTTTTTTTTTTTTTTTTTTAATTAATAGAAGCCTAGACTCTATGACGTTCATGGTATTACACACTCCTGTACAGTTGGTGGCGGTATACTACAAAATAGTCATCTGCCAAGAATCAGAAGAAGAAGAAGAAGAAGAAGAAGTTCTTTGTCTGTGCTGCGTTCCAGTCCAAAATTGTCATGCCCTTCACTCGCAAACTTCCCTCCGTCTCGTTCACTCGGATGTACGTCATTGCGAGTGCCCACTACTGGCGGAAACTGCAATGGTCTGAACTGGAACGCCCTAAGCCCTTGATCACTTGGAATCAGCTGTGGAGTTGATTTATTATTTACATTTTGTTCCCTTTAAGAATTTGTTTAATGCAGCATCCAAATGTTTATAGGTGTGTTTGGGTTGTTTTAAATTTAAAAAAAATATAATTAATATATCATAGAGTTGTCTGTTGTGGTGGTGATTAGATGAGATATGTGGTGACGTCACAGTCGTACTGCATTTTGGGACATATAGGTGCCTGAAGTGTACATTTGAAGTAGACTCGCTCCCTCGGTCAAAATCGAGGGAACGAGGGTCTGTCCATATAAACTTCCCTCGTCCACTTCACGAAGTGGAACGCACTTCAAAATGGCGGCAGGGATTCCCCCAAGGGGAAGTGCTTAAGGAAGTTCGCAAGTGCGTGTCTAAAAGTGGACTGGAACGCAGCACTGGTGTTGTCAAGCGGGAAGGAAGTCGACCGGAAGTTGAAGCCGGCCGCGTGCCACCATCTTGTAGCAGAACTTCACCTGCTGTTAGCATCCCATTGACTCCCATTCATTTTGGCGTCACTTTGACAGCGAATAACTTTACATCTGAGGCGTTTGAAGACTCCATTTGTCCAATTATTTATTTCTAAAGAAACACGACAATGTATAAAATGCTCCATTACCTTGTAGCTTATGTTATGGCCCCGTAGAAGCAGTTTTTGTAAAAGTAGGCTAACGATTGCGTCATAACCACGCAACTCTCTGTCGCACAGTAGAGAGATTACCGTATGGACAGGAGGAGAAGCTCGCGGGCAATCGGGGAGACGAGGAGGCGAAATGACAAAATAATTCATCATAATATCTAGCAAAAGTTTCTCCTGCTCCAAGATCATTGACAGCTCATACTCGCACTCTCCGTCTCTGCAAGTTTCGGAAGGAAATGATTCAGATTTCTCATGCCACAGCCACTAGAAGACAGACGGGTTGCTCACGTGACATCTACGTCGTCAAGCTCTGTTTGAGTCTGCGTGTCAGGTAAGGAAGTGCTAAGAAATCGCTAAAAATGGGCTTCACTTGTCTCAATTGAGATCCAATGAGATGGCTCTGTCCACTTCTTATACTGTCTATGGGTGTTGTCCTCCTATGGATGTTTTGCATGTGTGCGTGCATGTGTATGTTGTGCGCACGTGTGTGTGTATGTTGTGCGCGCTTGTTGTCAATTTTGTTTGCCTTCCTTGCATGTGTCTGCATTTATCAGTTTTGCCTGGATTTACTTTTATTATGTTTGTTTGAAAAAATGTTTGCTGCATCTGGATCCCACTTTCTTTTTTTTCTTTTTTTCATATTCTTTATTGGATACAGCGTTCAAACAATATTTGCAACATAATACAATATAAGTCTCCATTTTGTGTTTTCAGAATGAACAATTCTTCAAAACAAATGTCCTTTTGTGGTTTCATCCCATATCCCATATCCCCCATGTATTGTGAAATCATTCTTCCTAGTAGATTAATGTGCAGTCTGGTGTTTCCGCAAATCTCTGTCCAGGATAGATCAAACCGATGGCACTAATGAATGGAGCATGGGGCACATCATTAAGGAGACTTTCCGATTTCTGACAATCACTGACTTAGCACGTTGCAAGCTCGCAACTATTACAAAAATTATACTTTTGTTATGAGTCAGCAGTGAGTGGCTGCTTAGTGTAAAATAGTTGCACTGCACCCTCTGACTATTTCAGAACTGGGTAGTTTGTGATCGTGAGTGCACATTCGCGGCGTGACATCTCAAAGCGACACTGGGTCCCTAATAACGGATATTTGAAATTATGGGATACCCAGAGTAATCAAATATCTAAATTACTTCATAATCAATATATATGATTATTTTCTAATAAGAAACAGAAATCTAAATTTGATTATCATTTGAAATTGGAGTCAGATTAAGCGCAAAGCTAAAGTAATATTGAAACTAAATTCCAATCAATTAAGTGAACTTCACTGGAGCGCTGAAAAGACATACACGCATTATCCCTTCGCCCATACCGTTGGCCTTCCGTCGTTGGGCCAATGGGTGGTCTTTGCAGAGTCAGAATTTTCCGATGAGCAATTAGAGAGGTAAAAGCAATGGTATTAACTTGAGTTTTTGTCAATTTGTCAATTTGAATCCTACGTACCACTTTAAATTGAATAAGACTAAACCTAGCACAGCTGGAGGAAGAACTGACTGCTCGCAGGGCTTTTTCCCAAAAGTCATCAGACAGGGAAATCTGCAGTTCGTTTTCCCAGCTGGTCCTAATTTTGTTGACAACAGAATCAAAAGATGGGGAAAGTAGGTCATAGAAGTAAGATATATGGCCCTTAGGTAGAGTCTCAGCCTTAATAATTAGATCTATGCCACTTGGGGGTGGGATTTGAGGGAATTGAGGGGAGTGGGTCCTAGCGAAATCCCATAACTGGAAGTATCTTAGAAAATCAGAGCTGCTGAAGTTAAGTTGTGCGCAATTGCTCAAAGCTAACAAAACAGCCGTTAACATACATATCTCTGAAATATCGGAGGCCACTCCTAGCAAAAAAACGTGAATCTAGGGTCAATTTTAGCAGGAAGGAATAAATGGTTTGCAAACAGGAGTTGTCTGAGGAAGGGTGAGCCAGCCAGAGTTGCGCCTAATTTGTGCCCAGATTTTCAGAATGCCAGTTACTATAGGATTAGATGTATAAAGCAACGGGAAAAAAGGAAGGCTACTGCAAACGAGGGCCTGGAGCGAAGAAGAGGAGCATGACTTGGCCTCGATTTGACACCAGTTGCTCTGAGCTGAAGTAAACCAAAGCATAATCTTATGAGCATTTGCAGCCCAATAATAACCAATAAGACTAGGCAGGCCAAGACCCTCAAGGGATCTGCTCCTCTGCAATAGTGATCTACCGGCTCTGGTGTGTTTGACAGCCCAAATAAATGAGGAGATAATACCTTCTATGGCAGTAAAAAATGACCTGGGTAAGAAGATAGGCAGACATTGAAAAATATATAGGTATCTAGGAAGTATATTCATCTTAACAGTCTGTACTCTTCCGGCCAGGGATAGCGGTAGACGGTTCCACCTCTGTAAATCGGACTTGACTGTTGTCGTTAAAGCAGTAAAGTTCTGCTCTCGTAATGTCCGGACGGATCTTGTAATTGCAATGCCTAAATATTTGAATCCTGTATTAGAGAGTCTAAAGGGGACTGAAGACAGGGGTAGCTCCACAGCTAATTGGTTAATAGCAAAGCACTCGCTTTTCAAGATGTTTAATTTATAACCCGAGAACTCGCTAAAGGACTTCAGAACCGAGAGAACACGTGGGATGCTGGACTGAGGGTCGCAGATGTACAAAAGGAGGTCGTCGGCATATAACGAGACTTTGTGGGCTGTGTTCCATCTCTGAATCCCCTTGATTCCCTCCTCTGCCTTCAAAACAATCGAAAGTGGCTCAATAGCAGCCACAAATAAGAGTGGAGAAAGCGGACATCCCTGTCAAGTCCCGCGGAAGAGAGGAAAGGACCCCGAGCGCTGGGTGTTAATGCAAACTGATGCGCAGGGGGAGGAGTAGAGTAACCGAATCCAAGAAATGAAACCTGCCCCAAAACCAAACTGTTGGAGGGAGGAGAACAGGTAGGCCCACTCCACCCTATCAAAAGCCTTCTCTGCGTCGAGAGATATAATGCTGATGTGTGAATGATTCTGAGAAGTCTTCTGACATTAGCGAACGAGTGCCTCCCCCTTATAAATCCCGTCTGGTCCTCTGATATAACCGAGGACATGACCGACTCCATTCTGCGGGCCAGAGCCTTTGCAAGTATTTTAACGTCTACGGATAAGAGCGAGATTGGGCGGTACGATGTACAATTCAGGGGGTCTTTGCCTGTTTTATAGATCAAAGAAATAGCAGCCTGTGTGAGGGTGGGCGGCAGGGAGCCCAGGCGGTATGAGTGATTGAACATTTCTAATAATAATGGGGCCAGTTGGTCTGAGAATTTCTTATAAATTTCAACCGGGTACCCATCGGGTCCCGGGGATTTACCATTGTTCATTAACTGTATTGCCTCTTTGATTTCTGAAAGCTACAAAGGAGCGTTTAACATCTCACTGTTACCATCAGATATTTTGGGCATGGCCAATTTAAAAAAAAAACTGAGACAACTGAGCTTCATCATAGGAACATTCTGACTTATAACTGGGAGTAGAACTTCCTGAAAGTACCATTGATCGTTTCTGGGTCAGATGTAAGGGAGCCCGTTTCGTCTTTTATCTGTGTAATTTGATTTGAGGCCATCTTGGCCTTCAGTTGGTGGGCCAGGAGGCGACTGGCTTTATCCCCATGCTCATACATATATCCCCGTGCACGAAGGAGGTTTTGTTCAACTTCCTTTGTCAAGAGGAGGTTGAGCTCAGTATGAAGTACCATCCTCTCTTTATGTAAGTTCGATTTCTTTAGGTGTACATGTGGCAACTGTGTTAAAATGCCAACAGAACGTGAAAACATCTGTTGCAAAGAAATACAAAAGGTATTGTAAAAATATATAACTTTATACACGTTTGTCTTATATACACAAAATAGCATCGAACTAACTGGCTACTATAAACAAACAGCGTTGGCATTGGTTTACGTTCTTGATCAAATCGAAAAATTACGTCATAAAGTATACATGGAAAATACATTTACAAAATTAGTACATAATAACAACTTCAGGTCCAAAATGTTTGTACGCGTTTGTCATAGACACACGAAATAGCATAACTAAGTGGCTACTAAAGCCAGCGCTGGCATTTGTTTACGTCCTTGATAAAACTAAAACATTACATCTGAAATTATACATGCAAATACATTTAAAATTATTAAAGGTGCCCTAGAATTTGAAATTGAATTTATCTTGGCATAGTTAAATAACGTCTCGGTTACATATGTAACCCTCGTTCCCTGAGTAGGGAACGGAGACGTTACGTCGGATGACGACGAATGGGGTTTCGCTTAGAAAGCCTATCATCTTCGAGTATATAAAACGAGCCAATGGCAATGAAATGCCATGGGTCTGTGGAATTTGCATAGCGTAACTCCGCCCTACCATGGGGGTATATAAGGAAGTGCGCTAGCAACATGCAGATATGTCTTCGCTGAGGAGCCGAGACTGAACTCAGGCGTTCCAGTGGTACAGCGGAAGTGGCAGGGAGACGTAACGTCTCCGTTCCCTACTCAGGGAACAAGGGTTACATACGTAACCGAGACGTTCCCTTTCGTAGTCACTCTGAGTTACGTCGGATGACGACGAATGGGGTTCCCAGTGTAATCACGCCACCTCTCGACTGTCTTCCAGTGCCCTGCGTAAGTCTGAGCTCCCTGTCGTGAGACTGGCACGGACGAAGGACTCCTACTTAACACAGGAATACCAAGGTACACTGGGAAGCATATCTCAGTGGAAATATGCAATTATGCCCAGCCCGAAGGGGGGAACTTGGAATACACATATGACCCTGGGGGGCTGCATATGGAGTATCACTGGGGTGTCCAGCCGCAGGTGGAATATTTCAACCCCAGGGGTGGCAAGGTGGCTTGCCAAGGGAAAGACACATGCTCAGAGAGGCTTACAGTGGAAATACACATGTGGGGGTCGCCCGGAGGGCTCCCTGCCGCCCACCCTCACACAGGCTGCTATTTCTTTGCACATGGAGGCACCTAGCCAAGCGTGAAAGCTGCCGGTGGCATAACTCTGGCGTTGACGTCGTCAGTGCTGGAGGAGACTCAGGGCTTCTTAGGCTCACCTGAGGAGAATATCGTACGTATCCCGTCCGTGGAGAGGAATGGCGAGCAAGCGAAGACACCTGAACAGAATCTAGTACCGGCTAGTTGAAGCGAGTACATGAGAAGAAACTGGCTCCACTCGGAGATTGTAGAATCTCGCGAATGTGTTAGGTGTCGCCCAGCCTGCAGCTCTGCAGATGTCTGTTAGCGAGGCGCCATGCGCTAGAGCCCAAGAGGATGCCACACTCCGAGTGGAGTGGGCCGTCACACCAAGGGGGCATGGTCGACCTTGCTGCTGGTATGCCAAAGCAATGGCGTCCACTATCCAGTGAGACAACCTTTGCCTGGAGAGAGCCTTTCCCTTTAGCTTCCCACCATGACAGACAAAGAGCTGGTCTGAGGTCCTGAAACACTGCGTTCTGTCAACGTAAGCACGGAGTGCGCGTACTGGACAGAGCAGTGCCAAGGCTGGGTCTGCCCCCTCCGAGGGCAGCGCTTGCAGGTTCACCACCTGGTCTCGAAAGGGTGTGGTGGGAACCTTGGGCACATATCCAGGCCGGGGTCTCAGGATCACGTGAGAGTTAGCCGGTCCGAATTCCAGGCACCCTTCGTCAACCGAAAATGCCTGCAGGTCCCCTACCCTCTTGATGGAGGCCAATGTAACCAGGAGCGCTGTCTTCATTGACAGGAACTTAAGCTCCACTGATTGCAGAGGCTCAAAGGGAGCACTCTGCAGGGCAGTTAAAACCACTGAGAGGTCCCAAGAGGGTACGAGGGGAGGATGAGGAGGATTCAGTCTCCTCGCTCCCCTCAGGAACCTGACGATCAGGTCGTGCTTTCCCAAGGACTTACCATCAACTGCGTCGTGATGTGCGGCAATGGCGGCAACATACACTTTCAGGGTGGAGGGAGACAGCTTTCGCTCCAACCCTTCTTGCAGGAAGGAAAGCACGACACTGATGGGGCATTTCGTGGGTTCTAGATGTTTAGAAGAACACCAGTTGACGAAGAGGTTCCACTTCAACGCATAGGCATGTCTCGTGGACGATGCTCTAGCGGAAGTGATGGTAGCCACCACCATTGGTGGTAGGGTACTCAAACCTACCTCGTCCCGTCCAGGAGCCACACGTGGAGGTTCCAAAGATCGGGACGAGGGTGCCATAAGGTGCCCTGTCCCTGAGAAAGCAGGTCCTTCCTCAAAGGAATTGGCCAGGGAGGTGCTGTCGCGAGGAGTACTAGTTCTGGGAACCAGGTGCGGTTGTGCCAATACGGGGCAACCAAAATTACCTGCTCCTCGTCCTCCCTGATCTTGCGCAAAGTCTGCGCAAGAAGGCTCACTGGGGGAAGCGCATACTTGCGAAGGCCCCGCGGCCAGCTGTGCGCCAGTGCATCTGTGCCGAGCGTGCCCTCGGTCAGGGAATAAAACAGGTCGCAGTGGGACGAGTCGTGGGAGGCAAACAGGTCTACCTGTGCGTCCCCGAACTGATCCCAAATCAGCTGAACCGTCTGGGGATGGAGTCTCCATTCTCCAGCGAGAGGCCGAAGCCGAGACAGCTCATCGGCCGCCTGGTTCAGGTCTCCCGGGATATAAATGGCTCGAAGCGACCTCAGATGCTTCTGACTCCATATAAGGAGGTGGCGGGCGAGTTGCGACATAAGGCGGGAGCGTAGACCACCTTGATGGTTGATGTACGCTACTGTGGCGGTATTGTCTGATCGGACTAGTACGTGTTGACCCCTGAGCAACGCACGGAAGCGGTGCAGGGCAAGGCGTACAGCCAGCAACTCGAGGCACTTGACATGCCAAAGGCGCTGGGGTCCTGTCCAGGAGCCCGCGGCAGCATGTCCATTGCACATGGCGCCCCAACCCGTGGCGTAGGCATCTGTCGATACAACAACATGCCTGGAAACTCGTTCTAAGGGAACTCCGGCCCGTAGAAAATTGAGGTTCGACCACGGGGTGAAGGTCTGACGGCAGGTCGGAGTCACTGGGACTCGGAGCGTGCCATGTTGCCATGCCCACCTCGGGACTCGATCGTGAAGCCAAAGCTGAAGCGGTCTCATATGAAGCAATCCGAGCGGCGTCACTGCGGCTGCCATATGCCCAGAGAGCCTCTGAAAAAGCTTCAGTGGAACCGCACTCCTGCCCTCGAACTGACGAAGGCAAGTCAGCAGTGACTGCGCGCGCTCGCTCGTAAGCTGCGCGCACATGGCGACCGAGTCGATCTCCATACCGAGAAAAGAGATCCTCTGCACGGGGCAGAGTTTGCTCTTCTCCCAGTTGACCCGAAGGCCCAGACGAGCTAGGTGCCGGAGCACAAGGTCCCTGTGTTCGCAAACCTGGTCTCGAGAGTGAGCTAGGATCAGCCAGTCATCGAGATAGTTCAGGATGCGAACCCCGTGTTCTCGTAGGGGAACAAGGGCTGCCTCGACGACCTTCGTGAAGACGCAAAGAGACAGGGCTAGCCCGAAAGGGAGAACCGCGTACTGGTATGCCTGCCCCTCGAAAGCAAACCGAAGAAACGGTCTGTGTCGAGGAAGAATGGAGACATGGAAGTAGGCGTCCTTCAGGTCGATCGCTGCAAACCAATCCTGTGGCCGTACACATTCGAAAAGGCGTTTCACAGTGAGCATCTTGAACGGCAGCCTGTGAAGGGAGCGGTTCAGGACGCGCAGGTCCAGGATAGGTCGTAATCCACCGGATTTCTTCGCTACAATGAAGTAGGGGCTGTAAAAGCCGGACTTCATTTCGGCTGGAGGGACAGTCTCGATCGCACCCTTCGCCAGTAGGGTGGCAACCTCCGCTCTCATGACAGGGGCATTGCCACCGACCATAGTGAAGCGGACTCCCCTGAAGCGGGGAGGAGACCGCGCGAACTGAATCGCATAGCCGAGCCTGATGGTCATCACCACCCAGCGGGACAGACCGGGAAGCTCTAACCAGGCTCCCAGGAACTGAACCAGCGGGGTCATGCGGACCACAGACGTACCCTCGGTGGTGCAGCGAGGCGGAATGACCGGCCCGGGCGTGGGTGGCATAGCGGCCCAGTGCGGGGGCACGGTCATTAGCCGCGTCCTGCCAGAGGAGGCCAGGGGAGGACCAGCGTCCCACGGGGGAGTGCTCAGGCAGGGGTCTGGCGACAGAGGGGGACGAGAGTGGAAAGGCTCGTGAGCGGCACGCACTGTCATCCAAGAACTCTGTGTGCTCAAAGATAGGAGAGTGAGTTCTTTCTTTAACCTGTTAAGCTGCAACCCCACTTTTGAAAAATCCCCAGAAATGACATACCCAAACTGAAACAGATACAGTTCATGAACCATTTGCAATAAAAGCACAAGTATGATCTCATTTGAAAGCTGACACCTGGTAGTTTATTGTAAATGTAGAATTAATTATTGTCATAATGATTTTTTTTTTTTTAAATAGCTTCAAAATTTTGTAAAGTTATTAGAATTTTTTTTTTATGAAACATATTAATGAAAATAAAATTGAAGTTGGCACTGGAGCAATCTAGAAATGCACTACAGCTAAAGCCACATGTCTGACCATGTTATATTTAAAATATGAAGATAATAAGTCTAAAACTCTGTATTTAGTTAAATGTTTTTCAAGATCATGTCATGACTTTATTTTGATTAGGCTACTCTAAAAATGCTACTGATGTTTAGTCGTCGTCTAAGCATCCATTCAGTCTTTTGTCTCTATTGTTTTGTGGTGCAAACGAGCCCCATTCAGTCTCAGTCTCCCCCTGCACACATTCACACCTCTCCAGACTGGTTATGGCTCGAAATATGCATTTCTTTTGTCTGCATTATAGTTACTAACGACTGGCTATTCACAGGGTTTTAATCCCTAATTTCTTTTATCAAAGTTCTCACTTCACATTTGAAGTGCACTAAATAGTGGTCAAATGCACTAAAACATATCAGTAAGCATTCTTATTTAGAACAAAATTCATAAAAGAATAACCCCTGGTGGCAGGTGCACCTGGGCTAGCTAGCATGTTAGCTTAGCACACCATCAATACATGACCATTTATGAGATTAAAACCATGTTTGTGCTCCAAACTTACTTCATAACGCAATCGAGTGTTTTAAATAATCTTCTGTGATATAATTTGGCTTCAGATAAAAAAAAAATCAGACAGAAAACATTATTTATAGTTTTATGCACGATGATAAAGTCTATATCGATTAGCATTACATTATAAATATAATATAAAATATAAAATACCTGGCATGGCTTGAAGAACACAGGCAAATCAAATATCATAGCAAACATGTTTATTGTCTTCAAAACATCTTTTATCTGCATATTACAGCGATCTCTGTAGCTTTGTGTGTAGCAGTGACGTCCTGGAATGTCACATGATTATGGCTCTTCTTCATGTCCCATATATGGATTATTTTTTGTGCATATGGCGCCCTCAGGCTATTGGTATGAATTGAAAACACTACACATCTCAGTAAGAAGCGATCATAATGATTACATCGACGCATTTGGGTATAAATTCAATAAATATTATTCCTGTCTTTAGAAATATGACGTGAATCTATGAGAATATATCAATATTTCTCCAAGTTTGCACATTTTTGAGCTAAAAGCCCTGAAGGACGTTGTTTTGTGTATCGCTGTCATGACGACAGCACGGGAGTTTTTTATGAATGGAAGCGGCTGACGCGCATAATTCATATTAAAGGTATGGACTCATTTTTTCATTTCATAACTCCTGACACAAATTAAGACATAACTGTCACTATAAGTTTCTCAGAATACAATAGTGGTCAAATACTGAAACTTGAGTATTATATCTTTTTAATGATGTATAGTTTGTCAAGGTATAACATTAAATCTGATAGTAACTTTGAACTATATAAATAAAAAAACGCTTCAGTGCGCCCACGCACTGGTGAAGCTTAACAGGTTAACCACATTAGGGTGCTGCCCGTCGTGGGACGAGCAGTGGGAGTGGGACAACCAAGGATTCTCCCCCGGGGGAAGGAGCGGCCCTGCTACCGTCTCCTGAAAAGAACTCAGTGCCATCTCTGAGCAGCCCGTCTCAGGAGCGCCGTTTTGCCTGGCGTTTAGCGGGGCGCGGGGCGGGAGAGGGCTGTGGCGCCTTCCTGCGGCTTCCTCCACGACGTGGCCCGGAAGCAGATGGCTGCTGGGGCCGATCGGGAGGGGCGGGAGCCGTAGGAGGGCACCCTCGGCGGCGAGCAGGCTGAGGCACCTGTGCCGACGACTGCGCTGCCGGAGCAGCGGGCCGCCGGGGCAGGACATGTTTTAAAGCCTCAGTCTGCTTCTGTGCAGTTGAGAACTGCTGGGCAAAGTCCTTGACTGCGCCGCCGAAGAGGCCAGCCTGGGATATGGGGGTGTCGAGGAACCGGGTCCGCTCAGCCTCCCGCATATCGGCCAGGTTGAGCCACAGGTGTCGTTCCTGGACCACACAAGTGGACATCACCTGACCCAGCGAGCGTGCGGTCACCTTCGTCACCCGGAGAGCGAGGTCGGTGGCGGCACGCAACTCATCGAAGAGTGCTGGGTCAGTCCTCCCCTCGTGCATGTCACGTAACAACTGGGCCTGGTAGACCTGCAGTGTCGCCATGGCATGCAGTGAGGAGGCTGCCAGCCCCGCAGCTCTATAGGTCTTTGCCACAAGAGTGGAGGAGAACCTACAGGCCTTGGAGGGGTGCTTTGGGTCACCACGGGAAGAAGCACTCTGAGGACACAGTTGCATCGCAACAGAGCGTTCAACCTGGGGAACCCCAGTGTACCCTTTGGCAGCCGCCTGATCGAGAGGAGGCAAGGCGGAGGAGGTCGCCGAGCGATCACGGGAAGACAATGGTGCCTTCCAGGACCTCGTGACCTCCTCATGCACGTCCGGGAAGAAAGGCATTGGGGTTGGGCGGCGACGAGGGTCAGCGGCCGCTCCCAAAAACCAATCATCCAGCCGCGAGCGCACTGGACCAGGTGGCGGGGACCACTCTAGACCAATGGCCGCGGCTGCCCGGGAAAGCATGGCCGTCAGCTCGGGATCAGACTCGGGCACCCGAGGGTGGCAGCACAGCCGAATCGTCACTTCCCAAAAACTCCTGCCAACCTTGTGATGCAGCGATCGACATACAATCCTCCTCTGGAGCGCCGAATGAGACCCGCGGCAAGTCAGTGGACTGTACTGCAGGCTCATTCGGAACACTCGCGGGTTGCACAGTGCTAGAGGGAGGTGTGGAGCATGGAATAGTCGGCGCTTTGTTTCACCCTGGCCGCCAGCCGAAGTACCAGCTCTCGTGGAGCTCGTAGATCGGGGTGCGGGTGAGGGGACTCTACCACGAAGGTCATTGAGTCTCGACCGCAACCGTGCAATGGGCATGTTCCCGCAATGGGAACATGACTCATCCACAAACGCTGCCTTTGCGTGCTCGACACCCAGACACACAAGACAGCGATTGTGCCCATCAGAGTCAGAGATGTACAGACCGCAACCAGAAATGCACGGGCGAGGCATCTTTAAAAAGACGTGCCGCGTGCATTGCTCTTTTTGTGAAAGGAGATTTCTCCGCAAATGTTGAAGCGACCAGGGAGATGAACACACACACTCTGGCAAATCACTGCACAGATAAGCAGGGAATGTGCACTCGCTGGAACTCGCTGTCACACCAACACTTGGAGAGAGGCTCGTCTCGAAGAGAATGGAGAGATGAACTCAGAATTGGCTGTGGAGTGAAGAATCAACTTGGCTCCGAAGCGAAAACATATCTGCATGTTGCTAGCGCACTTCCTTATATACCCCCAGGGTAGGGCGGAGTTACGCTATGCAAATTCCGCAGACCCATGGCATTTCATTGCCATTGGCTCGTTTTATATACTCGAAGATGATAGGCTTTCTAAGCGAAACCCCATTCGTCGTCATCCGACGTAACTCGGAGTGACTACGAAAGGGAACAAGAGTTCAGTACATGTACATGACATACAGTGAGTCTCAAACACCATTGTTTTCTCCTTCTTATTTAAATCTCGTTTTTGAAAAACACCCCTGAAAAATAGGCGAATCTCCACATAACACCGACTGTGACGCAACAGTCGGGATCATTAATATGTACGCCTCCAAAAATTTGCATATGCCAGCCCATGTTCAAGGCCAGGCGGAACTGCGCAGCCGAATCATCGTCCGAATCATTTTTCTTTGAGAGACATCATGGCTTGCAAACGAGCGAAGCATGGCAGTGTTTGGATGTACAAATGAACACAAAGGTATTTTTTTAGTTCCTTCATCCGAGCCTCTGAAGAACCAGTGGGTTCTTTGTTCAAGTTCAGACAGATAATCTTTCTCTCAAAGTCATTCAATACTGATTATGCATCAGTAAATCAAGCCACTGACTAAACAATCAACTTCACATCGTTTCTCTTGGTAGGATGAAAATAATCTTACTTAAACTGTGATTAATATACCAGTCCCTCCAGGATTTCAAGATTTTTTTGTGTGATTTTTGCAATCAAAATGACTGATTTTGTGGTGGAAATTTCCAGAAATTTGTGAAAAAATTTGCTTTTTATTTGATTTTTATATTTTATAATTAGGACATCACATTTACCATAATAGTATTATGTCAGATGCACAATAGATACATGACACAAATCACAAACAAAATGCATAAAGCTTGTTTATTTTGGTCTAATCAAATTCTCATCAAATTAACTTTTAAAACAACCTATGGGCAATTTTTCTACCTGACCTATGTAAATATTAACAGCAGGTGTAGTAATTTATACTGTAGAACTGTGTGTAAATCCTGAGTTGAGGGGTCCAGAGCTGCAGAAGGCAACCAGTCTCTTATAGTGCAGCGTTTTGCATGGCGTCCCCACTGCGTATAGCAACGCAATACGAAGTGACCGTTCGAAAGGGAACTACTCAGTTACTATCATAACCTCAGTTCCCTGAGAGTAGGGAACGAGTATCGCGTAGCCAGCCGCACTATAGTAACCTGGCAAGTTGTCGCTTCAGTCATTAAACCTGCTAAAATGCCGTTTTTCGGGGACTAATATCATAGACAGTAAAATAATAATATAGGTTAAGGCCGCACCCCCTTGGCGGGCTCTGACGTGTAATGGCGTGATGCTAGCTCATTGGCGTACACGTTAGAGGCGCCCACGACATTGGATGTGCAGTTGCCACAGCACAGCCAATGAGTGAGCCAGACACTCGCTGTGCAGCTGCAAAATGCGTTTACATTATAGGCTTCAGTAAATCGAGGAAAAGGAGTTTCCCCTTTTCCCGCAACATCTGTATCCACGTAAAAATGCATTGAAACTTTAATTAAACTAGAGATATTTCAATTGGGTGATTATAATTGAATGTTTGTGAGGTCTTTTTCATTTTTGTGATTATTTTGCGGTTAAATTAGGAATTATGCAGGATCGCAAAAAATTTTGACATTTTGTTGAATTTGCATTGTATTCAGCGATCGCGGAATCGCGAAAAACTGGAGGGATTGATATACAGATAGCGATCAAAGAACAATCCCTTTCCAGTCGCCCAAGCTGTCAACCACACAGCGCAAGTTTATCTGGACACTTGCCAAAACTCGTTATGAAATCAGTGACGCTGTTACGCTGCACAACGAAGCTCTTACTGTACGTACATCATGTTTGCATTGGTGAAATCATTAGTGAGAGTGCAGAAACTGCGTTGCAATGATACGATCTTCATTCACGTTATCAACAGGCTACACTGAAGTCTCACAGCAGCCAATCACAGCAGTGGGCGTTTACACTGGAGTCTCACAGCAGACACGCCCCTTCAAACAGAGTGTTCAAATCAGAGGCTAAAATCAGGCTAGGAAAAATGCCTTTTATTTCTAAATTATAACAAATTTTGATCTAAAAAACATACTAACATTATAAGGGCACCCCAGGAAACATTCTAAAATAATAAAATAATCCATGCAATGGCACCTTTAAGTCTTACTTACAGGTTGTGGCCCAACAACTGCTGCCTCTGGTTTTAAAGTTGGAACTGCTTCATGTTTTAGTAACAGTTTCTTGTTGAATCCGGCATTGAATTCGTGGAGATTCTGGAAGCTGTCTTCCGTAAAATGCGCAGCACAGAGAGCTAAATTACGATTGTAATTTTCAGGAACATAATCAAACATAAATTTTAGCCATTGTTGACGAACTACAGCGTCCGTAGGAAGCCCGAACACAGAAGACCTGACAGCTGGGTGAAAATAACACACTTTCGACGGCATAGCTACAGCTCTCCACTATAACTCTTCCTCTTCGACAAAGCCGCAGAAATATGGCCATGCCCCCTTTTTTGCATATTCCTTAGGGAGGGTTGATGTAAATGTATGGGTTACTTACGTATAAAACCCGGGAAGTATCTCGTTGTAGTCCCATTCGAGTCGTTTTTGTAGGCATTAAACTTCCTGATTTTTAAAAGACGATATCTCTGCTTACGTTGAACTTTCAGCGCAGCAACTTTGCAGATACTGTTCATGCACCAACAGCAACATTACACACTATTTAAAATGAAAAAAGTGAAATCGCAATCAACCACCCCTTTAATGAAGTACATTGTTGTTTCAGACTATTGGGGTTAATGAAAAAGTAAACTTTCAAAATAAAGTTGTGGGAACGCGAGACCACCCTGCCGTTCACATGTTCACTAACCGGAAGTCCCTCCTGGATCCCACTCTCGTTCCTCAACAGCCACTGTTACAATCCCACTGAGCAGTACATAAATAACACACACATATGTATTGCTGTGTGAATACTGTAATAATCACTGAGTGTCATTTACTCACATCATGTTGTTTTCCTCAGCATGAAACAGGAGTTTTCCCTTGTCATGGTGGTTTTGCTCACTGGGGGTTTACGACACTCTTCTGTTCTCTGTAAAGCGATTTGTAAAGCACTGTACAAATACATTGGAAGTGAATTGAATTTCATTATCAAAAAACATGAAAACTTCTACTGTCTATTAACCTTTCCCATCTCTGACGTTTCCCATATTTGTGGAGCATTCATCAACCATTTACAAGTCATTGCAAAATAACAAGCTGTCGAGTGATTATTACAAACGGCCGAGTCTGTGTGTTTGTGTGAGGAGGAGAAATAGAGCCGTGGATGGATCATGAAATTAAAGAAACAGAAAGAAAAGGAGAGAGAGAGAGAGAGAGAGAGAGAGAGAGAAAGAGTGATATACGGTATTATTGTATTCAGCGATCGCGGAATCGCGAAAAACTGGAGGGATTGATATACAGATAGCGATCAAAGAACAATCCCTTTCCAGTCGCCCAAGCTATCAACCACACAGCGCGAGTTTATCTGGACACTTGCCAAAACTCATTATGAAATCAGTGACGCTGTTACGCTGCACAACGAAGCTTTAAATAAGCAGTATAAATTGCACAATATCTACTTTAAACAATACTGTGAATGGATGAATCTCAAAAGGAGTCAACAGATTTCCAAGTCATATTTTACCCAAAAACAAGGAAATGATTTCATTCTTATTTTCACTATTATTTATTGGATTGTGACGTCATTCACAGTGATGCACATTTCTCCCCTCACCCCCTGTGCCCTGATGCTTTTTCATCTCAAGCTTCTTATCTTACGAGTCTCATTAATGCACTTCAATCATTTTACTGTATTACATAAAACAATATAGTCAACTTTTTTATATATATATTTAAATCAAAAGCAGTACAACAAATAATATCATGATGTTTTTCATAAAAATGTTTGAGTGCAAGAAATTAATATTTATTTTCTTATTTTACAATGGATTGACTTTAAATGTCATTTCTGTATATGTAGATCTATCTATCTATCTATCTATCTATCTATCCATCTGTCTATCTATCTATCTATCTATCTATCTATCTATCTATCTATCTATCTATCCATCTATCTATCTATCCATCCATCTATCTATCTATCATCTGTCTATCTATCCATCTGTCTATCTATCCATCTATCTATCTATCTATCTATCTATCTATCTATCCATCTGTCTATCTATCTATCCATCTGTGTATATCTATCTATCTATCTATCTATCTATCTATCTATCTATCTATCTATCTATCTATCTATCCATCTGTCTATCTATCTATCTATCTATCTATCTATCTATCTATCTATCTATCTATCTATCCATCTATCCATCTGTGTATATCTATCTATCTAGCTATCCATCTGTGTCTATCTATCTATCTATCTATCTATCTATCTATCTATCTATCTATCTATCTATCTATCTATCTATTTATCCATCTGTGTATATCTATCTATCTATCTATCTATCTATCTATCTATCGTATCTATCCATCTGTGTCTGTCTGTCTATAAAACTACTTAGAAGTTTTTAAAACTTTTTAAGTATATTAAATAAATATTTCCTTATAAGAGTATTTTAAAGTATGTTTAAAATTTGTAATGTTTAAATTCAACTTTTTATAACAATGTACTTGTTGGATTTCAAGTAAATGAGCAATACTCTTAAGTGCACTTTATCCTCCTTACTATGCACTGAAGGTACACATATGATCAGTGTGTGTGTGTTCAAGCAATAGTGTGAATGAATCTTCTGAATTAGGCAGATAGCGTTCAGAGGAGTGCTCTTACCTCCTGAAAACATCCCAGATGAAGCCCTCGTGACCCTCTTCAAGCAAAAGCCCTGCAAACAGAAGCAGTGCTCACAGAGAAGAGCTCTTAATGTTGTTCTAAACACACTGACAGGTCAGACACACACATCACCCATACAAATAACCCAAACTAAAACCACCAATGTGAGATCGTAACAAAGAGCAAAGAGCCTCTGAATGTGTGGAAGAAACGGGCGACTCCACAAACACAAGCCTCATTACTCAGTTGGACTGAAATGGAAATTCATCTATTTTCAAATGCATGTTATAGATCTTTGTGTGAACGATTAATCTGTGCATGTTTAATTCTTATTAAAAAATGGTTTGACTTCATAGTTTAAACAAAATGTAATCAAAACTCTCTGATGATGTATGCAGGACTTCACTAATCCTTTAGTGCTCTGAAGCCCCGCCCCCACAAGCCCACGCCCACATTACAACATCCAATCAACAACTGATGCACAGAACCAAGACCCGCCCCTTTTATTCTATATGGATAATCTATTAAACTCAGATGTACATCAAAATATGGAAAGATCTCAGATTTATAAGAAAAGATGTTGGTACTTATGTTTCATCATGAAGTTTAATATTGTGTAACGTGTTTCTATTCGTCTGTTCTTGGGAGTGAAAGAATTGTCAAGGGAAAAATAAGAAAAGGTGATAATAAAAAAATGAAGATATTCATGTAGATTTGGCTTACTCTAGAAGCTGCATTATAAATGTAAAACTAGAAAAGTTAGAAAGAAGGGAATGCAGCTGCCAAACTAACGGATAATTTAAGCAAGCAAGGGGCATCGTCATTAAATAATACACTCATACATTTCATAAAGTACTTTATTTAAATTACATAAAGTCAACTGCTTCTGCATAGACACAATTATTAAGAACAAGCAACAATCGACTACATCCATTTAAGCTTAAACTTTTTAATTCACAAAAAAGGTCTTAAGCTAAAAAAAAAAATTAAACATGTTTTTTGGATACACAAATAAGACATAAAAATAACTCAATACTTACAATACAAAAATAATATTAATGGAAAAAAATGTCCTTTAAAAGAACAAATGTAACTCAGGTTTTCAAGCGGTCTGCATAAAGTCTCATCCTCTTTTGTATATTGCATAAATGAAGAAATGAATGGGTTTTGTGTGCGGCTCAGTTGCAGATCCAGCTGGTGCGTCTCAGATGATAGAGATCACACTGTGATCTCCTTCAGATACACCTGATGAGAATGATACGGGTCCAGTCAGGCAGGGAAAGGAGAGCCATGTCTATTTAAAGAGCTTGTGATGGTCGTGCTGTGGATAAGTGTTTGTGTTCGTGTACATGTATAAATAGTCTTGTGAGCGTTTCTGATCAATACCATGCTTGTTTGTACAACTGAGCTTACCATGTGTTGTTCCTTTTAACAGTCCTTTCTGCATGACCTCGCTTCAGTGTGTGTGTGTGTGTGTGTGTGTGTGTGTGTCTTCATCTCTCCAGGCCTCCGCTCTGGCTGAGTCCTCCATCGATCACCGCTCAGGTTTAACTAGCCGGTTGCGCATCAAACACACACACACACACACCCCAGTCTGAGAGAGTTTAACACTGTGGTGCCAGTCAGACGTCTGATTGCTTAAACTGGCAAAGACATGCCGCACAATGACACACAGACTCTGGTGGAGCAGGGAGGGTGTTTTTTGTTTTTGGAAGGCTGAGGGCAAATTTACATATAAATCCTATCTTTTATTTATTCAATTCAATTCACATTTATTTCTAACGCTTTCCACAATACACATCATTTCAATGCAGCTTTACAGAAAATGCATGAGTCCACATTACAATTTAGAGAGATCTGTTATCAGAGGAAACTGTCTAAGTTATGCATTTCAGAAATGTACATATACAAAATCACAGTTAGCTAAACATTTATTAATTTAAACAATGTAATAATTTAATGCAGAAACAATGAGCTCATTGAAGTAATGAATACTTGTTTGTTAACAAATGATTATGACATTTAGAACAATGTAGCATTATTAATCATAATGTTTCAACCCAGCTAACAGAAATACGTTCTAATAACGTTTTATTAACGTTCCCATTAAAATGTTATTTGCTAATGTTCTTTGAATGTTCAAAACAACCAGTTTTTTTAAATGTTTTAATGGAACATTCCATTTTGTAATTCTTCAAATATTATTGGAACGTTACTTTTGAATGTTCTCTGAACATTCTGAAACAATTAGTAACATTTAAAAAACCGTCTAACTAAAATGTTCCATGAACAATGTATTGAAACGTGTAATCAAACATGCACAAGTCAAAGAGTCTTTTAATCACAAAGGAGAACACACAGGAGAATATGAGACAAAACTACACACTCAACACAAACAATACCGGACAAAAGAACTAACTCAAACTGAGGGCTTATAGAGCAAACAAAGGGAACTAATGAGTTAATTAATAAACAATAGGTGAACGGCATGAATCAATCAAAGGAACACACACACGCACACACAAACACACACACACACTGGTTCACTATCTTTGTGGGGACTCTCCATAGACTTAATGGTTTTTATACGGTACAAATTTTATATTCTGTCTCCTTACACTACCCCAACCCCTAAACCTGCCCATCACACACACCTTTCTGCATTTTTACATTTTCAAAAATATATAATTTAGTGTGTTTATTAACCCATTCCCCTCATGGACCGCTGGCTGGTCCCCACAATGGAGGTGATCTCAGGTTTTACTATCCTTGTGGGGACATTTGGTTCCCACAATGTAATATAAACCAAATGCACACACACACACACACACACACACACACACACACACAGGGAAACATGGAATGACAAAATAACACTGAAATTATACATTTTTGTGCTAATTTTTGATAACTTTAAACTTTAAACTTTGAGAGTTAAATTTGAGAAAATTGAGAGATAATTTGCACATTTTCTCTTATTTTTATTTGTAATTTGAAAGCAAAGATATTATTTTTTATCTTCCCCTACAAAAAGACAAGTATTATATTCCCGTGATCATCTAATACCTTGGTCCAAAGCTGGGCGTACTGGGGCTGAAGGAGTGGGTAAGACCCGAGTCAGGAGACGGTCAACACCGCTGCTCATTTCCCATGTTATTATAGCAGGCTATCCTCAACATCTATGACATTTAAAACAAGTTTCAGCTCAAACTCACTTTCAGACACCAGCAAGTGTTTAAAGGGGTGGTTGATTATGATTTGACTTTTCTAACTTTAGTTAGTGTGTAATGTTGCTGTTTGATCATAAACAACATCTGCAAAGTTGCAACGCTCAAAGTTCAGAGCAAAGGGAGATATTTGCTTTTAAATAAATCACTAAGGACTACAACAAACGGCTGGTAGAGACTACAATGAGCTTCTTCACGGGTTACAGACATCACTAACCCTAGAATTTACATAAACCCCGCCCCCGGGAACATGATTTATAGCAGGGATGGGCAACTTAGGTCCTGGAGGGCCACTGTCCTACAGAGTTTAGCTCCAACCCTGAAAAAATCACCTGCCTGTAATTTTCTAGTAATCCTGAGGACATTGATTAGCTTGTTCAGGTGTGTTTGATTAGGGTTGAAGCTAAACTCTGTAGGACAGTGGCCCTCCAGGACCTAAGTTGCCCATCCCTGATTTATAGATTATTAAAACAGAATATGCTAATCAATGACTAGAAGATAACTACACATAAGCTACATAAATTCATCAACTAACCATTCAGAAAGGTTGTCTACATGTTGTCACTTCTTGAGTCTCTCCATCTTTGTCTGACTCCGGTTTGAACATAAAAGGCTAAAAGTTTTTGAAATGTTCAGTGCATGTGTGTGAGAGGTAAAAGGACACAAGCTGTTGAAGCTCCGCCCCCTGTGCCGGGAGCAGCAGCTCATTTGCATTTAAAGGAACAGACACAAAACGGTGCGTTTTTGCTCACCCTCAAAAAGTGACAATTTTAACATGCTATATAAAAATATCTGTGGGTTATTTTGAGCTAAAACTTCACACACACACACACACTCTGGGGACATCAGAGACTTATTTTACATCTTGTGAAAAGGGCATTTTACCACCCCTTTAAAATAACGTCCAATTGCGATGGGGATTCAGATCACTGTATGCGATGCTAAAGGCTACATATGCTAACCATTGCGATTCCCTACATTACTCCACTAATATAGTTCATTGAAGGAGTGAATGAAAACGAGTGAGTGAATTGGGACACTGAGTGCCGCTTTTGCATAGTTGGTGCTTGCTGTTTAATAATCATTTGAAACTGAGCAAACTGGCAGCTCCAGTAGTAAGATAAAAAGATTTATCTTGAACTCTGTCATATAAACTAGCATGTATAAACCTTATTTAAACAATTTAATAATCGATTAAAAAGGAATTTATACCTGTATGATATTATGCTGTAGCCACATTAGACCAGCGGTTTGGAGAATGGATGGATGTATGATTCAGCTGCGGCGCCATCTTCTGGCGAGATGCGGGAATTCATTCAGCGTGACCCTCGTCGGTTGTGCACTCGTTATTGCGGTGCATTGTGGGATTGAATGAGTGCACTCAATAACGTCCACTATGGTTTCAGACACCACTACAAATGGCTGCCCCCTCAAATATTGCCCTTTTTAAGGGTTTAGGGGACGATTTCGGACACAGCCCTGGACTCATATAACTTATGTTCTCTTTTTATGTAGTTTTCAGTCACCTAGTTGTGTGACATTTGTTACAGAGAGGTGTGTTAAGGGTGGGTTTTAGGGAAACAGCAGTGGAAACACCTTGATGTTAGCCTCACGGCTCCAGGTTCGAGGCTATTGGCCCCGCCCGGCGTGCTGTTAGCCCTGGTTAGCCCTGGCCTGAAAGTCGAAAAGTGGCTAATGCTAACGCTAACCATTAACAACCACTAAAACCACAAAGTAATGATAGTTTGATGAATGTTTGTTTAACATTTGAACTCTCTCCTGCGTATGTAACAGCAACATCCGAGACACAGCTCACACCTCACTTGGACAATCTCCCTCTCCTCCCTCTTCTCCTCCTCACCTAAAACTCACTGAAAACCTATGCAATGTTAAGTGTGTACAAAAAGTAAATATGCATGTTTGGTATCATTTAAAGTGTCTCAGTGCACCTGGTAAAATGGTCTCATTCTCCCAACCATAATGAAAAGCTAAAAGAAGTTAAAGGTGTTCCCTCCCCCAGATCCTCCATTCAGACTATACCTCCTGTGTGGAAAACAAAAACCCATTCAAGTACAAATTCTGATCTCACAGCTGTGAACCCCTCAATAGGGGACCAGAATCTAATTATAATGACAGACGCCACCATTTGGTAAGAATATTGAATTATCTGTGTTTATAAGGAAAAGGAGTCTGTAGGTTGACGTCCCACATGACTGCTGTGTGTAGTTTTCATTGCCAGGTAAATGTTTCTTTTATTTCCTCGATTTCCGAATTATTGTTATTGTAGTTGATTGACCGTTGATTTTATTGTATGAATTGGATTTTGAATTATTGCTCTATTATCTGGTCAATAAATTGTAAACATTTGATTTTATTCTGACTGACTCTAAGATTGTTTTCCCATTTAGATTATCGGATTCGTATATTCCCACAAGTTTTGCATCAGATTAATGACGACTAATATTTGCCATCAATTCAAGTGTACTTTGGATGCAGAGGTGAGTTATTTCCGTTTAGGGCAGCGAACGCTGTTTGATCAACCTAAATCTGGGTGTGTCTAATTACCTCTGTTTTAATTTAATGTTACTTTAGAAAAGTGTACGTGAGAAATCACAGGCTTGGCCAATCCAGAGCTATTATAAGAGAAGTAAAGTTGGTCGACTCACATTTATAATAGTGGCCAAAACCTCTACTGAAGTAAAACGATTAGATTAAATTAAGTTCAAGTGTATGCAATTCCATGGTGGCTATCAAAGTATCTTTGATTAAGGGTGAATCCGACCGTCTAAGATATTATAGCCAATTACCTCAATTAAAACTGGCGAGATTGTGTCGTGAGACCTGCGAAAGACGCCAGGAGCTCTCAGTGATATAGTTTCCTAATCTAAGCAGGTAAAACTTAATTAAAGAGTTAAAAAGAATAATCAAACATTCCCTTACTTTTAATGATGCCAAGATATCATTAAAACCTTTTTCATTTATGGAGTCAGATGAAATAACGAGTTTATACATAAGAGAAAATGTATTTCATTTAATCTTGTTGTGTTGCATAAAAAGGAAAGACTGTAACACGCAGAAACCTTCACCTGTATAATTGGAAATCCGCCATTGGGCCAATAGACAGGCTTATAGTTGTTCTAGTCCCACTATCAGTCTAACCATTACAAGTTGATAGGACTTCAGCTCCAGGACCATCAAGGATGCTCATCCACACTCATGTCCAACTGAAATCACAGTCAGCATCCAAAACAAAAAATACTGGGAGTTTTTCAGCAAGGTATGCAAAATATAGTTAGACAGGTTCTCCCTGGGTCTTGGAAAATTACACTAGCCTGAGTTATATTACAGACAGGAGACAGATGACAACAGCAATCACACACACATCCATCAGACCTGACAGCACATCAATGCCATGATAACCGGTTTCCAGATACCAGGTCATTAATTCTGCAGAGACATGTCAATCTGAATGCTGACGGTTCTGTTGAGATAAACACTTGTTTCATACACTGAAGATTTTCTTGGAAATATAATAAGCCCAAATATGTCTTGTTTTGCCAAATAACAAATATAACAGAACTTGAGTTTTAAAAAAAAAAAACTGTTGCTGAATAATGCTGATTTTTATGGAAGCTTGTTTCCGCCACAAAATAAAACATTTTAAAAGATAATTGCGACTTTTTATCTCACAATTGCGAGTTTACATCTCGCAATTCTGACTTTATTTCTCAGAATTGCGAGATATAAAGTCAGAATTGCGTGAAATAAAGTCGCAATTGCATGTTATAAAGTCAGAATTGCGTGTTATAAAGTCAGAATTGCGTGAAATAAAGTCGAATTGCGTGTTATAAAGTCAGAATTGCGTGAAATAAAGTCGCAATTGCGTGAAATAAAGTCGCAATTGCGTGTTATAAAGTCAGAATTGCGTGAAATAAAGTCGCAATTGCGAGATATAAAGTCAGAATTGCGTGAAATAAAGTCAGAATTGCGTAAAATAAAGTCGCAATTGCGTCTTATAAAGTCAGAATTGCGTGTTATAAAGTCAGAATTGCGTGAAATAAAGTCGCAATTGCGTGAAATAAAGTCGCAATTGCGTGTTATAAAGTCAGAATTGCGTGAAATAAAGTCGCAATTGCGTGAAATAAAGTCGCAATTGCGTGTTATAAAGTCAGAATTGCGTGAAATAAAGTCGCAATTGCGAGATATAAAGTCAGAATTGCGAGATATAAAGTCAGAATTGCGTAAAATAAAGTCGCAATTGCGTCTTATAAAGTCAGAATTGCGTGTTATAAAGTCAGAATTGCGTGAAATAAAGTCGCAATTGCGTGTTATAAAGTCAGAATTGCGTGAAATAAAGTCGCAATTGCGAGATATAAAGTCAGAATTGCGTGAAATAAAGTCGCAATTGCGTGAAATAAAGTCGCAATTGCGTGCTATAAAGTCAGAATTCTGACCTTTTTTCTCGCAAGTGCGACTTTATATCACGCAATTCTGACTTTATAACACATAATTGTGAGTTTATATCTCGCAATTCTGACATCTTTTCTCAGTCCAATTCTAAGGAAATGTTTTTTTTTACCTCAGAATAGTTTATATCTCACAATTCTGACTTTATAACACGCAATTGCGACTTTATATCATGCAATTCTGACTTTATTTCTCAGAATTGCGACTTTTATATCTCGCAATTGCGACTTTATATCTCAGAATTGTGACTTTATTTCTCACAATTCTGACTTAATATCTCGCAATTCTGAGAAAAAAATTCACTGAAGATTTTCTTGGAAATATAATAAGCCAAAATATGTCTTGTTTTGCCAAATAACAAATATAACAGAACTTGAGTTTAAAAAAAAAAAAAAAAAACTGTTGCTGAATAATGCTGATTTTTATGGAAGCTTGTTTCCGCCACAAAATAAAACATTTTAAAAGATAATTGCGACTTTTTATCTCACAATTGCGAGTTTACATCTCGCAATTCTGACTTTATTTCTCAGAATTGCGAGATATAAAGTCAGAATTGCGTGAAATAAAGTCGCAATTGTGTGTTATAAAGTCAGAATTGCGTAAAATAAACTCGCAATTGCGTATTATAAAGTCAGAATTGCGAGATATAAAGTCAGAATTGCGTGAAATAAAGTCGCAATTGCGTGAAATAAAGTCGCATTTGCGTGTTATAAAGTCAGAATTCTATATATTAGAATTCATGTAATTCTGACTTTATAACACATAATTGCGAGTTTATATCGCGCAATTCTACGGAAGCCCTGAACCGCAACTTAAAAAAAAAAAAAAAAATTCTGTAAAAAAAAAAAAAAATGCTATCATTTCGAGATTAAAGTCGAAATGTTTCGAGATTAAAGTCGAACCGCAACGTAAAAAAAAAAAAAATTCTGAAAAAAAAAAAAATTCTATCATTTCGAGATTAAAGTCGAAATGTTTCGAGAATAAAGTCGAAATATTTCGAGATTAAAGTCGAAACGTTTCGAGATTAAAGTCAAAACATTACGAGAATAAAGTCTTAAGTTTTTTTTTAGTAAAGACCTGCGCTCGTGAAGTCGAACTGCTTCTGACATGGATCTAAATATAGCTTTTTACTTTTATCTGGGCTTTCAACAAAAGGACATTCTACAGGTGCTAATCTACCAACATGGCATTACCATTTGTTTTAGGACGTTACAAAATATACTGCGCCGGAATAGACTTTACAGGCGAAAATGGAGGTAGCCAGCTTTATATCTGAGGAAATAACGGGATCCGGCCAAATGATTGGATACAGAATGATGCACTTAAAATGTATCCAGAACGGTGAAGAGGGAAACACGCAACTTCTACAGAAGACTGTATTCTCGAAACGTTTTGACTTTAATCTCGAAATACTAGAATTTTTTTTTGACGGATTTTTTTTTTTTTTTAACTAGAATTTTTTTTTTTTTACGTTGCGTTTCAGGGCTTCCGTACAATTCTGACATCTTTTCTCAGAATTGTGAGATATTAAGTCCAATTCTAAGGAAACATTTTTTTTTTTACCTCAGAATAGTTTATATCTCACAATTCTGACTTTATAACACGCAATTGCAACTTAATATCTCGCAATTCTGAGAAAAAAAATTCACAATTCTGACTTGATATATCGCAATTGTGAGAAAAAAAGTCAGAATTGTGAGTTAAAAAGTCGCAATTATTATTATTTATTTATTATTCAGTGGCGGAAACAAGCTTCCATAGATTTTTGCATAACATTCGATCAAAAAAATGAAAAAGATAATCCCCTAATTGTTGATGAGACTAAATGAAGTCACTATGACTGAACTGCAAATGCAAACATGCACATCATGTCAGTCATACAAAATACTTGCAGGATCTACTAAGTCATAAACTATTTATAAAAATCAGTCCAAGATTTCTAAAGCCATGGTCACTCAAACTCATTCCAAAAACGAATGATCACGATACAACAACAAAGAAACAAGATCCAACCAGCCAAAGACTGACGGACAGGACAGGCTGAGACGAGGCCAGATGAGACAGGACTGGACAGGGAAGACACTGAGAACAGACTGAGATCAGACTCATGTCCATTCAGAGTATTTTTAGAAAATGCTCCTGCCCAAACAAAATTGAAAGCACAGAAGTCATGGCGTCGCCTCACAGATTTTCCCAACAAGCAATAGCCGTCATTTCACTGTCTCGGTTAACTATAGACCCAATATAATCCGGCTATGAGTAACACACTTCTAGCCAAAATAACCTTGAATTTGGTTACATGTCGTTTTTGCAAAAATAACTTGTGAGATGTATGATATTCCATCATGGAAGAAAAGTCAACAGTGATTACAAGGTGTTTGGATTAATTTCTTTGTTATCTTATTGATGACTTGTCTATTATTGGGCGATGGTTTAGACGTCTATTAAATTTTCAGTGACAGCCCAAATTTTGCTTAGTTTTGGCCTGGCCGTCTGGCTGTGTTTGGACGCTATTAGACGTATTTTAAACGCAAAATTGCTGTCTGGGAGTTGAATTCAAGGGTTCATGACATTGACAGACAACAGTGCAATCCATGAAACGCAAATGCTTCACCAAGATGACTTATAACCCTGTCAGTGCTATAGGATTTTCTGTGCGTCTTCTCATTGTTTCTTCCTGTAAATTCATGCATTTGTATTTCCTTCTCTCTTTTTGTCCAAGTGTCTCAGGAGCTCTTAATGTTAGAAACACCCTCATTGTTTCTGGTTCTTATTTAGTCGCCCTTATCGTGACACTATTATCTCTCAATGTCCTCTCAAGAACTGAGGCTGCAAGAGGAGATGATTACAGAGTACGACCTTATACCTCAACATTTGTGGCACACATTATAACACCCACAATAGCTTACATGTGCACACACTTCATTTCTGTTTACTCCCACTTATTCACACACACACACACACACACACACACACACACACACCATAAAACCCAAACACATTTGCCCGTGCTGTTTTTGAATTCTCACCTTTTATTTCTTTTTCTTAACTATCCCTCTGTTTCTACCGCAGCGTAATGCTCTGTTTCTCTCGGCTTGATCAAAGCTCTTTCTGTGTGTAATAGGCAGATTGATCTGATCTTCTGGTCTCAACGGCTGGGCTAAACCATTACTGATATCACGATTAAAGTCCACACACTTGAGTGAGCTGGCAGAGAGCTCTGAGATTCTGCTCAATCTTTGATAAATCGTTACCAAAATTTGATCACAGTTAGGGTTTCCAACTTCAGCAGAGGAAAATAAGTGACTCTCCTTATTTCTTTATATCACATATTAAGTATACCACTTATGACAGATGACAATCCAGCACAGTGTTTAAAAAAGACAATTTATATGCACATTATAGGGCTGACTATAGAGCTGGGTATTGACACAAATGTCACGATTTGATTCAATTTTGATTCACAAGCTAGCGATTAGATTCCGATTCAATATTGATTATTTTGGATATATATCAAGTACAAAAGGCAAATTTTCTCAAGAAAAAAAAATCTGTAACTAAACACTATGTCAGTTGGTAGACTACTACATTACTATAATATTGAAGGATAAAATTAGTTTGTATATAAACACTTAAAATAAAGTACATTTTAAACATAATAAAGTTATAATATTAACTTTATAATTACATAATAATGTTTCTTCTCCAATTCATTTTTAAATAAAACACTTTAAAATGGTTGCTGCCATTAAATCTTGACGGATTTATTCGAAAATATTGAAGAAAAGTAAAAGAAAAATATGAATATGTAAAATGGTTCATATATGAATCAAAATACTCCTCTCTAAAGTTATTTTTCAAGCTAACTATCGTGTTAATGGTTGTGATGGTACATTTGAAATCTGAGACCTTGTTTCATATCAAAAGTAACAAAGCTTCCCTGACAGCAACACGGGCCCAATGTTGGCCCAGATCCGGCCCACATCAGGTACATGTCGATGGGATTGGATGGGAGGCGCACTACAATGTTCAGTTCTGGAAAGCGGTAGCATTCCTGTCTCTCTCTTGAATCCAACACGGAGGTGAAACTGCAATTCATCGACTGGCCACTAGAGACAGGCTCCAAAAGAGAGTCAATCTCATCTATCCCTCATGTTAATATGCCCAACTTTATTAAGGCTTAATAGAATTTAAACGGATGAGTTATACAAAAATTCACCCCCCTCACAGTTGTCATGAAGGGCAAAATGATCTATATAGACCCCAAAACCACTTTTTCTACCAGGCTGTAATCAATTTAAATCGATTTAAATTGAGAAATCTATATTTTTACCCAGCCCTACTGCCTACGAGTGTGTGGCGTGCTCATGTAATGACACTGGAAAAGGGCATTGTCATGTTTCTCCTGTCTTATTGTTTCTTTGGGACATTATTTTGATGCGAATTTATTCCATTGATTAAGTTTTCTTCTGTTTTCGTCCTGTGTTTGAATTAGTTTTCTAAGCCACTCGTTTTCATTTCCATGGTTTCTGATTAGTTTTTACCCGTTACTTGTTCAGTTCTCATGATCCCACTATAGTCCTCAGCTTGTTCAGTTCTCATTATCCCACTATAGTCCTCAGCTTGTTCAGTTCTTCATTGGTTGTTGTCTTGTCTAATCCTGCAATCTGGTGTTTTTTCATTTAATTATTTTTGTCTTCTTGATTAAATAAAATTCTTAAATGACTATAAAATTACTCTTTACTCAACCAATAGATGACAGACATGGACTATACACTGGACGATTTCTGGAAACATGTACGATATCAGGTAAACAAAAGCAATTTCCTCAACAGAAAAATCATTTGCAAACTCCAACTAGAGCTAAAATTACGTTGTGTCTGCCCTAAGCTAAAAGTTATATAATATTCAAACTGCATATGACATGAGTACATACTAACATTATTTACTTACTTTTGACCAGCTAAAACCAGAAAATAACTTTAGAAGTAGAGTTAACATGAATGAGGTTTGTTTTGGTCTATTATGCATAAAATTTAACCAATCTTCTATCATGCTACACATCAAGAAATTACATTTATTGCAGTGTTTATTCTGAATGATTGATCGGTGCACATCATTATTGTTTTAATAATCTTGAATCAGAATACTGTATCTTCCTCTTGCAGCATCTCTTCTCTTCTCTGATGACGAGGGCGGGGCTATAACCTGTCACTCACATAAGATCAGCCAATAGCAAACCACAATCATCCAATCAATTCCACACAAACACAATCAAGCCCCGCCCACATTTATTATTGTTCCAGAAGCGTTTCACTCAGAAATAGACATAATAGAGAAGAAAAGACCAGTGCAACTTCATTTTCATGCCGACTTTAAAATGCATCATCATAAAGGATGTTCAAGAATGTTCAAATGTTTCATTATTAATATTAATAATCAGAATATACAGTTCTTATAACAAGTAACTAACCAGGTGTTCTGAAGCAACATGCATTTTGCCTAATCACACTGAAAGCAAGTGTGCACTTCTTCAGTGAGAAGATATCTGATATTTAATGCAAAGTTCTGTAGTGGGATTATGGATCAATGAGATTCCACAGTAGTCAATGCCACAGCAATGGAGAAAAAAAATCACAACAACCAATTAGCAAAACGTTGTGTCCGTGTGTCGTGGAAAGCGGCTGGTTAGAAACCAAAAATGTTTAAATTTACATGGAGGTGTTTTTAACACTTGTCATGCCTGGTTAGGACAAAAATGTATAACTTTTTATGGTTGTCGAGCAATGCTGGCACATTGATTTAGAATCTGAGATGTTGGAATTTTATAAAGGGTTAAAAAGAGTCTCAACTATCCATTTTTTGAACTTACAATTTTACATTTATGGTTCTTTTTTCACAAAAGAGGGATCTTGAAGCAAAATTCATGTGTCATATGGTTAATATACTCACACCTCACATGATTAAGAGATTGCGTGGCTATTTGAACATTACCCCCGGGTAGGACAACAGGCCCTTCACAAAGATTTGGAACTGCGATCCCTAAAGAAACAAGTATTAGCAACTTCATAGCAACCAGTACCCCTGTGTCCATCCTGTTGTCATGGAGACAACCCCATGCTTCTGCTAGAATAGAGTGCAAGTGCTGATGGGCGAGATGCTTACGCACACGGACAAACTCTTTCAAGGGTGTGTGTGTTTGTGTTATCTTCAGGGCTAGAGGGCAGGGACTTTGAGTTTATGTGGGAGGGTTATGCGTTTATGTCTGTACCATGGTGAGTATTTAGGCATCTAGTTCTGAGAGATAACTTGATGATCTCCGTGCAGAGGTTCATTTTAGATTGGAAAACTGTGAGGTGAGAGGTTTTCTCCCATTTGTAGGACTATATCACTGTTGGAAACTCTGAGGCTGTTTTTACGCATAGTATTACAATCAGTCTCAGGCGATCACAAGCAGTCAAGCCACACTGATGGAGGTTTACACCTGGTAGTGAAATGCCTCTCTTCTAAGACCACTCCTGAAAAGTGAACAGACTGATTGTGATTCTAGGAGATTCTCTGATTTGTGACTACATACATCTCTCACTATGAACAAATCTTCAGGATAAGTCTCTTGTGATGGACAAGAGGAGTCCTAACACACAATACATACCTTCAATGCACACTATTATTTTTTATTTTTGGTATTTTTTTGGCCTTATTGGATAGGACAGTGTAGGGATCAGAAAGGAAAGGGGTGAACATTATTATTAGGTTATTAGATTTTGTTGTAAGAATATGTCAGCAACTATTTTTGAAGTCATAAGTGAATGATGAACTAATCAGTTACAAAACATGAATAAGTTGATAAACGATTAATAAGTGATGTGCTATAATTTTATGTATTATAAATCATTGAAATATTTATGTTTTTGTAAAACTGTTGTATCATTATCTCAACAACTATAGCTCGCTGCTTAACTACCATAGTACGATGCATCGTTGGAGAAATCAACTAGTCACGACTGTTTCCCGAAACCGTATGTCGCAAAGTATCGTTCAACCACGTTGGTTTATGACGTCTCGCACGTGGTGGACTAATAACTTATTTTAATTAATCTGTTTGAGATCGAATTAACGCTAGATTTTACAGAAGTTACAGACATGGCATCTGAAGACCATTTCTAATTTTTCTCAGTTATTTTGCTTTATTACCAGACTCAATATTTGGCTCGTTCTTACATAGTAGAGCACGTTCGCACATGCGCAGTCTTCAAAGACAGTGCTTTAAATCTCGACAAACTAAAAGACGTAAATTACATTTGTATGTATTCTAAATAAATAACACGGGTTGTACTGAATGTCAGCTTGCTTATTTTGCTAAAGATATGGATTTATTCAGTCTACATCTCATGTAAACTAGAAACTATTCTAACCACAGCTCGAGAGCTGTCGTTCCAAACACACAAGTTTGCGATGCTGTTTGCGAACGTTCGTTGGAACGATGGTTTCGGGAAACACCAAATCGTTGAACTATGCTGATAACGACGGAACTTGCGACCATAGTTGGCTAACGATGCTTTCGGGAAACGCACCCCAGTATAGTAAATCTCCTATGCCTTGACTTTAATGGTTCATCTTTCATGGTAGAAGATATTGAAAAGGATGGCAATCTCGCCGATCCTCCCGAATCCTCAAAGACTTGCCCCCAGTCCACTCCATCTCTTCCAGGACCTCTGGAATCAGTTAGTAGTCACTAGTCCTCCCTAAGCCCAGGGGCGCAACTACCCAGTATCAGAGGGGAATGCAGCCAAAATTTTGGCGCCTGCAGTTATAATATTAATCTCATGATAGTAATAGCCATATATTGTAAAAAAAAAAAAAAAAAAAAAAATGCAATGTAAGGACTCGTCCTAGTTTGAAATTTGCCCCGCCCTCTTAGTATTCTTCTCTGTTGTTTCTGTGTTTATGTTTTGCAGTTGATTAATTTCCTATTGTAGAGATGGAACTATGGACTTTTCGGATAGTCCTTGAAGACTGGTGACTCCGGTAAGAGAGTAAGGGCTCGGAGAGTTACGTTCAAAACTTTAATATGCTGGGCACATAAATAACATGTGTGTGTGGTCTGAAACAAAGGATAATAGTACAAATTAGACATATAATATTACAGTCATTGTTAAATTGCTACAGATATTATGCATTTTCATACTGAACATAAGATAAACAATCAACAATTTACAAGCAATTCCACAATTATAATAGTGTAGCATGTCAAATAACCATAAAATGGCAACAGATCAACATTTTAAATGTTAATATGACAACAACACATTATAACGTGTCTGAGGAACTAGCACGTTAGTTTTCTGACATAAAAACATTTCTGGTGTGCACCCGGGTCCGCATTACAGCTTTCACATTACCAATTTTTCATGCGAACCGTGCCCTGTTCCAAACTAAACTGCCGGTGTGAAAATCCCATAGAGAGTAACATGCATCAGGCTATCAATAAGGTCAAAATGATTGTCACATTATTGTTAATGAAATGGCATGCAAAATGAAATCAAAAGCAATAGTTTTATCTTTGAAATCTATTAATCTGCATTAATCTGTTTTGTGGAATTGATTTTCCATATCTGCCATAAAAGCAATGTCATGCTTTCACATTTTCTTCATTTTCCTTGTCTTTTTCAACCGCAAACTGTTCTCTTTGAATGTGGCAGTGCATCTGTGGTCGGGTCACGACTCATGTTGGCATGTGTGTGGTGAAGGCTGGCTTTGTGACTCAACTCATGTCACAATGCATCACCCCCTGACCTCTGCTGAAACAGCAACCGGACCCGCCTCACAGGTGTCAATCACACATCGCCATGGTGACCCTGTCAGTGAAGTGTCAGGAAAAATAACAGGAAAGTGGCTTATCCTCATGATGTAAGAGGAGGGCGGTTTGTATCAGTCAGCGGCATACGTTAACACAAGCAGTGCCTTTATTTGTTTATGTGTGTGTGTGTGTGTGTGTGTGTGTGTATGCGTGTGCGTGTGTGAGTGTGTGTGTATTGGAGGGTGTATGCTTCTCACCTGGACAGACATCTCTTGGATAACAAGCAGTTTAGGCTAAGAGTGTGTGTCAGCCTGCATGGTCTGTCATTCAGGCGAGGCTGTTTTTGTCCGAGCTGTCTTCTCTTGTCTTTGTATCTTTGTATCTGGTGACGTCTGGAAACTTTCAGGGAACTTACTGAAAAAATAAAGCACTGGTCATCCAAAGGCGTCAAACTTTCCAAATTCTATATTTTCCCTTTTGACACTTCTATAGAAATAGATGCGTACATTGGAAACAGTCCACATTAGAAACATTTTTACGCAGTGTGAAGTCTCGAGATCCTACGTTGAGGGAATCATATATTTTTCACATGGCCATGCGTTTAATGCATAAACAAACCCTTGTGACCACAGCAACCTGGGATTATCAGAAATGGATATTATTATAGCCCCCAATAGCCTATTAATTACCAGACGAAATAAAATATCTTCTACATGCAGTGTTTTTTGCTTGCACAGTTAAAGGTGCTTTCAGCCTTTTTTTTTATTTTTTTTTTTTGGCTAATTGAAAGTTTTACACAACTCTTTTGAGAAAAATCTTTAAAATGGTGTTCACTCAGACATAAGTGGAAAAACACAATGTCCAGACACGCTGCTCCTGCTGGATGAAACTAACTGCAATGACCTCAGCATCTCCCACACACAGATCACAGGACCAAGCATGAACACACACCCGTCACAGCTGCCGCTGCAGGGAGAAGACTCGGAGCAATAAAGCATCCGCCTCAGAACAACACTAACCACCTCCTATGCCCTAAATATTGTTGAGACTGAATCCAGGAATGTCCATAATGGATGTGAGTAGTGTTGAAACAAACTTCATACAGCCAGGCCCACAGGAGTCGGTATAGTCCTTATGTAGCCCCGCCCCTTTTCAGCGCTGCGCTCGTTGTCTTTTGTCTTCCGGTCTGTATTTTCACATCGATTTTGCGTGTTTATGAATGAACGGCTCGTTTTAAAATCTTCCTGGTCAGCTGACATTTGTTAAGTCATCTGCTTTAAACATTACAATCCTCATGATAACTTTCATTAACTTTACATTAAGTAAATCCACTTCAAAAGCCAATTACTCCTGGACAGCATCGCCATAGAGATATACAGAGCGACCGCAAAAACGGAAGTTCAAAGACAATATTCTAAAGATGGCGGCGCCCTCGTTTCTCTGGCGCATACGGTCTACAGAGTCCAAAACCAAAGCTACTACAGGGACAAATAGAGCCAGCGATACATAAGCAAAATCTCACTTAGTGCACCTTTAAGGAGACAGTTTTGTCTGATCGGCCTCTCAGTGGTACGGTGACCAGGAGGGGACATGTTTGGTTCACTTAGTTTTGTCGTGGCCACGAGATCATTTTGTCAAAGTAACGACATCCTCATGTTGTGGCCACGCGATGTGAAGTCATGGCCTCGAGATCCTACGTCGAGGGAACGACACTTTTCTCATGGCCATGCATTTAATGCACAAACAAACCCTTGTGACCATAGCAACCTGGGATGATCAGAAATCAATATTATTAATAAATTAATGTTTTATTTTGAATTAAGGATGAAAATGTAATCCCATCCCACATCCTTTCAAATCGATTTACTGACCATGTCTTTTTATTTAATATTTTTATATTAATATTATACTTATTATTAGGCTATTATTATTATTATTATTATTATTAATATTATAAAGGCCCCAAATTTTTTTTATATTTTCTACATACAGTGTGTTTTGCTTGCAGTAATATTCCATGACTCGAGCTCAGTAGTAATCACTAATTTTTCTCATTTTCAAGCAGCTCTCGTGTCTGTGCGTCTGAAGTGTGCCATGGAGAAGTGGAGTGATACGCTGTGTATGAGCAGTTTTAATGTGGAGTCCAGTGTACGCAGTAAGGGTTGAGGCAGCGTGAATGTAGCAGGACTGAAGCACGAAGACCCACAGAGATGTTGATGTTTTCTGAGCTTCATTAAGACATTCAGAATGAAATCAATCAGAGCTATAAACAAACCCAGAAGCACATCCAAATCAGCGGTTAAATCTACCCTTTATTTAGATGGTCTCAGTATCAGCATTTTACGCAGAGCATGATATAATATCAATACAAAAGCAAGTCACTCAAGGCTGTGCTAGAGGGATTTTACCACAGTTTAAAACATTCCTTATGCATGGTAACATTGCCACAGTAATGTGATAAAAGACACCAACCCTAACTCTTACTCATTTCTCACAACTTAGCCTACTTACTCTTCTTAATCACAACATTTCACCCCAACATTTATTCATTTATTCACCCTTATGTTTTTCCAGACCTGTATGACTTTTTCTTATGCGAAACTCAAAAGCAGAAAATGTAATGAATAGCCTATCATGGGTGAATACAATTGCAGTACTTTTGTCAGATGTTGTATGTACCTGGAACAAACGCATACACACAATCAGGCATACATGGGTGAAGTGAAAGATGAATGAATGAAACCCGAAACAGAAACAGGGAAATTAAGCAATGGAAATGTTAGAGTCGGTTAACCATCAACCAAATGTGTCTGGTTCTAAAAAAAAAGGCTACTTAGTATTTTTATGTTTATATGTTTTAATGTTATAAAGTACTTTAACAAATCGCCTCATCATTTTTACAGATAAATTGCTTTAATACCAATGATCAGGGTGGCCTAGGAGTTCTTACACCTGTCCTGGCCTGAGCACAAGCTCTCATTCCAATCATGAAAGTCTTCAATACGTATATATAAAGTCTTAAATAGCATAATTAAATACTTTAAGTCTTTAAATTCATTTAAATGGATGTGTACCTAATTACTGTTTGTCTGATGAGCCCAGTCTCTGAACAGAAAGGTTTCATTAAGCGCCACCTGCTAGCGACAGCTGTAAATGTAAGCACAACAGAAGCTCACGTTGTTCCCAAAGACAGATATTGATTACGATGGTCTGTATCTTTAACCTGCATTGACTGCTTACCTCCACTGGAACTGATCTCCCCACACAAATGCTTTGATGTTAAAGCTAGAATGTCCACTAATGTGTTTATTTACAAAAAGGCATGAGTGGAGAAAAACAAGACAATTTTATTTTTACCTAAATTTTCATAAAACTGCAATTTAAATATATTATTTCTATAGGCTATACAAAAAAGGACAAAATAGGCTGAATAAGCTGATCTATAGCATGTTGAATGGTGGTAGCCTAGTCTATAGTACACCCCCCTAAGCTCACAGAAATGGTTAGACCCAAGTCTTCAGCAGCCAATGACACTGTCCCGTCCAAACTGATTTTTAACGTGTATTTCATGCATATTTTTATTTAAAATGCACGTGTTTTTGGCCCTCTTGGCTTTCCATAGTGTGGACACGGTGTAAGTCTCTACGTAACAGTTAGCTAATAAATAAGTTAATATGTTCATTTCCACAGTGTGCCAAAGCCATGTATTCTACTTCCAGCTGTCTGTTTTAATGAATCATTAGCTAACGGTTAGCAAATATGTCATTATATGTTATGACTTGTCAATGCACATGACTATTAACTCATTATTGAGTAATATGGCATTATGGTTTTGACATCCACACTAAGTCCTTCTGAAAATATTGTTTTAGCTGTGAATAGCAAAAAAGCTATTGCTGCTTATTTCTGGGAAATCTAAAAGGATAGAGCATTAAACAGGGCTGTGCTTCCCAAAGCCTGTGAGTGAATAGGAGACACCGTTGACACTGCCTGCGTTTAATTCATCAGATCAGTTTGGCAGAACGAAGACAACATGTTTAATATTAATGAGCCCAACAGTCGACAGGTTAGCGTGACGGACTGCAGATGAGATCTCAGATAAGAGGTCAGCAAACACGAGAAGTATTCTTCACTGCTAGAAGTTAATACTTCATATATTACAATATTACATTTTAATATTAGACTTATTTATTGCTAGTCTTTTACTGAAACACTGAATGGCCGTTAATGTCTCATGCACAACCACATTATATGATATTCTGTTTATTATGATCATGTCCATTCATACATAGATGCCCTTCTGAAAGACTGCTGTGTTGTGAAGAGGCTGATGAGATTTAGAATGCAATTATTAATAATATAGAAACCTCTCAACTAATTATTTATCATATAGAAACTAGAGATTACAGCTGTTTGGTTATAGTTATTATTATTATTATTTACATTACTACACATTTAAGAGATGTGCATTATTATTTATATAATTGAATCCTAATTTTCTTATGCATGGATTTATATTGCTTTATGTCTATATTGTGAGCACATAATTTAATATTTGTCACATAACTGAAGTTACATTTAATAATTTGCTAGAAAACACTATTGCATATCTTTTTTTTTTTTGCTACCTGTCAATTTTAACAGATCTATTCCCATTCTACAGCTCCCAGCACACGACATGCTGGAAGAAATGGTTCCCTTTCGACGTTAGTTAAAGTGAAATTGTGGTAATATTATTCATAAGCAAATTCAAAATATAAGCTTGAAATCGTTTAAGATAAACCATTAACTACAAGTACGACTATTAATGTACAAAAATACCTATGAAGACTTGTTAAACAATTTGAGCAGATGTATTTTCTGAGTAATGGCTGTTTGATGCTTCGCACTGAACAACAAAGATTACGTGTTAATCCGGGTTAATCTGTGGTTAATCTGTGGTTAATCTATGATTAATCTTTAATCAATGCACTGAGAGAAAAAAGCTTCAGGGTCATCGGAAACTGCATTAATAACACTGCAAAATCAAAAGATCCGAGTTCATGTTTTCCATGTTTTTAGATACTGGTATCTTGTTGCTAAAGGATACAGTATGTACACACACTCTCTCTCTCTCTCTCTCTCTCTCTCTCTCTCTCTCTCTCTCTCTTACACACACACACACACACAGGAACACACACTCCCCTAACAAGTGGTTAGAGGCAAAACAGAGCATCAGTAACATTCACGAGTTATCGTATCTACTAAGACTAAACGATTAAACGCCCAAAGAGAAGAACAGAACCTACACTGATCATTACGCCTGAACCGACTCTTCTCCACCCTCTGGTATTTCTTGCTTTGAGTTTTGCACAAATAAACAGGCTGACTGTATTTTAATGTGAATTTGTCTGTGTGTTCACGTTCAAGCAGTAATTATAGCCTGACAGTGGCTGACAGCGTGACCTTTTGGGTCAGATCTGTGTGTGTGTGTGTGTGTGTGTGTGTGTGTGTGTGTGTGTGTGTGTTGGCTCTTTATGAACACAAAACGATGAGTATTTCATGAGTAGGTGTAGGAAGCCACAATCAGTTTGATTGTTTAAGACAAACTTTGAATGTTGGCTTGACAGATCTTAAAAGTGTGCAGCTCGTACAGTATAGACCTTGAAGAAAGACAAACAAACGCTTTTGATTGTAACTATCAACATGTTTTCTGGTTTATTGTGACGTTAATGCAGTGAGGGATGCCGATCACAGACTGATTTCTTCCTCATCTCATGCGCAGGAAGTCCTCCTAAAATATAAACCAATTAATTCCACTTCTTTTTTCCACTGTCCATAGGAAAGGATTGGTATTGACAGATGAAGTATTGGACGTGACAGCGCATAAAGACGCCTGATTTATTGCATTACACGGTGATTCCCTCAAGCCTGTACTCTTGCCGTCAGCTGTGCGACTGTACCGTCGAGATGATGTGAGCTGGAGATCATGAGTTCAGTGAGGCTTAGAGGAACAGTGTTTGCTTTAAGAATAAGATTGAGCTCGTCCATCGGCCCATTATATTCCTCACTGCAATTCTGAAAGATAATTAAGGCTTCTTCAGGACGTCTTCAAAAGAGAGAAAGTGACGCAACACTCGGCTCTCCACGAACGTCATGTTAGTCGGCAGAGGAAAGCAAACCAGTCAAAGCTGGAGTGTGTTACTGACGTACTACACACACACAGAGTACCAGAAGTATGACGACTATTTCTAACCATGGCTATGTTCATGATGTACCATTTATTAAATATGCAGTACAAAGCCCATTCTATAAAAGCATGAGAAACTGTATACAGTATGATAAATGATTGTGCTACACCTAGTGAAAAACCCTATACCACAATGTATTTAAAGTACATTTATTTTTTTACTAAGTACAAATCCATATACACTCACCTAAAGGATTATTAGGAACACCTGTTCAATTTCTCATTAATGCAATTATCTAATCAACCAATCACATGGCAGTTGCTTCAATGCATTTAGGGGTGTGGTCCTGGTCAAGACAATCTCCTGAACTCCAAACTGAATGTCAGAATGGGAAAGAAAGGTGTTTTAAGCAATTTTGAGCGTGGCATGGTTGTTGGTGCCAGACGGGCCGGTCTGAGTATTTCACAATCTGCTCAGTTACTGGGATTTTCACGCACAACCATTTCTAGGGTTTACAAAGAATGGTGTGAAAAGGGAAAAACATCCAGTATGCGGCAGTCCTGTGGGCGAAAATGCCTTGTTGATGCTAGAGGTCAGAGGAGAATGGGCCGACTGATTCAAGCTGATAGAAGAGCAACTTTGACTGAAATAACCACTCGTTACAACCGAGGTATGCAGCAAAGCATTTGTGAAGCCACAACACGCACAACCTTGAGGCGGATGGGCTACAACAGCAGAAGACCCCACCGGGTACCACTCATCTCCACTACAAATAGGAAAAAGAGGCTACAATTTGCACGAGCTCACCAAAATTGGACAGTTGAAGACTGGAAAAATGTTGCCTGGTCTGATGAGTCTCGATTTCTGTTGAGACATTCAGATGGTAGAGTCAGAATTTGGCGTAAACAGAATGAGAACATGGATCCATCATGCCTTGTTACCACTGTGCAGGCTGGTGGTGGTGGTGTAATGGTGTGGGGGATGTTTTCTTGGCACACTTTAGGCCCCTTAGTGCCAATTGGGCATCGTTTAAATGCCACGGCCTACCTGGGCATTGTTTCTGACCATGTCCATCCCTTTATGACCACCATGTACCCATCCTCTGATGGCTACTTCCAGCAGGATAATGCACCATGTCACAAAGCTCGAATCATTTCAAATTGGTTTCTTGAACATGACAATGAGTTCACTGTACTAAAATGGCCCCCACAGTCACCAGATCTCAACCCAATAGAGCATCTTTGGGATGTGGTGGAACGGGAGCTTCGTGCCCTGGATGTGCATCCCACAAATCTCCATCAACTGCAAGATGCTATCCTATCAATATGGGCCAACATTTCTAAAGAATGCTTTCAGCACCTTGTTGAATCAATGCCACGTAGAATTAAGGCAGTTCTGAAGGCGAAAGGGGGTCAAACACAGTATTAGTTGTTCCTAATAATCCTTTAGGTGAGTGTAGATATACATATTTACTGACATATTGCTTGAGACTTACTGATAGAAATATTATAA
Source organism: Squalius cephalus (assembly GCF_949319135.1). NCBI lineage: Eukaryota > Metazoa > Chordata > Actinopteri > Cypriniformes > Leuciscidae > Squalius > Squalius cephalus. The sequence continues at coordinate 34,805,532 of NC_137137.1, forward strand.
TTAAACTTTATTTGGAGTTCTTCTTTATTGCACAATGCACATTTCTTAATATTAAGCCAAAAATGTGTTTATTAGAAAGGATATCACTGTATAAAATCTTTAAATGCAAGATATTAAAAGTGTAATTAAAGTATACTTGGCAATAGTTCCACTTTAGCACAATCAAATATACTTCAGTTTATCTTTAGCTGAACTTCAGCACTATTACTGAATAACTAAAGTACTTTAAGTACAACATTAGTTGTTCCAATTTAGCAGACTTTAAGTATACAAATTTAGTATACCAAAGTACAATTGCAGGATTTTTATATTAAGTATAAATATGTGAATTAATTTTGTAATATGCTTATCATAAAATCTATTTCAAATATATTTAACTAGGGATGTGGTTGTGAAACTGTGGATTATGTTCATAATTACTGTAATGTGATGAAGAAACAGAAGATCCTGCTGCAAGACATTTAGATTGATATTTTATTATCAAATCCAATAACATTCTGAAAAAGTGAGACTTACTTTAGGTTTCCAGAAGTTGCGCTGGTCTTTTCTTCTCTATTGTGTCGTATATCTGAGTGAAACGCTTCCCGAACAAGAACAAATGTGGGCGGGGCTTGATTGCGTCTGTGGGGAATTGATTGGATGGTTGTGGTTTGCTATTGGCTGATCTCATGTGAGTGAAAGGTTATAGCCCCGCCCTCGTCACCAGAGAAGAGAAGAGATTCTGATTCAACATGAATTTAAAAACAATGATGAGCATCTATATATCATTTATAATAAACACTGCAATATTCCATTTAAAAAAAAATAAACATTAATTGTCTATTTTAAAGAATTTACTTTAAAGAAATGTAGCAAGTCAAGACATTTTTTTTTAGCTCGGAAAGTATAAATATGGCAATTATCCATTACATATCAAAGTGCCATGCTATAGGCCTCCTCTTGGCTCCTACATTTACTTATTGTGTTATGTTTGTTATTTTTTTAATATTATGTGAAACATTATGCAACAATAAAGAGTAGTATGAAACTCAAAAAAAGCAGTTTTATGAATGAACCGAGTCTCGACAGCGTCATACTGCCCCCCTCAGGGGCAAACCGGCACTGCACGCGTGATGTCACAGTCTCGAGCGCCTATAAAACACACGCGCGCGAGTCTCACGCTTCACTCACTGACCTCGACCTGAACGGGTCACACACACACACACACACCAGAGGAGCATCTTCAGGTTCCAGCATCTACTGGTATTCTGCAACAGGCTACAGGTGAATAACCATCGGCTGCAGGTAAGACCAGGATTAAAGCAACTTTATGTACTTTTCTCTTTTCTACACTCTCAAAAAAAAGGTACAAAAGCTGTGATTGGGCTGGTACCCTTTCAAAAGGTACATCTTTGTACCTAAAGTGTGCATATTAGTATCTCAAAGGTACATATTGGTGCCAGTAGTGTACATAGTGCTACCTAAATGCTACAGATGAGAACCTTTGAAAGGGTGCCGTCCCAGTGACAGATTCTGTACCTTTTTTCTCTCTGAGAGTGTACAGATGCATGATCATATCATACAAACACTCTTAAAAATAAAGGTACCAGAGCAAGGAGAGGTCTTGCAGTGATGCCGTAGAAGAACATGTTTTCTTGGTGTGGAAAACACTTTAATGATCTAAAGAAAATATTTCCTTTATAAAGAACCCTCTGTGTAATGGCAAGATTCCTCATGGAACCAGTAAAGAATCTTCATTTCTGAGAGTGAAGGAATTGACATGGTATTCCAGAACTCTTTGAGTTAGAATTGTTACTTCATTGTTAAACATGTTCACTTCACTTCCTTAAAAACATTTTTTTAAACCTGCTGCCTTAAAATTATTAAGTAAATAGACTTAATGCTTAATTGAAAAAAAAAAATTAAGTTATGTTAACTTGACAATTCCACATTACTTAATTTTTTTTGATTAACCCATTTGTGCCAAAATTTTTCTGAATTGTTTCATGTCGTGTTAATAGTGTCCTCTGTGAACATGTTCTGCATTTATTTTCCCCGGGTTTTTCTCTTCTTCTTTTTCCTTGAAAATCGTATTTGAATGTGCAGCAACTACAGTTGCCGATGGGCTTAAATGGGTTAAGCATGACGCTTATGTACTTGATAATTTTAAGGCAACTGTTTCCTCAATGTTTTTAAGTTAAGTCACCTGATTGTCAGTGTTGTTATGAGTATGTTATAAGCCTGTGTGTTGGTGTGTGTGTGAGCAGGACAGGGGTTGTCATGAGGGCGGTGTGTGTGATCATCTTGGCCTCTCTGACGGTCCTCCAGTGTCAGGATCTGCCGGGCGAGAGCGACCCGTCTCTGGATGAACTCTTCCAGCGCGCCGAGACTCTCCTCATCCGCTCAATCCTCACTCAGATGGAGGACGAGAACAACGACAACGGTGCTTACATTCACTCTCACTGTCAGAACTAAAATAGAAATATAGGTACTTTTAATTGGGAAAAAAAAAGGTACAAACTCTGTCCCTGGGACGGTACCCTTTCAAAGGTTCTAATATGTACCATTTAGGTACTAATATTTACACTATTGGTACCAATATGTGCCTTTGAGAGACTTATATGCACACTTTAGGTATAAAGATGTACCTTTTGAAAGGGACAGCTTTTGTACCTTTTTTCTGAGAGTGAAAATAGCAGATAAACGAATAAACAAAGTAATAAAGCGCCTGCGACATACACTAGTATGACACTAAATAGAGATCGACCGAAGATGAATCCTTTTTATCACAGCCTAGATTGCTTTTGTATGTTTGAATGTTGGATTATTTTTAATTATGATTTTGTTCTGCTTTTTGCCACAGTAATAACTTCACTCGACCATTTTCCAAAAATATAACATTGACATGTTTATTATTAACAAAAGCAATAATAATAATAATACACTGTAAAAAAACAAGTTGCTGCCTTAAATTATTTAATACCATCAACCTGGATGTTTAAGTCATCTCAACTTAAATTACAATAAAAAGACTCAAGAAATAAGTTGAATCTTGAATCTTGAAAAAAAAAAATTATTTTGATGAGTTAAAGCAATGTAAAAACATATGTTGTCATAACTTATTTATATAATTTTTACAGAGTAGTAATAATAATTATTATTATTTCATTTTTATTTATAAACTATATTCTCTAGAGACACACTAAATGGTGTTTATTGCTCAACCCCAAATTAAAGTGAAACCCAAACATTGTTTAATCTGTATATTACATGCAACAAATTGGCAATAAATACAGTTTGTGCGTTTTTGGTAACACTTTGTCCTTGTAACACATGTTACATGTTCTTAGTAATACCAGTTAATGATGCATAATTACATGCGAAACAAACCAACCCCTTATTCTAAATCTATAGTACATATAGTTACTTAATATTACTTAAATGCATAATTACACTGTAACAAAAACACCTTAAAATAAAGTGTAACCTAAATAGAGTTTGTGCATTTTTGTAAATTAAATATTTTTAATTTACAGTGTCCTTGTAACACGTTACACTTACTTAACAGTAAATGATGCATAATTACCATGCAACTTACCATAAACCAAACCATATATACCTAACCCTATAAGTACATGCTGTTAATTATTATTAAACAGTACTTAAATTTAGGATTGTACTGTAACAAGGACACCTTAAAAATAAAGGGTTACACTTTATTTTAAGGTCTCCATGTTACCGTGTAATTATACATTTAATAATGAACTACTTAATATAGGGTTAGAGGTTAGTTTATGGTTAGTTGCATGAAATTATGCATAATTTATATTTATTACTAAGTACATGTGTAACAAGTGTAACACTGTGTAACAAGCACACTAAAATACGGTGTGTGTGGGGAGGGGGATGCATTTATAATCACAAGTGAAACGCAACATACACTCAAAAAAATAATCTGTTGAACGAACTTAATTAAATTAAGGAAAGGTTTTCCACGAAATTGAATTACATTTTTCCAACAAAATCGAAATAGTTTGAAATAATTTGTTGTAATCTTGTTGTATGAATTTAAATTAATTTAGTCATTCCTGCTAGATAAAGTTTTGTCAGGTTAACTACATTAAGTTTTTGTCCTGCCTTAAATAACCAACATTATAATTTTTGTTAATTTGACTCTATGGTCACTTCTAATGATAGACACTACTAGTATTCAATTGAATTATTACTTGTGCAGGTCTGTAAGTGAGGTTTACACAGTGTATACTGAGTGCCCACAGCCTGAACACAAGATTTAATACACATATAGCGTAATACTGAGCCCACAGCCTAAACACAGTCGCCACTCTTCTGCATAATGGTAACCACAAAATTCAAAAACATTACAGAAAGTCCTCTAAGTTTCTAACATAACTGAACATTAAACACTAACATTAACTAACAACATCTTTCCATTTACTGAAAAACACATAAAATAACACTTTTTCCCTAAATTGACCCTCTTAATGCAGTCCCTTGCAAAGCATGCTGGGAACTACAGATCTACTGCCCAGTTAGATGTCAACAACAATGATTCATGTAGTTTTCACACAAATGAATTAGGTTGATTGAACACAATTAAATTAAGTTGTGACAATATTAAACAATCGTGTTACTTTTGCTTATTGTAATTAATTATTTTAACAAGAGGCCAAAATTCTTTTTTTGAGTGACATCCGGTTAAGACGAACGAAAAATATTCATGTTGACTCAATTAAAAAAAATTTGGTAAACCAATTTTTTTTTAAATTACATTGATTACGTTTAATGAAATTAAGCTGGAATCATTTCTATGAAGGGTTGTGTTGTATATGCTCATTTTAATTAATGAAATTGAACAAAGAGCTAAAATCATTTTTTTGAGTGTAAGCACAAAGTTGCACATTTGTAGCGTCCTGACCTGACATTTTTACAGTGTATTTTCTCCATATTTATTTATCATCCTCGACAACGGGATAGTTCCTCAGAACTGTTTCTAAAGTTTCTAAAATGTTATACGCGTGCGTAAATCCCTGTCCCTCTCCAGGAGAGCAGCTCGTGTCCCCGACAGACTGGATGGAGAAGAGGCAACACCCGGGAAAGCGTCAGCATCCCGGGAAGCGCGAGGACTACGCGGACTACGAAGATGACGCTCCAGTTTTCCAGAAGAGACAACATCCCGGGAAGCGCGAGGACGAGGAGAGCGCGAGGCTGAGACGACAGCATCCCGGGAAAAGATTATCCCAGGATGAGCCGATGATCCTGGAGGAACCGAGCGCGCAGAGCGAGCTCTCCAAGCGACAGCATCCCGGGAAACGGTACCTGATGCTGCTCCACAAGCGCCAGCATCCCGGCCGGCGCGAGCTGAAGCACGACGGAGACTTTTCGGACCTGGAGAAGCGTCAGCATCCCGGGAAGAGACTGTGTGAGGACTGGGATGAGCCGGGATGCGGGCAAGCTAGTATCCTACTCGAGCTTCTGGATAACGCCAACAAAAGTCGCGCTGAGGAGAAGCGACAGCATCCCGGGAAGCGGTCCGAGTTAGAGGCCGATCAAGAGTAAAGTGTGAAGAAGAGATGCTGACATGTCGTTAAAACGGATGAATAAGTGTGTGTGCGTTGCTTTCCACAGCATCCGATTCATGGAAAACGCACCATGTGTTTTACTGCGTTTCTCATTCAACACGATCTCATGAAAATGCGTATCTATAGCACGAAAATAGAAAAAAAAGAGTTTGTACGTGCATATGATGCGCCTCGGGTCAGTGGTGTGGAGTATACGTGCGTATTACACGCCATAAAGTGCGTATCATATGTGCGCCATAAAGTGCGTATCATATGCACGTAAAAAAAAAAATTTTGCGTATAAATTGCACGATAAATACAATTCGTGCTATAGATACGCACTTTCATGAGATCGGACTGGTTACAACGGATGAATAAGTGTGTATGCGTTGCTTTCCATTGCATCCGATTCATGGAAAACGCACCATGTGTTTTACTGCGTTACTCATTTCGTTAAAGTAAAAGGGTGTTTTCGAAGGAAAAAATAATAACACAAAATCTCATTTAACTGCGTCCTGGCGCCTCGTTGCTCGTTTCTTCGCCGATGTGCGCGTGAATCCGCTGTGCGCGCGACACCTTCAATATTACACACTTTGTTTTTCTTCTGTCTCAAACTAATTGTTCTTGATTGGCCGAACTAGATCCCCATTCCTCTTGCACTAGGTCTATTTTGAGAGTTATTTCACTAATGCATGTGATCTGAAAACTCCTCCAAAGACATTCCAGTGTAAATCTCATTTAATTTGGTTCGCAAAACAATGAAACGGGTTACCGAAATATTTTTCTACAGTAGGCTTTAGCTTAGTTCTTGCATGACCTGACCTGTACATTTTCATGATTTATTTTTGTTCTATATTGATAAAGAGCATATAAATGACAATGATGTTGTACAATAAAATGCTTTCGAATTGCGAATGTCTGTTTATTGGGTTTGAGCGTTAAAACAATCACGAGGAAAAACACAGATCGTTGTGCGCGTGCGAGATCCTTCAATCGGGGCATGTTGTCACAATCAGTTCTTACATTTTTAAACTACTTTAAAATGGCATTTATGGTCACCATATACCTGAATATTTATGGTAAAAGATACAGACATCAAGACAATATGCCTTGAAAACAATATAAGCTGAAGAAGGCAGTGCAATTTAAGGTATACACTCTTATAAATAAAGGTAATTTTATGGTTCAATGCAGAACCTTTACAATCCATGTCATCTTTCCATTGCACAGAAGGTTCTTTAGATTATTAAAATAAATGGGTATTTTAAGAACTGATCACTGAAAGGTTCCTCAAATGCTTCTTCTTTGGCATCATCACCCCTTTTGGAACCTTTAATGGGCTATTAATGAAAATAAAGAGACAAGTTCATGAGACAGCATGGAAAAGGGAACAGAACCTGGTGTGTTTGGAAGTAATATCCTTGTCCTGAGAACATAAGCTTTCGGATAAACTCTACCGTTCATAGTGAATTAAGTCTTGTTTGAAAATATGGCAGTGTGTTTTTCTTGTGTTGCCCAGCAGATATCACTAACGGAAGCTCAGTTTGGAAGTCAGAATTCACAAGAAATCTTATTCCAGACACATTTGATCTGTGTGTTTGAAAGCATCATCAGTGTGTATGAATGTGGACTTCATAAGCTCTGGCTTCAAGGGATCGGAGTCCATGGGGTGTGTGTTAATCAGCCTTTACTTCACGGGGAGATCCAGAGACGTGGGAGGATCCATCCGGTCCTTTGCTCCGGCTTTCAGTGCAGATCAACCCGCACAATAAACATGTTACATAGTTATCATCATTTTATTTTTAACTTATTGCGTTTCTTAAGAAGAATAAATGAGTATATACCCCTCAGAGACTCGCTGTAGCCAAACTGGTGTTTGAAGCAACTCAGAAACTAGCAGGATCATATCTGCAATTTAAATCTCCCAGTTACAGGACATGGACATTGCTTACAAACACCACTGATGATTGTTCCAGAAATAATGAGTGACCATAGGGGCTGAGAGGTGTTCGTGCTATTTTCTCTCTCTCTCTCTCTCTCTCTCTCTCTCTCTCTCTCTCTCTCTCTCTCTCTCTCTCTCTATCTCTCTCTCTCTCACACACACAAATTATATTCAATAAATCACAAATATTAATTTCCATGTGGGCCCCAATTGGGTTTTTAATGGGCCGTCACTTGGCCCCTGCATAGGCAACCCAAATGGGGCTCGTTTATTTATTCTGTTGAAAATTGGGCTCCATTTATTGATTTCTTAAAAAATTCCAGTGAGTCAGATAATGAAATACTTTGCAAAATTCACTTTCAAACCACTCCAAATCTGTTCAGATGTTTGTTATAAACCTGGACCTAAACTAAGAACTCCTCAGATGATTTGATGTGGTGCTTGTGGCTGATTTTCCCCTTCGCATCTGACTAGCTTTAACCCAGTGTCCTGACACCTGTAATATTACACTCAGGTGAGTTCACCTCTGACCGCGCTGGTTTACGCCTAAGTGTAAAATACTCTGACCACATAAAATAAAGTAAGAATTATAGTTACCTGAGCGCGTCTAACCCCACCTGAGAGTCTCACACTGAGTCGAACGCCTCGTTCCTCTTGAACACACTCGGGAATAAGGTCTAGTGTCTCACTAATCTGTAAACTTTAACTTTCTGCACAGCAATAATAACCACAGACTTCAGCAAATGCCCTTTAAATGCTTTAATCACGGCATTTCTCAGAGAATCTCTCCCAAAAAGAAGGTTTTTATAGGATAGAGACTTATACAACAGTGAGATTAACATGATTTATTACTCACCTCCAAACAAGACAAGCCTCCACTTCACTCTCTGTTACAGAGCACTTTTAGATCTCAGATCAGTAATAAAATGGAAGAAGTTAGAAGTTCATCTGATTACTCAATATGTCACGAGACTATTATAGACTATTATATTTTTGATATTGTCTAGCCAGCATTTGAAAGTTTCCACTGGTTTCAACACCAACAATCTTCAGAGTACATTATGTCCGAGTGTTAGAATGATAGGCCTGTAGAAGTAAGGTTAGATGCTGGAATTATGTTTAGTTTAAAATACAGTTTACTATTTTTTTTTTTTTTTAATCCATCTCAAGCTCTATATTTTAAATTACATGATAAAATATTTTAACTGTAAAGCAAATGACTTTAACTCGGAATGAGTAAATCATGTTTGTTTGTTGAACTTCAAGATTAAGCATTTATTCTAATGCAGCGGTTCTTAAAGGAATAGTTCACTTCATTTACTCTCCCTCAAGTTGTTTCAAACCGGTACGATTTTCTTTCTTCTGATGAACACAAAAGAAGATGTTTTGAAGAATGTCTGTAACCAAAAAGTTGGTTTATATAAAATGAAATTTACATATCCTACCTTGATAGAGAGTTTATATCCCGTGACACGCAGGTGATAGTGTTCAAGTGACGGGTGACCTTTCCTTTTCAAATGAGAAAGGAGGGATTAATAAATACAAATAAAAACAAAAGAACTGAAACAGAGAACCTCTGAGAACAAAACTGAGCACAACGAAAAAACATGGATCTGACCTGACAAATGAACACAGCAAACACTATAAACACTTTAAACACTTTAAACACTATAAACACTTTAAACACTTTAAACACTATAAACGCAGGGCTAAAGAGACGAGAAAAACAATCACAGACTAACCGAGGGAAGCAGGAACAGATCAGGAGCTCTCAAGACATTTCCAAACAAGATTTAGACAAACAAGCAGAAAACAGCCAAACCTCCACATGGGTTTATTTATCAGTAAATAGGGTGAATACTGGTAAAGTGGGACACTTTCTGATAATGTACATTCTGCATCATTTTTTATTATGATCCACATTTAGCCCCTCATTATGAGACTATTCTATACAGCCTAAGAGCTTTACTATACAGAATAAGAAAGAAAGAAACACTGAACACAGGATGGATGGCTCTTGCTCAAACACACATTTTTCCAGACGCTACTGTCAAACTGGGACACTTCAAACACATTAATGTAGGCCCAATGAATTAAATACACAATAACAATACAAACAACAATAATAGTAAACATCACTTTTTTAAGGAGGGGTGCAGGTACAGCAGATTTCTTTGTTGAAATATCTAGTTAACTAAATGTATGAGGGACATACAGTATAAAAAGGGAACCCCCATTGAATGCCTGTCCCAGTTTAACAATGTGCTGTTGGGCAAACTGGGACAGTGTCAAAATCACATAAAAAAACAAAACAAAACAAAATGATTATGTGATATTTAAAAAATCTGATTCACCATTAGCTACTTCCTATAACAAAATATATTAAAATTACAAAATATCCATGAGCTTTTTTATTTTTACAATCTTAACATTATTCACCTCAGAATGCTATGCCATTTTACTTTACAATCACAGTTCACTGTGTTGAATATGGTGTGCCACACCCCCGGAAGTGATGTCATAGCCAAATAACCTATATTTTTTATCACATACTTGCTTATGATAAGCTCAGTATTGATTTTTCGTAATGGAAGCATAAAACATGTAAAGATAGAAATTATTAACCTTAACTGTCCCACTTTATCAGTTCACCCTAGGCTACACTGGTTCTAGGAAATTGATTACTGTGTGGAAGAGCACACTAAATATGCTATATGCCTCATGGTTAGCACACTTTTAAGCAAAGACTTTCTAGTGAACATAAAATGTATAACGTGAACTTATCGAGATGTGTATACTTGACAAGAAAGAAACTTTAAAACTGGCGTTATTATCCTCCGAAGCACTAGGTGTCGAAAGATGTATATCCAAAACTCTGTCTCTGGGCTTCCGTAGCAACACCAGTGTTTACACTAAAATGTGAATCCTTTAGGTTAATCTGAAATTGTTCGTCTTTATGTTGTTCGGTTTATCCCGCGGTCACGGGAGTCTAACGGGCTAATGTGAATCAGTTCACCGATCTCGAGAGAATCATGTGTTCTGAACACGGACGACGCGCCACAGCGTCATCTTAACCGAAGTATTTACTGTTTGTTTCGCATTGTGTGCTTGGGAATGTCGATATCTGAGATGCAGAAAGCCTCGGGCTGGAGGAGAGAGATGAGAGAGAGACAGAGTGGTAAAACAGCGGGGAAAGTCGATGTCTACATCATCAGGTGTGTGTTTGTTGTCATGCGAGAAACGAAGCTTTTCAAAGATTCGAATCAGTTGATTCACTGTTTCGAAGTGTTCGAACGCTGGTGACGCTTGCTGTCCAAAGTTGTAAATTCAACAAAAACTCAGGCCAAACATGCATAAAAACAGCTTTTTCAAACCTATTGCAAAAAGTATAATATATCAAACGCAATAAACTAATCTAATAACAGTTAACATTAAGTGTCTGTATAATGTGTTCTTTTATCAATTTCCAGGGCTTTGTTCTATCTATGGATTGCTCAGCTAAACAGGCCAGATTATTAACTACTGTCTTTCCTTTTAATTATACTAATGTCTCATTTAAACGTCTACAAATGTATAAAATTGATCAGAGATCAGGTAAACCCATGGACACGTGTTCAATGATTCGCCGCTGAGAAGCGAGTGACGCGCTCTGGAAAACTGATTCGAAACAAAAGATTCGTAAAGGTTCCGAAGCTTGTCTGTCGAGAGACTCTCGAGCTTTATCAGGGGGCTTCAAACCAAACAGGGCTAAAAATAAATAAGTGCTATTAAAATAAAAAGCGATTTATCAATAACAAAATATTTATGTAAAAACATAATAAATAAATACATCTGACATTACGATAGTGAGTTGAAAAAAATGTAATAGAAACTAAATATTTTCCAAATAATATTTTTATAATAGTTTTCACTGGATAAATTCAATTGGGTCTTTTGCATATAAATATGTAGCTGCCTTTAAAATTTCTGTCTAATGAGGATGATCACATTTGCCCTCTAAAAGATTGAAAAGCCCAGTTCTACATGATCAGTGTCTCTTTCACAATCTGATTATTTAAAGGTGCAGTAAGCGATTTCTGAGAAACGCTGTTGATATTTGAAATCGACACTCAAACGAACACACCCCTCCCTTCATTGCTCCGCCCCCTGTTGCTGATTGGCTGCAAGAGTGTTGTGGTCTCAGTCTGATTGGTCTGAGGCACTTTAGGTGTTTCAACAGCGTTTCATTGAAACGTAGTTTGAGCTGTTTATTAAGCCTTATTTATTTGCGTTGACATAGCATATTTTTTTTGACATTGTGTGTGAATGTACACTGTGATTGTGAATCAGATGCTCTCTCAGTCCTCAGGGCAAGATCTTCCGATCCAAGACTCAGCTGCACAGATTCCTGCTCTCACAAACAAACACAGAGCTGAAGATCAGCGACTTCGACTTCTCAGTGTCTGAAACTCGACAAACGAGAAGGACACTGAAAGAGGGATCCAGCGCTGGAGTGACGGCAGATGAAGACGTGGACGAGTGTCGAGACGAGGAGGGAGAGAGCGGAGAGCAGATCGGCCTGGAAGATGAACGAGTGAATCGATTGAGTCCAACTCTAGATGAACATTCGGACAGTTCTGCTCCAGAGAGCCAAGAACTCGATCGGTTAGAGGCGACAGGAGGAGTGGAGGAGGAAAACAAGAGCCTGAAACACACAGACTGTGTGTCGCCCTCTAGAAACACTGAGAACAGTGAGTTTTTCCTTATGAATATGAACCCAGAATACCACACATTTATCCTTCATCCTTCCCTCGCACTTTGGAACACATCTTTCCCTCACGGGTCAAAATGACCCGAAGCCCTAAAATTATAGGGGAGCGCGGGGCACAACCTAACGCGGGGTTAGTTGTAACACGCTTGTTTTAAATACTTCCGCACATGCTTGGATGACGAAACTTTGTTTATTTACTAGTTGCCATATCAACACTATATAGAAAAGAAAAAAAATCCGCCAAAATTATTTTATTTTTGGAAGATATCCATAGACATTTATTAAACCATAGCAAAAGTAAATTTCTTACTTAAGTTAATTTTTCATCTCTATTTTTTGTGTTTATTTAAAATAAGACAAATCTGATATTATTTTAATCTCCAAGATGTTATTTAACAGTTGAGATAGTTATTTAATGCTTCGCTAACTAGCAGAAGACACTAGCCGGGTTTAAATCCCAGTTGTGCAGGCGGGGGCATGTTGTCACACTGCATTACAATGTGCCCCTATTAGAAATATGCTATTATATTCCATACTTTTATTAATTTTATTGAGAAAACGTGAGAAAAAGGTGAATAAAGACTGAGAGTCAATGTTCAGAAATTACTAATTATTTATTTGTTTTGAACTATGTTGTATAGCTGTGTTTTCATGTGTTCGTAGTCAAAACTCAAAAATGAGTTTATATTTAATTATTAAAAATTGCCATTATTTTATATGAAAACGTTTTTTAATTGTATTTTATTTAGAAAATATTTTAGTTTGTTTTGTATATTTTTTTTATTAGATCAGATAACATTTTAAGCTGTCATATGTTATGTTACAATGTGCCCCACACATGTTACAATGTACCCCACCTATGAGGCATGTTGTCACATTTCACTTCCATTCTTTCGGGGTATATCAAGAAAAAAGTATATACTGTATTAATAAAACAAAAACACATAATTGTAGTAGACATGTGGGAAATTAATGTGGGAAAAAATAAATACTCTGAACCATAAGTAGATTTACACAAACTGAGAAAGTCAAAAAGCGTTAGGTTGTGCCCCGCTCTCCCCTACTACATTTTTTTGTCCAGGAAACTTATTTTATTTACTTTTGATAATATTTTTTCTATTTTGAATGCAATTTTTTTGGGAGATTTTTTTGTTATTTTTTATTTTATTTACCTTTAAATTACTAGATTTGATCAAAAATAAATAAATAAATAGTAATTTAAGCACATTCCTCACTTTCTTTCAATTTAAATGAAAAAATAACTCCCAATTTCATGCATAACCCTTTTAATTCAGCTCAAAATATCTTACATTGGGAGTCTTTGCCGACCTCTTGTGGAAAAATAATAATATAAGATAATATAATAATACAAGATGATATTTCATGACTCTAGATGGCCTTATAGCTCTATATGGAGCAAAAAAAAAAAGCATTTTTAGTTAGAATTTTGAGCATTTTTAGGTTTTTCTATGTGAACTGAAGCATTCCTCACATTCCATTCATTCCTAAGGGGGTCAAATTGACCCGTGATGGAAGGATTTGTTACTTTTTTCAATTTCAACCACAAAACTCCTCGAATCCATTAAACTTTCTTTTTTGTGTTTTTCGCAGTTCAAGTGCGACAAAAGTCCTTTTTTTATTACCAGAGGGAAGGATGTAATCATGTAAAAACATGGTCATTTTTAATAGTTCTGTAATCATGTTCTTTTAGGGTTGAAGTTATTTGCAGAGAAGCGGAAAACCAGTCCGTACTTCAGTAGAAGGAATAATGGTAGGTTTTTATTGAGTGATACTGTGACCGAACCAAAGCATGACGTTATGAAAGCTGTGGGTTCCCAGACAGCAACATAGTGTCGGCCCAGATCCGGCCCACATCTGGTACATGTGGATTCAGCGCGTACCGAATGTGGGCCGGATCTGGGCCGACACTATGTTGCTGTTTGGGTTAGTAGTGGCCAGAAGTGCTGTCCGGCCTAGGAAAACTGACATATAGAATAAAATGAGGCAATAATAATTGGTTAAAGTAAAGTATCAAAAGCTTGTAATCATATGGTTTTATTGAACAACACTGTTCAAATACATAATGCAATATACATAATATAAGCATATTAATATCGGCCAAACGACATTTAATTCAAATGTCCACTTAATCTTTAATATTTGGTAATATATAAATAAATATCTTTAATATTTAATATTTGTCCACCTCTGTATGATAGATTTACTGTTATGTCTTGAAGAAGAACACGTGGACGTCAGAACATGCAAACTCAGAGCGAGCGTTCAAACTTCTACTTTGAAATAACAGTTTGCATATTTAGAAACATACTGATGTATTCTCGAGTGTTGGCTGGGTTTATAAATGATTAATGTAATAAATCTGGTGAAATGGCGCATGTTTTGTTCCCAGATGAACGTTATAAGCAACACAAACTCCCAGCATATGCAGAGATGGAGTTTGAGATGCTCCATGTGTGTAAATGATAACCGTGCTACACTTCGCTGTGAAACACCAAGCGCATCAGACTTCATGCGCACGCCATTGAATCCCAATCAAACAGTTTTAGCATTTACTGTGAACGGAGCCGCTCTGAGACGCTGGAAGAAACACGTAACCTGCATGTAAATAAGCGCATATATTTATACACCCCATAGCTGTCATACAAAGAAATTATGAACACATGCAATAATCTGAGATAACAACCGGCTAGATGTACATTATCTATCTATCTATCTATCTATCTATCTCTCTCTCTCTCTCTCTGTCTCTCTCTATCTCAATATCTCTCTCTCTCTCTCTCTCTCTCTCTCTCTCAGTGCATCGACTCAAAATCACACTACGTAACCGTAAAAAATCTCTTCTAATTGATTTGAACACAAATTGTTGCTGGACACTTATTGAATCATGATGAGTTATAGATATTTCTCTGTCAGCTCTGAGCCGGCCGAAACGCAAAGCCTTGAGGAAATGGACTCCGCCGCGCTCGCCCTTCGACCTGGTGCAGGAGACGCTGTTTCACAACCCCTGGAAGCTCCTGGTGGCCTCCATCTTCCTCAACAAGACCAGCGGTACGTTAACACATTCAGAACATCTGTGTTTATCCCTGATGTTCCCCTTCAGTCGGTCACTCTGACGTCACGTCGGTCACCAATGAATAGGAATCTCGCTAGAGAGGTCAATGTACCTCGAGTGTAACTAAACGAGCCAGTGCACAATGGCATGCGATAATAGCATCAGCTGCGCTGCATCACGGCACACGCATATAATGAGCAGCAGGTGCAGCATCATCTTCGAAGAAGATGATGAATAGAAAGTTCAAAAGAACAAAATTGACCTGAAATAGAAAGCTTAATCAATACTTTTATTCATGAAGCATGAATTAAATTGATCAAAAGTGACAGAAAAGACATTTATAATGTTACAAAAGATTATATTTAAAAAAAAATGCTGTTCTTTTGAACTTTCTATTCATCAAAGAATCCTGAGAAAACATTGTACACAACTGTCTTCAACATTGATAATAATCATAACTGTTTCTTGATCATCATATTAGAGTGATTTCTGAAGGATCATGTGACACTGAAGACTGGAGTAATGAAGCTGAAAATTCAGCTTTGATCACAGGAATAAATTACACTTTACTGTATATTCACATAGAAAATAGTTATTTTAATAATGTTTAACAATATTACTGTTCCATAACTTTTAAACGGCAGTGTACATTTATGCATTTGACAGCTTTTAACTGGAATTTGATCAATTCATGTTTCCCTGGGAATCGAACCCATGATCTCGGTGTTACAAGTAGGGGTGTGACGATAACCGCATCATCGCAATATCGCGTTGATGAGATGCCTACCGCGGTGTGAGGTCATCACCGCACGTTTTTTTTTGTTTTTGTTTTTTTTTGTTTTTTTTGCTGAAAGTTACAGGAGTGCATATGGTGTGTGATATGAACTATAAACACATTAATATTTTGCTTATAATTTACTGTATTCTGCGAGTCCCATGTTCAAGGGCTTCTGGAGAAAAAAAAACGCTTCCTGTGCAAGGGAGGGAGTCGAGGGACAGTCCGTTAAACATAGCCTATGGGGGATTTATTTTTTTGTGTGTGTCTGATTATTATTAATTAACTGCTAGGTTTTGTGATGTTTACAGATAATGTTCAATTAAATACAAACAAACACAGGAATAAAAGACAAGCATAACGTAAACAGTTGGAGTTAGATTTTAATTGCAATAGCGATCTCTCTTATATGGTATAGGAAATAACAGTTGGCCGGTGAATTTGGACAAGGCGCACAAAAGTATCCGTCTCGTGAGGAAATACCACTAACCAATAACTAGACCACATCTTAGAAAAATTAACCGTCCTGTGGCGTTTGCAGGACTTAAGTGCAGCACACCTACCTTAGGTCGGCGACACACTGGCTGCGTGGCGTGTCCGTTTTTATTTCGGTTCCCATGTTAACAGGTTAGAGCTTGAGAGCGTGAGACGCGCTTCTCAGTTGCGGCACGAGCCGCGCTGAAAACGCGTGCATGCCAGAAATAGAACCAACGCCTATTTTTCACGCGACACGCAAGCCTGTTGGAAGCGTTTCCTGGCAAAATACAATAGAAAAAGATGTTTGTATGTCATTTTGACATGAATACATATTAATAAATTACATTTTGATGTTTGAAAGTTAAGGTTTTGACATAAATGTAGATATAAATGTAATTAAAAAAATATTATCGATTTTCAAATATTGCACGGTGCACCTGTCAATACAGAACGAAATATTCTGTAGCCTATTTTGCCGTCAATACTGCCGAGTGCCGACGCTGTCTTTGCTGCTATATATTTATGTTTAACATTAAGTAGCCTAGGCCTTCCACAACTCTCTCCCCATATGTCGAATATATATCACCAATGAGGTGTATATCAGCAGCAGCGCTGTTTCTGGTGTGCAAAGACATAGAAAAAGACACGCAACTGACACGCAACAGAAACGCCACACTAACACCACACAGCCAGTGTGTCGCCGGCCTTAAGACTACCTAATTAATAGTTAATTATTAATATTTACAACTTAATATAAATGTTAATTTGTTTATTTTTTTAATAAAGAATACTGCTTTATGATTATTCATTTCCATTGTCATTTACAAGCTACATGCGGTCTTGATCGCGTCTGCAGTGTGTGATGCGGCCGCGGGTGATTTTTTTTGTGTGTGTGTGTGTGGGGGGGGGGGGATGTCGGTTAACCGCCAAACCGCGATATTTGTTGCTTCTTCACCGCGGTAAGAAAAAATCCCATACCGTCACAGCCCTAGTTACAAGCACTGACACCAAACTGTTCTGAAATCAGTAATATTGTGTGTTTCTGCCGATATCGAGGCAGAGCGTTCATGAGGGTTTGAACCAGCCGGTGGACGTGCATGTGATGGTCATGTGATGGTCATGTGTTCCTCTTCCAGGTAAGATGGCAATCCCGATGCTGTGGGAGTTTTTCCAGCGCTACCCGAGCGCAGACGTGACCCGAGCGAGCGACTGGAGGCCCGTGTCCCGTTTACTGAAGCCGCTGGGTCTCAGTACGATCCGCGCCAAAACACTCGTGCGCTTCTCTGGTGCGGAGCTCAGTTGATCACATAAACACATAAACATGGGTAGTTTCATTCAGCCTGAAGACTAGGGCTTTTTCATGTAGGGATTTATATCAGTCACTATATATATTCAGAATAAATGTCTTATAACCTTCTTGTATTTTTAATGCAAAACAAAGTTATGGAAGCTTTTCTGCCACAGAGTAAAAAAATGTCACAATACTGACTTTGTTTCTTGCAATTGTGAGAAAAAAGCCAAAATTGTAATCGTAATTCCAAGAAATAGTCAAAATTGTGAGATTAAACATCATTATGAGTTATAAACTTGGAATTGCGAGAAATAAATACAGATTTGCAATAATATAAACTCAAAATTGCAAGTAAAAAAAAAACTTACAAGAAAAGTCAGAATTGTGAGATAAAATGTTGCCTTTACCTTTTTTATGTTGTCATTATTTAAAAAACAATTGTTAGAAATAAGTCAGAATTGCAAGAAAAAAGTTAGATTTGTGAGTTATAAACTCAAAGTAAAAGTCAGAATTGTGAGATTAATAAATCGCAGTTACATTCTTTGCTTATTTCCTTCCATAAATATAAAATGAAGTGTATTGTGTTGTGTTGTTTGGCACAGCGGTCGTCTCATGATTGTGTGACGTTTCTCCCGTTTGACAGACGAGTATCTGAGTAAATCCTGGCGATATCCCATCGAGCTCCACGGCATCGGGAAATACGGCAATGACTCGTACCGAATCTTCTGTGTGGAGGAGTGGAGAGAGGTAAACACTGCTTTTTTATTTATTATTATATATATTTTTATATTAAATGAAGAAAAGAAACGAAAAAAAAGCATTAACAACAAGTATCGTCATTGTCATAACAACAATACTCCTGAGTCCTTCAGTCTTCAGTCCAGATTAAGTTAGCTGTAGGACATCATCACACGAGCGATGTGCCACGGCTGACGAGTGTGTGTGTGTGTGTGTGTGTCCTGCAGGTGACGCCAGACGACCATAAGCTCAACGAGTATCACGCCTGGCTGTGGAGAAACCAGGAGCGCTTCGGAATCTGATTTTACTCATTTTAACAAACCGTCATATCTGCAGAAGTGACTCAGAGATCAGATGCACTGGTGTGTTGATGTGCTTTTACCTCCTGAAGACATGAGCTGTTTTAAGAGTTTCATCATGTTTGTTCATCAGTTTGAGGCAAAGATGTGTAAAAATAAAGGAGCTTTTTATCTTTTGTACATGCTTTGGATTTAATGAAGCCAGTGTGAAATGGTCTCCAGAACCCAGTTCACTTTTGTAATATATTTCTTCCTGATAGAGACTACAGTGTAGTTGATGATCATCCACAGGGAGCTGACTGGATGCTGAAATGTGGAGGAAGGGTGTTCAGTTAAAAGTGTTGCCAACTATTTTCAATGGAAAGTTGCTAAAGTCAGCTTGAAAAGTCTCGCCATATGACATCATGCTGAATTAGCATATTTGCGACATCACCTCATACAGCCAAAACAAAATGTATTCAGACTCCTTCAACATTTCTCACATTATCATAGTTTATTCGCTGTAGTTTAGAGAATGGTAATAAAATATGAGCAGAACTCAGTTGATATTTGACTGGTTTTGTCCGTCCTTCTGTTAGACTGTCTCACACATGAATGATGTTGAATATCTGTCAGCTGTTAAATTTAACTACACTATTACATAATACCAGTTTAGCTCAACCAATCACCAAGCAATGCTTCATTGTGTTCAGTCTGTGTGTGAAAAGAGCATTAGCAATTAAAGACAACACACTTCAGCAAAACATGATCAGCTCAAAGTGTCCCAATCATTTTTGGTTCCAAATGTTTATAGATTTTACTGGTCGTCACTATGAAGAATTTTTGTGTATAATGTCACAGTTTACTTTATTCTGCTCTCCTCACTTACAGAAATGAACTATAGTGTCCTGATCACACTAGTGAAAAAATATCAAAAATGATATCTGGTGTCTGAATAGTGTTTGCTTTGACTGTACACTTCTGCCTAATGGCAGTTTACATCAGTTTTCTCTTTTAATCCAAGCACACATACTGTATTTTAATATAATATACAGCCAAATGTCCTGGAAAGCTGATCTCATTTACACATTACAGTCCAAAAAGTCTAAATACAGCGACAGTTGCTTAATTGGCAACAATGTTACAGTGTAAAAGAAGCTTATTTCATTTTGATAAACGATCTGTGCAATAATGTGTGATGATGAAGCGTTCGCAAATCTTAAAAGAAGAGATGTGAAACTTTTCCTGTTGCTTGGAGTTCATATTTGCAAATATTGTGTGTATAAAAGATTGTTTTTTTCAAGTAGTTTCTATTGTTGAGTCCTGTCACCAGTTAAAAAAAATGAGTAAAGCCAGTCAATTAATTTGGTTTTTAATGAAATCAGTGTCCTCCACCCTAACAACAGATTTACTAAAACATAATTCACATTAAGGCTGGCAGAATTCCCCCCCCGCAGTCTCAGCTGTCAATCATTATAGGGCATATTCACACTGGAAGAAAATAAATATGACAAACAAGATAAATAGAAGCTGTGATGAAATATTTAAAGCATGCACACACACACACACACACACACACACACTGATCAATGCATTGACTCGTCTGTCCTGAGACTGAAGACATGACTGGAAGGCCACGTGTGCTGAACACACTGAAGGTGAAGAACTCAATCACATTCATTACTGCTCTTTCTCATTGCATATTTAATACAGGGTTCCCACGGCAACATAAAACCTGGAACATTATTTTCCAGCTATCCTCAAGGAATCTTCCAGGTTTAGACATTTCTATAACGCCTGTACATTTCCTTGCTGTGCTTAAACTGCAGCATTTTAAGCACTCGTGTGAACAGGAAAACTGGCAAGCCACAATGACTTCTTGTTTGCGATTGTTCAATAAATTTGCTGAACCAGTTTAAATTAGTCATTTAAAAATCCTTATCTAGTGATCATGAACATTTATTGATCAAAGAATGTGGGAACCCTGCTGAAATGAATCAAATGATTTGCCATAAAACACACTACTTTCACACACACACACTCCTCACTGGAGATCAGACACGCTGCACATCTTCTGTGACAGTGTTGCATTCATGCGTTTGGGAATGTTGCTTCTACTCATCATCTCCTCTGAAACCTCATGTTTTACGCATTGGGGCAATTATTATAAATGAATACCGTATTCATGTAGAAATGGGATGTAAATAACATGTAAATAAGGAATAGTTCATCCTAAATTAAAAACGTCCTGATTATTGACCCACCCCTGGGCCATCCAAGATATGTATGATGTTCTTTCCTCAGCCGAAGAGAAATGAAGGTTCAGGATGTTTCTCCATCTAATGCAAGTGAACGGCGCTCAACGTAGAACATTTTTGACGGTCCAAAATTAATGTTTAGGCAGCCTCAAACCATTGGTCATTTTTCAGGAAAAAATGTTATACTTTTTGACTACATATGCTCATCTTCGTCCAGCTCTGTGAAGCACGTCCACGAGACGGAGGAGTTCACGAGCTCATGCGTGTTGGCAAGGTCACGCGTGACTAGGGTTGGGTATCGTTTCAGTTTTAACAATTCCGCTTCTTATTGATTCCTAATTTCGATTCCAATAAGGAAATAAAACCTTAAGTGAGATGATATTCACATTTAGTCTTATTGCAAAACATTTAATTGTATCTGAATATCATGAACAAACATCAACAGGTTAAAGAACACTTACACAAGGAGCGTTTGCCTGTGGTTTGAAAACACCATAGAAAAACAACTAGCCTGACTAATATATATTATAAAAATAAATTAAAAAGAAGAAGAAAAAATTAGCAATCGCAACAAATAAATACAACTGAACAAAGATACGAATGAAATAAAACGTGTTTTAAGATTTTCAGTTACCGAATCTGTAATCAAATGTAAAATAACTGCACTTTATAAATAAAATATACATTACAAATTCAGTTACAAAAGTTATTTCGTGAAGAACGAGTGAATTTTCTCTTTGTCTTTTGTTGTTAGATTAGTGTTATTATAGAGACGGCAGCAGGAATATTAGTGCTGTCACTTTAAGAGCTGCACCGATCCAATATACTGATACACACACGGTTTAAAATCACATTGAAACCACTTTCTGTGAGTGCTTTGGATGTGTGTACAGCACAGAAAACAGTGTGCTAGTCATCTCGCGTTTGAATGGTTTAAAGTCATATTGAAATGCTCACAAAGGAATCGATAAGAGGAATCAAAATTTTAATTTTATAACAAGTATCCGATTCCTGACCTCAAGTATTTTCAATTCCCAACCCTACGCGTGACACATGTGTGTTGGTGGGGTCACGCGTGACACATGTGTGTTGGTGGGGTCACGCGTGACACATGTGTGTTGGTGGGGTCACGCGTGACACATGTGTGTTGGTGGGGTCACGCGTGACACATGTGTGTTGGTGGGGTCACGCGTGACACATGTGTGTTGGTGGGGGGTCACGCGTGACACATGTGTGTTGGTGGGGGGTCACGCGTGACACATGTGTGTTGGTGGGGTCACGCGTGACACATGTGTGTTGGTGGGGTCACGCGTGACACAGATGGCCAGAACCACCCCACTGTTTAAGGACTTTACATCCAGGTTGCACAGAACAGGCCATTTATGGCAATAAACGGAAACAAATGATAACAAACTGCTTTTTTTCACGTGTGACTTTCCCAAAAAAAAAAGTCATGAAAAGGTCATGAACTCCACCGACTCGTGGACGCGCTTCACAGAGCTGGACCAAGGCGAACATGTATAGTCAAAAATATATATTTATATATAATTTTTTCTGTAAATGACTGATGGTTTTGCTAGAGTAAGACCCTGGGGTCACGCTTTGAAGCCTAATGGCCGACGCTGAGCACCATTCACTCGCATTAGATCGTTTTCCTCCAAAACCTTCATTTCTCTTTGGCTGAGGAAAGACTCAGCACATCTTGGATGGCCTTGGAGTGAGTAAATAATCAGGAAATGTTTAGTATAGCCTGAACTATTCCTTTAATGTTGCGAGAGTGCCAATACGTCCATGCCAACATATGTACAGTCTTTGCACACGTCTCCATATCCCTCCGCTGTCTCGTAAACACAGCAGCAGCTGAACTGTTGAAACACAGTGTTGTAAAAGAGCTTTTCAGCAGCAGCGTCGTCATCATTACCCAGAAGCACGTCCTAAACGTCCCTGACTGACATGCGTTCCTCGAGCCACGACTGAACCCGGAGCTTCACGTTCCCCGTGGAGTCCCTCGATCATCAGCGGCCCTTCAGGATGCCGTCGAGCACGCGGTCCCCCTTCTCCGAGAGCCAGTATCCCGCCATCGCTGCCACGCCACCGATGAAGATGGCGGTGAACACCATGTCTCCTTTAGCGGCGAGAGTGGCGAGCGCACAGATCACCACGCCGAAGAACATCTGCTGGAGGACCAGCACCTCGTCATCCGTCATGTCATCAAACAAGCCCTTCTCTGGACCCGCTGAGACACACACACACAGAGCAGGTTATAGAGTGTGTGTTTCTGTACAGCTCACACTCGTCTAAAACAGTGGAAAACACTATACGCACAAGTCATCCTATATACACTGCAACAAATGCTTTTCTTACCTAGTATTTTTGTCTTGTTTCCAATCCAAATATCTAAAAATGCTTAAAATCAAGAAGCATTTACTAGATAAGTAAAATGACATAGGAAATTATTTCTTGTTTTCCGATAAAAAAAAGTAAGTGAGCTTAAAACAAGCAAAATGATCTGCCAATGGGGAAAGAACAATAATCTTGTTTTCCATTTATATTAAGTTTTTGTATTAAGTCTTTCCCTATTGGCAGATTCTTTTGCTTATTTTAAGCAAAAACGCAATTTTTTTTTAAAACAATATATAATTTCTTATGTCATTTTATTTATCAAGTACATACTTTTGATTTTAAGAATCTTTTGATATTTGGACTGGTAACAAGACAAAAATACTAAGCATTTTTTGCAGTGTATAACAGGCAAAATTAGGATTGTGCTTCCTTGTACTCAGGGCCTAAAACTAACTTTTTGCCGCACTGACCAACCGTTTTAGAAAATTTACCGGCCATGAATATTTTTTACCAGCCATTAAACTGTTTTTGCAAAATCAGGCAGTAATGACGGCAAAATTTTAGATACCAGTGAAAATTTACAATTCTCTATTCCAATTTTAAGACCACATCTAATACCACTAGCCTAATATAAATCAAAAACATTATTAAAAACAAGTAATCCTTCAGTAATAAAATAAGAACAAATATCACAAGCAAAAGCAGAAATAAATACAATATAACAAAGATACACTTTAAATAAACAGTGCTTTTCAGGTTTTTCAGGCAGTAGTTTTCAGGTACAGAAATTGAATAAAGTAAGCAAATGTAAAATAACACTGGATAGTCTTCACTGCATAAATTAAACATCCTTATTAATTAATCCTTATTAAAGTTAAAAAAGTTATTCAGCCAAGAGCAGTGAGTGATTTTTCTCAGTCCTTTGTTGTTTGATTAAAGGGGGGGTACCATGGTGTTTCATGTATTCAGAGTTGTTTACAGTGTTAAAGAGATGGATTCTCGTGTTAAACATGGGCAAAGTTTTAAAAAAATATTTTGGACGAATAACGGAGAATTTCTGTGCCGAAAATCTTACTTCCGGGTTGGTAGAAGTTTCGGCTGTTTTTTTTTCGACCGTGGATTTAATGACGTAGACCAGAATGGAACTCCTTATATGAGCAGTTCTCTCGGAAAAGCGCGCCCGCGCGCACGTCGACCAGAGGAGAGCGAGACCGCGCACATCAACGCGCTTCAACAGGAAATCATCGGCAGCCAGCGCTGGCGCTGCATAGGATTTGTTCAAGAATGTCTCCAAAAAAGTGTGTATTTGGATGTGAGGGAAAGCTTACCGTGTCCAGCTTTCCAAAGAACCCAGTGTTACAGGAACAGTGGATGCAGTTTGTTTTTCCGGGGCAGCAACGGAGTGTAGGAAGTGCGGTTGTGTGTTCTGGCCATTTCAGTGACGAATGTTTTATTAACAAGGCTCAGGTCGACGCTGGATTTGCAGATCGTTTGCTATTAAAACGTGGAGTGGTCCCAGTGATAAAAGACCCCATTCATGTAAGTACAACTGGATCAGATTTCTGTCTTTTGCTGGAAAGCTACCGCTTGACTCTATAGCTCCGCCTCCAGGACCTCGGCTTTTTCCGGAGAGAATCGGAAAGCTGTATTTTTCTTTTATAAATTTAATAAAACTAAACACTTTTTTGAGATATTAAGGATGCACTACTACTCTATAGGTACTCAAGATTAACATGAGATTAGGTGAAACTGTGCATGTTATGTACCCTTTAACTTTAAAAACAGACAGCAGGAATGTTAGGCCGCTGTCACTTTAAGAGCGAATGCACGGATCCAATATACTGATACTGACACACATGCATTTACTTTCTCAACTGAATGGCCTTAGGACACTGGGATTGAGTATGTGTTGCACTCACTAGGTGGCAGATTCTCCACACAAATGCTTTCCCGTCGGATGAATCCCTCGGCACACTCGCAGCGGAACGAGCCCTCCTCATTAACACACGCTTCATTGAGTCCAGGGCAGGCGATGGCTCTCTCCGCACACTCATCGATGTCTGGCGAGAGATTGTCATCATCTGATCAAACATCGTGTCAACAGAAGCACTGAATCTAAATACGCTTGGTAAAAGTCTTACCTAGGCACTTTGCCCCAGTGATTCTGAAGCCTCGAGAGCATTTCTTACAGCGAGCCGGTCCGCTCCCCATGCAGCCCACACACGCCTGATCACAACCTACACACACACTCATCAGTGCACACGCAAACACACCCCTGCATCACTGAGTGTTAGTGTGAGACTGACCTCTGCATTCATAAGAGCCGTCGGTGTTGAAGCAATACGTGTTCGAAGGACAGCGAGCCAACTCAGTGCCGCACTCGTCCACATCTGCAGACACACACACACACACACACACACACACACAGGGATAAAGAGCTGGGACTGAAACTGGTGACAGAAGGCAGAATGCAGCTTATATGGAAACATCTTGTTCAGCTGAAAATGATAAGATCATTATTTACTAATAATCACCCTCATGTTAGTTGTGTGTAATATACAATATTGACAAAAAATATATTTTATAATATCTAATATAATGAAACATATTTGCTTGAAGGAAATAGCTTTCATTTATATAATGTTTGAGTCATGTAGATAATGCACGGGTATGTGGTGTATTTACTGAAGTGCTGTCAGAAACTTTTGCATTTATTTGAACTTTGTATATATATTTTTTCTTCGTTCTTCTCCATTTGTTTCTTGAAAGGAGTTGAAAGCACTTTGGGCACATAGCCATGCCTTGGCTTGAGGACGACTTAAGAGTCGCCTGGTCCAAACTAAAGGCAGGAAGCGCTCACAGAGAGTGCTTGGAGGTCGCCTACTAGCTTGACCGATGCTAAGGCTAGCAGTAATGCAGTCTTGAGCAAGAGTGGCTTCAATTCGGCCGACTGTAGCTGCTCAAAAGGAGGCCCTTTGAGGGCCCTGAGGACCATTGGTAGGTCAATTGTAGGGGGGCGTGGCGGGTTGAGCCTCCTTGCTCCCCTCAGGAAGCGAACAATCATGTCGCTTTTCCCTAACGACAGGCCGGCCACTGGGGCATGGAAAGCTGCAATGGCCACCACGTAGACTTTGAGCGTGGATGGGATACGGCCCGCATCCAGTAGCTCTTGAAGAAATTAAAGTACCAGTAGTACTTCACATAATCCAGGGTCCTGGTTCAGACCTGAGCACCAGCTGGAGAACACAGACCACTTAAGGGCGTAGAGGCATCTCGTGGACGGAGCTCTAGCCTCACAAATGGTGCTTAGGACTCTCGCTGGGCCGTCTGAAAGCTCCCGTCGAGGGACCACACATGGAGGGCCCATAGTTTGGTACGGGGGTGCCAAATAGTCCTGTTCGGCTGGGAAAGGAGGTCTTCCCTCAGGGGTATCGGCCATGGGGCTGCTTTGAGCAGCTGCATCAACTCGGGGAACCAAGGTTGGGTTTGCCAGAGAGGGGCCACTAGAAGGAATACGTGTCTGCCTTCCCTGATCCTTCTGATGATGACCTGAGGGAGGAGCGTGACTGGGGGAAAAGCATAAAGGAGGCGGCTAGGCCACTCGTGGAAGGAGGAAGGAAATCCTCTGACTGGGGAACAGTGAGCTCTTGGCTATGTCGATTCTGAGTCCCAGGAAATCCAAATGGCTGAGGAGCACAGATCTGTGGGATCAGTCGTCGAGGTATTTCAGGATGAGCATTCCCTTCTGTGTCAGGGGGGGAAATGCTGCATCCATGCACTTCGTAAAAGTGTGTGGAGTCAGGGACAGTCCGAATGGTAGGACTGTATACTGGTAGGCCACTCCTTCGAATGGGAATCTCAAAAACAGTCTGTGATAGGGGGCTATTTGGATATGAAAGTATGCATCTTTCAGGTCCACAGATAAAAACCAATCCCCCGGGCGAGATCTAGGATGGGTCTGAGGCCGCCATCCTTTTTGGGAACAAGGAAGTAGTGACTGTATAGGCCTGACTCGCTGTTGGGTGGAGGAACCGTTTCCACAGCCCCTTTTGCCAATAAGATCATTACTTGCCCATGAGCAGGGTGGATTGCAAGCGAATTGAAGGGAGTAACCTTGTTCTATTGTGTTCAGAACCCATTGTGACACGCCAGGGATGGCTTTCCATGCCTCGACCCAGCTGGCTATGGGAATAGGAAATAGGCATGTCAAGAAAGGCGGTTCTATCCCCGTCCTTAATCTCGGTCAGATTAGGCCATAAGTGGCGTTCCAGCACCACTAAACTGGCCATAGCTCTCCTGATGGCCTGGGCGGTGGCATTCGTGGTGTGCAGGGCCAGGTCCGAGGCGCTGCGGAGGTCAGGAAATGCGACTGGGTCTGGGATCCCGCCTGGCCAGAGGACGAGTAAGCCCTGCAGGGTTGGGATGGGTGAGCCACCTTGGATTTCCATCCAATAGCAGTAGGTGGGCAAAGGTGCGCAGCCACAGCTTCCTCTGGGGGAGGGGGGGGCAGCTTCTTATATCCCTTTTCTACTGCGCTGTTGATGGTCACAGAGAGTGGCAGATGTGGAAGTGCATAAGCGGGATGAGTAGGGGGTGCGCCATGACTTTGTTAGTTCTTCGTGAACTTCGGGGAAGAACAGCGCAGATCTCTGGCGAGGGGCCTGTTGGCAGGAACCATTCGTCCAGGCGGCTGCGTGTGGGCTATTCGGGAGAAACCCAGTTGAGACCGAGCTCTTCAACAGCCGGTGTGAGCTCAATCACATCCAGTTGCTCAGCCCTCTGGCCCCGCTGTTTCTTTCTCCGAGGCTCATGGGTGGCGGAGCCATGCTCAGAAAAGAAAGCAATCCGAGAGCGGAGAGATGAGAGAGGCATTCTCTTGCTGTGCCTGTCCTCGTCATGCAGAGGTGCTCTGCATGTGCCACATCCGTGGCGCGACATTTGCATCAACATTGCTGCTCTTTTAGATAGAAATTTGCCTTTTAGGCGCTTCCCAGAGAGTGCAGGGAACCAGCATGAAAGCTCGCCACGCATTGATCAGCTGGGTGGAGAGCACGCTGGATCTGCTTCAGTTTGCTGGCTTGCTCACTGCTGGTTCTGTTTTCCTCTGCGAGGAAGGCTTTCTGTATATTCTGCGAGGTCCGAAGACCGTCGCTGAAGGAGATTAAATCTGAATAATATGGCGAAATGAGCTGCTTTTATAGGTAGTTGCCCCGCCCCTTCTGGTGGGCTCTGCACTCAGATCGGCGGGCTGTGCACCGATTGGTTTGCGC
Source organism: Squalius cephalus (assembly GCF_949319135.1). NCBI lineage: Eukaryota > Metazoa > Chordata > Actinopteri > Cypriniformes > Leuciscidae > Squalius > Squalius cephalus. Next base: position 34,834,285 of record NC_137137.1, read on the forward strand.
AGTTACGCCACTCCCACTGACCAGCCAATAGCGTGCGAGTAGTCTCTGCACTGTTATGCCTGTGATGTAGCACTGTGTGACTTTATAAATGGCTTCAGTATTCAGAGAAAAAGGAGTTTCCCATCGCGTCTGCAGACGCAATATGACTGACCGTTCGAAAGGGAACGTATTAGTGTGGAGAAGGCCTCAGATGTCTGAGGCTGTAGTGTGTAACTCACCCACACACTTGTTGCTGTGAAGGATCCATCCAGGCTTACAGTCCTGACATCTGTTTTCTTGAGGACCTTTGCACTTCTTACAGGAATAATGGCAAGCTACCACAAAAAAGACAGATCATACAATTAATCTCCTCATTTATGAGTTGCGTTTTCTCCCGTCCCTCGAGAGCCTGGTCACCTGAGCAGGGCGGCTGTGTGTGATTGGAGCTCTTCTCCCGGTAGTATCCGTCGGCACAGTCCTGACACAGAGCGCCGGAGTATCCCGGGTCACACACACACTCCCCGTCTCCCAGACGTGTGCCTTCACCTTCACAGCGGCCCAGACCTCCACACACTCCTGCAGGGCCGGAGGGGCACTCTACACACACGGGCACATGCATGCACATAACACACACACACACGCACAGTAACGCACAGAAACACACACACACAGAGACACACACACACACGCACACACACACAGACACACACACACACACACAGAGCATTAAGTATAAGAACAGGCTTCTCTATTGATATTTGTGTGTTTGACGTGACAAATACTGCAATACATGCACAGGCAAGCATGAAGCGTAACTGTAACTTTAGGAGTCAATATAAACCCAGACACTGTTTCTGTGGAAAATATGGGAAAGCTGATCAACCGGGTTGGTGCATTTGAGCAAATATTATATTATCTGAGTTTCCGTAAGACAGAGATACTCACATTACATGGCTTGGGGCCAATATTTCAGAGTCAAGTCACATTTATTTCTATAGCGCTTACAATACAGATTATTTCAGAGACTCTTTACAGTGATAAACAGGGAAAATAAGGGTTAATGCTGTAAAATTCATCGATTATGAAACAAATTCAGTTTTACCTATAAGCTCTACAGAAGACAATAGAGTTAATTATATATCATTCATGGAACTCTTTTTTTTTCCTGAAATATTTTAGTTGAATGTTAATTTTCATAACCAAGAAATAAAACGTTTTAAAACATTTAAAACATCTGAACATTCAGAAATAACGTTTCTATTTTACCTAAACATTCTTATAACATATTTCTGTTAGTTTGGTTATAGTAGTAGTAATAATAATGATTTATCTTCATTTGGCATTTAAATGTGCAACAACCTCAGCTACTTCTCAGATCAGGATCTGATTGTGAAAAAAGACTACTTTGATTTAGACTTTCCATTAATCAATCAATCAGCAATGTGTGTGTGTGCATGTGTGTGTGCATGTGTGTGTTTGATTGCATATGTGTGCGTGTGTGCGCATGTGAAAGCGTGTATGTGTGTGTAAGCGTGTGTGTGTGTGTGTGTGTGCATGTGTGAGTATGTGTGCATGTGTGTTTGTGTGTGTGCATGCATGTGTGTGCATGTGCGTGCGCATGTGTGCACATATGTATGTGTGCATGTGTGTGTGCGTGCGTGGGTGAGTGCGTGTGAGTGAGTTTGCGCATGTGTATGAGTGTGTAAATGAGTGAGTGTGCGTGTGCGTGTGTGCATGCATGTGTGTGCATGTGCGTGTGTATGTGAGTGCGCGTGTGTGTGTGTGGGCACGTGTGTGTGTTCACCTGCACATTCAGGCCCATAGTGTCCAGACGGGCAGCACAGTCGGAGCTCCTCGATGCACAGCCATTCGAACAGGTCTGGAGACTCTTGCTGTCTGTAACCTCACACACACACACACACACACTTTCTCATAGACACTTTCCACAACTCACAGCTACAAGCAGATGATTTACTCAATGCCTTCCGTTATAATGACAGGGAAAACTTCTCCTAGATTTGTCTCATTGAGCAATCAAACATCTTGCGTTCTTCACGCACACACTCCAGAAATACATCATGCACGTAGACAAGTGGTCTGGAACCGAAATCCACGAGTAAACAAGGTTTGAGTTAATCAACCGAGAGTTTGGGCTTTATGTGACGGTGAGTTAACCCTGTTTTGCACAAACACACACACACACACACACACTCTCACCTGTGAAACCACCACGTCTCCACCTGGTCCTCGATCTGCTCCAGCAGCCGGTTGCATTCAAAGTCAGATTTGTCACACACCGCCTCTATGATCTCTAACAGACGTGTCTCACTGCACACACACACACACACACACACACACACACACTTTTAGCCAAAAGCTGCGAGCCAAACATTTTGATCTTATACATCAAACCTCTGTTCTGAAACAACTTAACAAGCACCCGTTCCTCTTACAGCATGATGAGAAGCATCTTTACCTGCGTGTATATTTGGCCAGTTTCTCCTCTTCCCAAGCCGTATTCCCTCCTCCAAAATTCTTATTGGCTGTTCGCTCCAAGCCCTGAAACAACAGTCATACGCTTTATACAGATAATTATTGTACACCATTATAGCTAATAAATATTATACGCTATTATAGCTAAATATAGTTATGGTTAATGTTCTTCGTGTGAACGGGCCGTATCACTCAGTTCAGAAAAAGTTACACACATGCTCAATCAGGCTGGCCAATATATTTGCAAAGATTAAGCAAATGTGTGATTTTGATGATTTTAATGTTTCCTGAAAAAGCTGCATCATTAGATTGCAGACTCTTGCTTTTGCATGTGTTCATAATAGTATTTCTATTTTTTTTCTATTCATTTCTTTTCATTTTTTTTAAAAAAGTTTTCGTTAAAGCGTAACAAGCCATGAACCAAACCAATCTCACAACACTATAAACTTTCATTTGAAGCTAAAAAATTATTTGAAAATTGACCAAAAAAACACAAAGGTACAACACTGTGAACTTAACGACTTTAGTGAGAGAAAGAACTACAATCCCATGAAGCATTGCAAACAGCAATATATATATTTATATATACACAACATATTTTATAATTCACCCAAAATAGTTTTCAGAGTTTTAGTGTCAGTACTACATTAAGTAAGGGATAATGCACATCCAGACGGTTGTTATCTCAGAATAAACCCGACAGGGTGATCAGGCTCAGGTCTTCATCAGCCTGAAGGAGTTTATTCTGAGATAACACACACACACACACACACACACACACACACACACACACACACACCTGAAGGGGTTTATTCTGAGATCACACACACACACACACACACACCTGAAGGGGTTTATTCTGAGATAACACACACACACCTGAAGGGATTTATTCTGAGATAACACACACACACTAGAGGATGGATACCCGACCCGAGCCCGACGGGCCGGGCCGGGTTCAGACAGATATTTAGAAATTATGTTCGGGTTCGTGTCGGGTTTGGTCACATCAGCGCTATAGGCATTGAACATTTTAAATTTAAAACAGCTTATTATGTAGGTAGCCAATGTGCCTGATGCTTTCACTTGATGCAAACGTTCGTTTTTGTGATTAAAATACATGTAAAATATTACCATAACATCTGTCTTCCTGTGTGCGGAAATTTGTTTATGTAGCCGTGACAACGAAACACGTGCATGCGCGCCTGTGTTAAGTGCGCTTGTTGCTCCGTGTGCGCTGATGCACTCATCCTGTTGACATTTCCGAATGCCTTCCTACAGTTACTTAATAAAAGCGGGCTTTCCACACAAACAAACATACATGTGTCATTAGTATGAGAAAAAATGGGATTTTAACTGTCGGTCTCGGGTCGGGCTCGGACATAAATATATTTATGCCTGTCGGGCTCGGGTCGGGTTCGGACAGAAAAATTCGGCCCGATCCGCACTCTAACGCACACACACACACACACACACCCCTGAAGGGGATTTATTCTGAGATAACACACACACACACACACACACCCCTGAATGGGTTTTTTTCTGAGATAACACACACACACACACACACAACTGAAGGGGTTTATTCTGAGATAACACACACACACACGGCAGGATGTAAATTATCTTACACGGCTTCTTACATGGCTACTTCCACAAATTAATAATTAGACAGAGAATATTGATTTGAGTTGAAATATTTTATTAGCTCTTTAAACGCAAAGATTCCGTGGAGAGAGCAGTTTCAGCGGCAAGATCAGATTACAGTCACACACACACCTGGATGAAGCGCTCAGTGAGTTACAGTCAGATGACAGTCACACACACCTGGATGAAGCAGTCAGTGAGTTACAGTCAGATGACAGTCACACACACCTGGATGAAGCAGTCAGTGAGTTACAGTCAGATGACAGTCACACACACCTGGATGAAGCTGTCAGTGAGTTACAGTCAGATGACAGTCACACACACACCTGGATGAAGCGCTCAGTGAGTTACAGTCAGATGACAGTCACACACACCTGGATGAAGCGCTCAGTGAGTTACAGTCAGATGACAGTCACACACACCTGGATGAAGCGCTCAGTGAGTTACAGTCAGATGACAGTCACACACACCTGGATGAAGCAGTCAGTGAGTTACAGTCAGATGACAGTCACACACACACCTGGATGAAGCAGTCAGTGAGTTACAGTCAGATGACAGTCACACACACACACCTGGATGAAGCGCTCAGTGAGTTACAGTCAGATGACAGTCACACACACACCTGGATGAAGCGCTCAGTGAGTTACAGTCAGATGACAGTCACACACACACACACACACACACACACACAGACCTGGATGAAGCAGTCAGTGAGTTACAGTCAGATGACAGTCACACACACCTGGATGAAGCAGTCAGTGAGTTACAGTCAGATGACAGTCACACACACACCTGGATGAAGCGCTCAGTGAGTTACAGTCAGATGACAGTCACACACACCTGGATGAAGCGCTCAGTGAGTTACAGTCAGATGACAGTCACACACACCTGGATGAAGCGCTCAGTGAGTTACAGTCAGATGACAGTCACACACACCTGGATGAAGCAGTCAGTGAGATACAGTCAGATGACAGTCACACACACACACCTGGATGAAGCGCTCAGTGAGTTACAGTCAGATGACAGTCACACACACACCTGGATGAAGCGCTCAGTGAGTTACAGTCAGATGACAGTCACACACACACACACACACACAGACCTGGATGAAGTGCTCAGTGAGTTACAGTCAGATGACAGTCACTCTCACACACACACACACACACACACACACACACCTTGATGAAGCGCTCGGTGAGTTACAGTCAGATGAAACGCTCAGTGAGTTACAGTCAGATGACAGTCACACACACACACACACACACACACACACACACACACACACACACCTGGATGAAGCGCTCGGTGAGTTACAGTCAGATGAAGCGTTCAGTGAGATACAGTCAGATGACAGTCACACACACACACACACACACACACACACACACACACACACACACACACACACACACACACACACACACACCTGGATGAAGCGCTCGGTGAGTTACAGTCAGATGAAGCGTTCAGTGAGTTACAGTCAGATGACAGTCACACACACACACACACACACACACACACACACACACACACACCTGGATGAAGCGCTCGGTGAGTTACAGTCAGATGAAGCGTTCAGTGAGATACAGTCAGATGACAGTCACACACACACCTGGATGAAGCGCTCAGTGAGTTACAGTCAGATGACAGTCACACACACACCTGGATGAAGCGCTCAGTGAGATACAGTCAGATGACAGTCACACACACACACACCTGGATGAAGCGCTCAGTGAGTTACAGTCAGATGACAGTCACACACACACCTGGATGAAACGCTCAGTGAGTTACAGTCAGATGACAGTCACACACACACACACACACACACACACACACACCTTGATGAAGCGCTCGGTGAGTTACAGTCAGATGAAGCGTTCAGTGAGTTACAGTCAGATGACAGTCACACACACCTAGATGAAGCAGTCAGTGAGTTACAGTCAGATGACAGTCACACACACACCTGGATGAAGCGCTCAGTGAGTTACAGTCAGATGACAGTCACACACACACCTGGATGAAGCGTTCAGTGAGATACAGTCAGATGACAGTCACACACACACACCTGGATGAAGCGCTCAGTGAGTTACAGTCAGATGACAGTCACACACACACCTGGATGAAACGCTCAGTGAGTTACAGTCAGATGACAGTCACACACACACACACACACACACACACACACCTTGATGAAGCGCTCGGTGAGTTACAGTCAGATGAAGCGTTCAGTGAGATACAGTCAGATGACAGTCACACACACACACCTGGATGAAGCGCTCAGTGAGTTACAGTCAGATGACAGTCACACACACCTGGATGAAGCAGTCAGTGAGTTACAGTCAGATGACAGTCACACACACCTGGATGAAGCGCTCAGTGAGTTACAGTCAGATGACAGTCACACACACACCTGGATGAAGCGCTCAGTGAGTTACAGTCAGATGACAGTCACACACACACACACACACACACACACACACACACACACAGACCTGGATGAAGTGCTCAGTGAGTTACAGTCAGATGACAGTCACTCTCACACACACACACACACACACACACACACACACACCTTGATGAAGCGCTCGGTGAGTTACAGTCAGATGAAACGCTCAGTGAGTTACAGTCAGATGACAGTCACACACACACACACACACACCCACACACACCTTGATGAAGCGCTCGGTGAGTTACAGTCAGATGAAGCGTTCAGTGAGATACAGTCAGATGACAGTCACACACACACACCTGGATGAAGCGCTCAGTGAGTTACAGTCAGATGACAGTCACACACACACCTGGATGAAGCGTTCAGTGAGATACAGTCAGATGACAGTCACACACACACACCTGGATGAAGCGCTCAGTGAGTTACAGTCAGATGACAGTCACACACACACCTGGATGAAGCGCTCAGTGAGTTACAGTCAGATGACAGTCACACACACACACCTGGATGAAGCGCTCAGTGAGTTACAGTCAGATGACAGTCACACACACACCTGGATGAAACGCTCAGTGAGTTACAGTCAGATGACAGTCACACACACACACACACACACACACACACACACACACCTTGATGAAGCGCTCGGTGAGTTACAGTCAGATGAAGCGCTCAGTGAGTTACAGTCAGATGACAGTCACACACACACCTGGATGAAGCGCTCAGTGAGTTACAGTCAGATGACAGTCACACACACACACACACAGACCTGGATGAAGCGCTCAGTGAGTTACAGTCAGATGACAGTCACTCTCACACACACACACACACACACACACACACACCTTGATGAAGCGCTCGGTGAGTTACAGTCAGATGACAGTCACACACACCTGGATGAAGCGCTCAGTGAGTTACAGTCAGATGACAGTCACACACACCTGGATGAAGCGCTCAGTGAGTTACAGTCAGATGACAGTCACACACACACCTGGATGAAGCGCTCAGTGAGTTACAGTCAGATGACAGTCACACACACCTGGATGAAGCGCTCAGTGAGTTACAGTCAGATGACAGTCACACACACCTGGATGAAGCGCTCAGTGAGTTACAGTCAGATGACAGTCACACACACACCTGGATGAAGCGCTCAGTGAGTTACAGTCAGATGACAGTCACACACACACCTGGATGAAGCGCTCAGTGAGTTACAGTCAGATGACAGTCACACACACACACACACAGACCTGGATGAAGCGCTCAGTGAGTTACAGTCAGATGACAGTCACTCTCACACACACACACACACACACACACACACACACACACACACCTTGATGAAGCGCTCGGTGAGTTACAGTCAGATGACAGTCACACACACCTGGATGAAGCGCTCAGTGAGTTACAGTCAGATGACAGTCACACACACCTGGATGAAGCGCTCAGTGAGTTACAGTCAGATGACAGTCACACACACACCTGGATGAAGCGCTCAGTGAGTTACAGTCAGATGACAGTCACACACACCTGGATGAAGCGCTCAGTGAGTTACAGTCAGATGACAGTCACACACACCTGGATGAAGCGCTCAGTGAGTTACAGTCAGATGACAGTCACACACACACCTGGATGAAGCGCTCAGTGAGTTACAGTCAGATGACAGTCACACACACACCTGGATGAAGCGCTCAGTGAGTTACAGTCAGATGACAGTCACACACACCTGGATGAAGCGCTCAGTGAGTTACAGTCAGATGACAGTCACACACACCTGGATGAAGCGCTCATAGAGATACAGTCAGATGACAGTCACACACACCTGGATGAAGCGTTCAGTGAGTTACAGTCAGATGACAGTCACACACACCTGGATGAAGCGTTCAGTGAGATACAGTCAGATGACAGTCACACACACCTGGATGAAGCGCTCGGTGAGTTACAGTCAGATGACAGTCACACACACCTGGATGAAGCACTCAGTGAGTTACAGTCAGATGACAGTCACACACACCTGGATGAAGCACTCAGTGAGTTACAGTCAGATGACAGTCACACACACACCTGGATGAAGCGCTCAGTGAGTTAAGGCCCTTTCACACCGGATGCGTAACGAAAAAGCGAAACGAAAAAGCGAATAGTTCGTGTGCGAATAGTTCGCATCAAAACCATTCACATCAGCCGCGACGTGAATTTGCGACGTCTGTGACGTTCAGAGAGCTTCAACATTCCAAAACTTTCGCGCGAATCGCGCCGACAGCTGAGAAAACATGGACACTTCATCATCATCATCATCATCATCCAGTGAAGACGAGCTTTTCATTTTATTTAAAAGACAGAAAAGAAGGTTTTGGGTGCACCCAATCTTACAGAACAGAGAGTCTGAAGGGGAGTATGCTTATGTGCACAGTTTTGTTTTGTTTTTTGCGTCTTCAACAGTGCGTTTTGTAATGTAACTACACATTACATGTAACACACGAAGTAAGTAAGTTAAAAATCATTCGACTAGAAACTGTAGATATCACACAAAGAATGTATAGTATAGCCTACTAAAAGCAGCCCTAAATAGTCTCACTGCATTTTGTTACGTGTTCAAAGTAAACACGGTCTCTGTCTCTATCTTTGACGATAATAGTGTTAGCTTTCTATCCCAAATGTAGTTTGGTCTGCTAGCCTACACAGCACAGGACTATACAACGACTAAAACTATCACACAACACACTCACAGTCGTGATAACCGGTTGGTTGGCAATGCTACGCCACACATTGTCTTTCAAATCATTGTTCTTGTAGTATGTGATTGGCTGAAGCCTATTCTGTCGCCGCAAAAGTAAAAAAAAATCGACATCGAAGCGAAAAAAATAAAAGTCGTTTTTTCGCCTCAGCACATTCGCGTTCGGTGTGGAAGCGCTCATTACACAAACAGCTGATCAAAAAATAAACCCATCGCGCGAATTATTCGTGCGTCAAAATCGCGTCCAGTGTGAAAGGGCCTTTAGTCAGATGACAGTCACACACACCTGGATGAAGCTCTCAGTGAGTTACAGTCAGATGAGAGTCACACACACACCTGGATGAAGCGCTCAGTGAGTTACAGTCAGATGACAGTCACACACACACCTGGATGAAGCGCTCAGTGAGTTACAGTCAGATGACAGTCACACACACCTGGATGAAGCGCTCGGTGAGTTACAGTCAGATGAAGCGCTCAGTGAGTTACAGTCAGATGACAGTCACACACACCTGGATGAAGCGTTCAGTGAGATACAGTCAGATGACAGTCACACACACCTGGATGAAGCGCTCGGTGAGTTACAGTCAGATGACAGTCACACACACCTTGATGAAGCGCTCGGTGAGTTACAGTCAGATGACAGTCACACACACCTGGATGAAGCGCTTGGTGAGTTACAGTCAGATGAAGCGCTCAGTGAGTTACAGTCAGATGACAGTCACACACACCTGGATGAAGCGTTCAGTGAGTTACAGTCAGATGACAGTCACACACACCTGGATGAAGCGCTCGGTGAGTTACAGTCAGATGAAGTGCTCAGTGAGTTACAGTCAGATGACAGTCACACACACCTGGATGAAGCGCTCGGTGAGTTACAGTCAGATGAAGCGCTCAGTGAGTTACAGTCAGATGACAGTCACACACACCTGGATGAAGCGTTCAGTGAGTTACAGTCAGATGACAGTCACACACACCTGGATGAAGCGCTCGGTGAGTTACAGTCAGATGAAGCGCTCAGTGAGTTACAGTCAGATGACAGTCACACACACCTGGATGAAGCGTTCAGTGAGTTACAGTCAGATGACAGTCACACACACCTGGATGAAGCGCTCGGTGAGTTACAGTCAGATGAAGTGCTCAGTGAGTTACAGTCAGATGACAGTCACACACACCTGGATGAAGCGTTCAGTGAGTTACAGTCAGATGACAGTCACACACACCTGGATGAAGCGCTCGGTGAGTTACAGTCAGATGAAGTGCTCAGTGAGTTACAGTCAGATGACACACACACACAAACACACACACACATACACACACACACACACACACACACCTGGATGAAGCGCTCAAAGAGTTACAGTCAGATGACAGTCACACACACCTGGATGAAGCGCTCAGTGAGTTACAGTCAGATGACAGTCTCACACACACACACACACACACACACACACCTGGATGAAGCGCTCAAAGAGTTAGTCAGATGACAGTCACACACACCTGGATGAAGCGCTCAGTGAGTTACAGTCAGATGACAGTCTCACACACACACACACACACACACACCTGGATGAAGCGCTCAGTGAGTTACAGTCAGATGACAGTCACACACACCTGGATGAAGCGCTCAGTGAGGTACAGTCAGATGACAGTCACACACACCTGGATGAAGCGTTCAGTGAGATACAGTCAGATGACAGTCACACACACACACACCTGGATGAAGCGCTCAGTGAGTTACAGTCAGATGACAGTCACACACACACCTGGATGAAGCGCTCAAAGAGTTAGTCAGATGACAGTCACACACACCTGGATGAAGCGCTCAGTGAGTTACAGTCAGATGACAGTCTCACACACACACACACACACACACACACACACACACACACACCTGGATGAAGCGCTCAGTGAGTTACAGTCAGATGACAGTCACACACACCTGGATGAAGCGTTCAGTGAGATACAGTCAGATGACAGTCACACACACACACACCTGGATGAAGCGCTCAGTGAGTTACAGTCAGATGACAGTCACACACACCTGGATGAAGCGCTCAGTGAGGTACAGTCAGATGACAGTCACACACACCTGGATGAAGCGTTCAGTGAGATACAGTCAGATGACAGTCACACACACACACACCTGGATAAAGCGCTCAGTGAGTTACAGTCAGATGACAGTCACACACACCTGGATGAAGCGGTCAGTGAATTACAGTCAGATGACAGTCACACACACCTGGATGAAGCGTTCAGTGAGATACAGTCAGATGACAGTCACACACACCTGGATGAAGCGCTCGATGAGTTACAGTCAGATGACAGTCACACACACACCTGGATGAAGCGCTCGATGAGTTACAGTCAGATGACAGTCACACACACCTGGATGAAGCGCTCAGTGAGTTACAGTCAGATGACAGTCACACACACCTGGATGAAGCAGTCAGTGAGTTACAGTCAGATGACAGTCACACACACCTGGATGAAGCGCTCAGTGAGGTACAGTCAGATGACAGTCACACACACCTGGATGAAGCGTTCAGTGAGATACAGTCAGATGACAGTCACACACACCTGGATGAAGCGCTCAGTGAGGTACAGTCAGATGACAGTCACACACACCTGGATGAAGCGTTCAGTGAGATACAGTCAGATGACAGTCACACACACCTGGATGAAGCGCTCGGTGAGTTACAGTCAGATGACAGTCACACACACCTGGATGAAGCGTTCAGTGAGTTACAGTCAGATGACAGTCACACACACCTTGATGAAGCGCTCGGTGAGTTACAGTCAGATGAAGCGCTCAGTGAGTTACAGTCAGATGACAGTCACACACACACCTGGATGAAGCGCTCAGTGAGTTACAGTCAGATGACAGTCACACACACCTGGATGAAGCACTCAGTGAGTTACAGTCAGATGACAGTCAGTCACTCACTCACTCACACACACACACACACACACACACACACACACACACACCTGGATGAAGCGCTCAGTGAGTTACAGTCAGATGACAGTCACACACACCTGGATGAAGCGCTCAGTGAGTTACAGTCAGATGACAGTCACACACACACCTTGATGAAGCGCTCAGTGAGTTACAGTCAGATGACAGTCACACACACCTGGATGAAGCGCTCAGTGAGTTACAGTCAGATGACAGTCACACACACCTGGATGAAGCGCTCAGTGAGTTACAGTCAGATGACAGTCACACACACCTGGATGAAGCGCTCAGTGAGTTACAGTCAGATGACAGTCACACACACACCTGGATGAAGCGCTCAGTGAGTTACAGTCAGATGACAGTCACACACACCTGGATGAAGCAGTCAGTGAGTTACAGTCAGATGACAGTCACACACACACCTGGATGAAGCGCTCAGTGAGTTGCAGTCAGATGACAGTCACACACACACACCTGGATGAAGCACTCAGTGAGTTTCAGTCAGATGACAGTCACACACACCTGGATGAAGCAGTCAGTGAGTTACAGTCAGATGACAGTCACACACACCTGGATGAAGCACTCAGTGAGTTACAGTCAGATGACAGTCACACACACACACACACACACACACACACACCTGGATAAAGCGCTCAGTGAGTTACAGTCAGATGACAGTCACACACACCTGGATGAAGCAGTCAGTGAGTTACAGTCAGATGACAGTCACACACACCTGGATGAAGCGCTCAGTGAGTTACAGTCAGATGACAGTCACACACACACACACACACACACACACACCTGGATGAAGCGCTCAGTGAGTTTGCGGCAGGTCTGACAGGGAGCGGTTCTCACGGTCCCCACCGACAGCAGAGAGCAGAGCACCAGCACCGACACCAGGGGCCAGGACCACCACATCCCGACCTGCACACACACACACACACACACACACTGCTGCATTACATAAGCTCATGGAGAAAAGCATATCTTCAAGGAAGCTGGTGTTCAGAATCATTCATCTCATGGTAAAAGTTGTTTATGGTTCTTTGTTTTAATGTTTTGCACACAAAGGTTCCAGCTCCTCCATGACGTTTCCAGTAGTGTGTGTTTACTGGATAAGGACTTTTAAAGGGGACCTATTATGCTGCTTTTTACCAGATGTAATAAGTCTCAGGTGTCCCCAGAATGTGTCTGTGAAGTTTCAGCTCAAAATCCTCCCCAGATCATTTGTTACACCATGTAAATGCCCAATTTAGAGTGGAAGCAAAAACATGCTGATTTTGTGCATGTATCTTTAAATGCAAATGAGCAGCTGCTCCGCCCCCTATCAAGAAGAGGGCGGAGCCTTTACAGCTCATGCTTCGGATAATCTGCCAAAAACTAAATCATCTGTTTGGTTTTGATTATAAACTCATGATATTGCAGTTCTTAATCATCATTTGAAGTTTATTATCTGCATGTGTTTTAAATAGAGATAAACAATATATTGGCCACCATATCGGTATCGGCTGATTTTTCTGTATTTCCTTCCCGAGTTATAGCATGTCAAACAAGAAAGATATGCAAAATCATGATAAAAATGATATCTTTTTTTTTATCTTTTATTTTTCTCGGCATGAGAATGTCCAAATGTAATGTAATTTATATTATCTAAAAATGTGAAAGGTGTTCTATAAAATGATACCTACCTTTTGACTCTCCCTGCTATAGTTTTGGAGTTATGAGTCTTTAGTTTTGTAAAACCATTCAAACGCAACAAATCAAAAGAAACTGCACTGACTGTGAATGTCCTGTTTATGTTTTGCACGTATCAAGTTCTTTTTTGCACTGGAACGAATAATAACACACACAGTTATGCCAAAATGTCCATTTTGTTTAGTATCCTCATAAGAGCTGTCTCAAATGAGTTCAATAAAGTCTTAAATTAACGTAAATAGTTGTGAGAAAATGAGACGTGTGTGAGATATATATTTAAGAGAAGATAAATGTGTCATTTATATATAAAGTATTTATATTTATATATGGTAAATGGTCAATTATATTTATATATATAAATTATATATATACAGTATATAATGTACATGCAAATATGTGTGTGTATTTATATATACAAAATAATTATACTAAGTACACACACATATATTATGTAAACACAAAGTTTTATTTTGGGTGCGATTTATCGCGATGAATCGTTTCACAGCCCTATTCACAATTCATATCATTTCAAAGCAGCTTTCCAAAAAAAATTATTGTTTCCATGTTGCAATTTAGGAAGTATTCTGTTCTCAGCCAGAGATGAGTGTGTGAAAGTAACGTCCATATGACAGTGATATACAGATATAATATAGCAGCTGATGTCATGTATTCAGTTAAACAGGGTTGGGCAGCAATTACAGCTTGAGCTTGCAATAATTACAATATAAGGGTAATATTTCTAATATGACATGACATAACCATATTATCATTTGTGCAAGGCAGTCTCAGCTTAAGAACAGCTTTTATAAACACGTTTATATATATATATTAGATGTTTAATCGTTAGATTGTCTGGCTCTTCTGCACTGAATCTCAGCCTTTGACTGTGAGCATCAGTTCCTCTTCCGGTCTGATTGAGCTCATCTTCAGTCGAGTGATGCTGATGCTGCATGAATGTAGGCCACTGACTGACTGAGAGTTCATATATTCATGCAACATAACAGCTCAACTCTTAAAATCAACGATGCCGTTCATTGCATTGCTCGCCAACACTAGATTGATCAAATTACAACAATGTTTCTCCGGCGACGCGACCAGACTGAAACATTGTTGCATTCACCAGCTCTTTCATTTGAATACTGACGCAAGATGCTTTCATGTTTTATGTTCTGTAGCCTATACTCACTTCACACGGTTGCGCTTGGGTGGTAAACAGCCTCCAAGTCTTTCCACAGAAACCCGTCTTCAGGGTGTGTTTTAGGAGCCGTGATATCGCTATATTAAACACCTCCACCTCCGGCGGCCCCGCTCGCTCTTCTAGTTCATTCTGTGAGCGATGCTGCAGCTGAGCGCAAAAGTCCCGCCTCCTCCCGTGAACAGCCAATCAGAATTAAAGAAGGATTCTGTGCGCCAATCACAGACCGCCGTGTGCCAAGATGAAAGGTGTGGATCGCGTGTCGTCATAGCCCCGCCTTAATCATGTTACAATACAAAGCACATCTTACATTTTCTTTCTTTTTTTTAATAAATATATTTGCGTTTGATTGGTATTAATAAACAATTCAAAATGATTTAATCAAAGAACGTTTTTACATTTTTATAGCGAAGTCTGTTGTTGGTCTTACATTTTTTGTCTTTTTTATAACGCCAAGGCTATGTGTTGCTTTTTGTCTTTTTTTATATATTTGATATTTTCTTCTTTTTTTTTCTTTATATATATATATGTATATATAGAAAGCAAAAGTCCTGCCATATGTTTATTCCACCCATGTACTCAGCCAGCTGATTGCTAATTAGTTATATCTCCTGGCTGAAAAAAAAAATTATATATATATGTGTGTGTGTGTGTGTGTGTGTGTGTGTGAAACGCGGTTTACAAATAAACTTGTTACTGAAGGCCCTGACTGAAACCCCACGGTACGCTACTATATATATATATATATATATATATATATATATATATATATATACTGTATATAACAGAATATTTTGTATCGCTCCTTTTCATGTGTGCGCCTCACAGTGCAATTTTAAACCTGGTCAAAAAATAATAATTCACAATATGTTAAACATTAGTGTACAAAAACAATAGGGGGCAAGTTGTCACACTTTTTTACTGTATATAGACACACAACTTAAAACCAGAAAAAAAGTATTGAAAAACAGACAAATCATTCATGCAACCGGACATCTGACTGAAAACCTTACAGTTACGGCTTATATAAGAGATATAGCTTATTATCTTCTGAGTTACTCTTATATAGCCTTAGTGCCTTTACAGTATATGGTATGGAAATGTAATTGTACAAGTCAAAAGAAGAAAGTGGCTTCTCTCACAAACTTGCCCTTCTCTTACATTTGTCTTTACAGTTCAATGTGTAGGAGTGCAAAAGTCTGTCTTCAGGTTTTCCTTGTGTAAAACAAGCTCTGGTCCATCCGGCAGACTCTGAGCATATTTACATGTCATACAATATACATTTTTACACATCAATGTCAGACTGAGTTCATTGTACAATGACAAATACATGATTCTGATTGTGATTCAGCCCCGGTGGCTGTATCTGTAACTCTGACAACACTTCTGATCAGTAAATGTTCTGCAGAATCTATTTCACATGAACACGCCTCTAAACAACATTTATTTACATGCGTGTCACACGGTTTCTTCCCGTCTAAAGGTCACATTAGCAACATTCAGGCAAGATTTTGCAGGAAAAAAAGCTCCATTACATCATTAACACAGCCCTGCATCATGAAAATGCAAAATGTAATGCAAATATGATGCAAATGTATATATATATATATATATATGCATGTATGTATCAGTATAGTATATATGCATGTATATATCAGGAAGTATTGCAAATTTGCAGTCTGCGTCAAAAAACAAGGCTGAGAATTGAAACAAAATGGCTCAGAGAAAGATGGGAATCATGTCTTGTGGCAGTTTTTCTGGTGATTATGGGACAATAGAAACCTTATTCACCTTGCAAACTGTTGAAAGCAAAAATGCTACAAAATGCACATATTTTTTGAGAAAGTGTGACGTGCTAAAGCAAAACAGGCACTATTTCTGGAATCAGCACCCCAAAATGAGTGAGAAACAAGTACAGGGCTCGACATCAAGCCTTGTCATGTGTCCTTCAGACAAGTAAATTGGTCATTCACTTGTCCGAGTAAAACAGTTATTAAAGTTAAATAAGTGTAAAATGGTGTAAAAATTATTTATTCTGAAGAATAAGCATTTATTCTCATCAGTGTTCAATAAGCTTTGACATTTTTAAATCTGCTTATTTGTGATATTTACCACAAGGTCATTCACCATTGATTGATTACATTAATAATTGCAAAAAAAAATTGTATCATCAGTTTTCTGAAATTGTATGTTTAAATATCCAAATGAGGCGCTATCTAATTAAATATGCACTAATTTGCATACATTTCTAGAACAAAAATCTGAACGTTGGATAAAGTCATGTTCAAAATTCTTGTTTATTTTTTTTGATATATTAGAGTCAAAGGTTTTTACAGAGGGGATTTTGGATATCTCTATTTATCACTCCACAAATCAGAAAATACTGTCAACAGCCAAAAATCAATACATTTTCGCCATTTTGTTAGGAAAAAAATGTTGTATAAAATCAGGAAAATTATATACGAACAAACCCTTCTGTAAAAACCTTCAGAATATAGATAAGAATAAAACTGTAAAGTTTGGTGAATCTTAATTTTACTGAAGTGGAGATTTCTGGCTCAATGTAGGAGGAAAAACTCAGCCTTTAAAGATATATACTGTAATTGAAATCTACAGACGCAAATAGATAAAGTGCTCTAAAAGATACAGCTAATAGTGTATTTTGGATGTTTTCTGTCCACTATAGTCTGAAAAGACACTTTATGAAAAGCCAAAATGCCCAAAATCTCAAAATTGACAGATACATGAAACCACGTGTCTGGCCTTAAAAGGGGTATCTTCATCTTTCATTCCAAATTCTTATATTTGATCAATAATTTCAATTAGAATATTAAGACACAATAGGGCAGTTAGCAATCAAATTAAACCATTTACACTGAAAAATTACAACTGTATTAAATAATGTTATGAGATTGTTTTAAATATTTTTTGAAAATAAAATAAGAGACGTGAAACTAAACCGCCAGTAGATGGCGGCAGATGACCATCTTAATGTGTGAGTCACTGAGCCATTCATTCAGACGATTCGTTCAACCAAATGATTCATTCAAGAATGAGGCAATTGTTTATGAATGGGTCATTGAATCTTTGACTCAACCGATTCGTTCAAAACTCTGAATCAATTCGTTCAAAACTCTGAAAACTCTGAATCTTTGTTTGGAACTATTTTCGCTGCTGAAACGGAAACAAAAACAGTCAATAAAATCAGAAACATTCTCGCATTTTTTTGTTTCCCTAGTTGTTTTTTGTCGCTGAAGTTTTAATCAGGCTAATTATCCAGTTGGGCAAGTAAAATTCTCTTTAATTGCCCCTTCAAGAAATCCATTTGTCCCGGACAAGTGGACAAGCTTTAATGTCGAGCCCCTGAAGTATTGGATTTCATTCAGCAAATATGATGCAAGGCGGTGAATTATTAATAGTGTTGAAATGTGACTTTCAAAACAAGATTTATGTTGGTGAAGCCGTGAATCTGAAAATGAGCAGAACTGAGAACTTTTTCACCCTTATGCAAAATGGCAAACCATGCAGATTCCTATTGAAATGATTTCGCCAAGCAACATAGTGTCGTCCCAGATCCGGCCCACATCTGGGGCGTGTGGAATCCATGTGTACCAGATGTGGCCCGGATCTGGGCCGACGCTATGTTGCTGTCGGGGAAACGTGACCGTACCTTACAAGGTTCTTGGTCAGGATGAGGCTCGGCGTGCACCAGACCTCATGCCGTTTAAGTCTGGCTAAGATTACTTTAGATCCAAAATTAGTAAGAAACAAGTATTGGGTTTCATTCAGCAAATACGATGCAGGGCTGTGAATTATTAATAGTGTCAAAAGAAGTGACTTTCAGACCAAGCTTTATGTTGGTGAATCCGTGTGAACAACCTGAACATCAGCAAAATCTGCATGGGGAACTTTTTCACCCTTATGCAAAAAGCCCACTCGCGCAGATTCCTATTGAAATGATTTCGCCAAACAGCGGTAACCCAGACAGCAACATAGGCCTCGTTTACACTGTCAGTGAAATGTGACCCAATACCGATTTTTTGCACATATGTGACACAGATCGGATGTGTTCAATGACAGTGTAAACAGGAAAAAAACGCATGCATTCGGATATTTCCAGATCGGTTTCAGGCCTCATTCATATGTGGAAATAAATCTGAAATAAATCCGCGGTTTAATGACGAGAGAAACCCTGACGCACGTCTGCAAAGGGATGGACGGCCCGACGAAACGTTGTGTCGTCGTAGGAGAGGAATGTGAACAAACGCTGACACATCAAAGGTTGGCTTGCTCATCCTAAAATTTCGGACCCACTTCTCTTAAAGCCAGCCACAATATGCTCCCGCCAGTCCTGAGATCTCTCTCGCACACAATAACTGAAGCATATGCGCAGGCTGCAATGATGGCACTTTTCGTCGTCCTCCGCCTCATAATCATGGTGATGTTTGGCGAACTTCACATATATCACAGAGCATCAATCATATTTCACATTCGTCCATCTGTGCAAGATAATTTAACCCTTTAAGCATGTGCAATGTTTCAGATAGTATGGCAAGTGTAAACACATGAATCGGATATGGGTCACAGTTGAAAGAACTGGTAAACGGACGGTCCAAAAAATCGGATAAAGGCAACAAATCAGAATTGGGCATTAAGACATGCAGTGTAAACGAGGCCATAGTGTCGGCCCAGATCCGGCCCACATCTGGGGCGTTTGGAATCCATGTATACCAGATGTGGCCTTACGAGGTTCTTGGTCAGGATGAGGCTCGGCGTGCACCAGACCTCATGCCGTTTAAGTCTGGCTAAGATTAGTTTAGACCCAACCTACAGTGCTTATTTTGGGGTAGAGAGCAGTGCTTGACTGTTCTGCCTGCAGTGGGACAGTTTCCCATCCGTTCTCCATCCCAGAGTGCTCAGAGAGCCTTGGACAGGTGTGTCCTCTGACATCCGTGATCTCTCTGAGCGCTCCTGATAACGCCCGTGACGCAGCCCTCAACGCCCCCGCTCGTTCCCACCGCTCACACACTCTTGCTCCCGTACGAGCCCCCTGCGTGAGCTCCATTAAGAAGTCCAGACTCTGGGAAGGCAAGCTGAACAACGGCAGTCTCCGGAAAAACTCGGGCAGGGCCGTGGAAGTGCACCGCCCGTCGAACTGCGCCAGCACGAAGCGCTCTCCCGCACGACCCAGCAGATAGTCTCCCAGAACGCGGCTCAGCAATGCGTCGAAGACTTCGGAGCACGGCGACGATTGGACCCCCGTTTCTTCTTCCGGTTTCCCTCCTCGACAGCCCCATTCCTCGGCCCGCTCGCAGGCTTCCGGCGTCAGAACCATCACAGCTTTGCCTCCGCTCCGCCGCACCCGGTCCAGACAGGAGTGCAGCCAGGGAACCGGACCCAGAGCGTTGATCTCGGAGCGGTTCCACAAGTCCAGAGACACGGTGAAGCCGAGAGCGGAGAGACTCGAGCCCAGACGGCACATTAGCTGGATGACGGTGGTGTCTGAGTCCGGAGGACACACCAGAAGCAGCTCCACACCTGCCGACACCGCAGCTGAAACAACACACAGATGAACGTCAGCAAACACACCGCTGAAACTACTGTGATGGATTTTTTAAATTAATCATAACTAACATTTATTTTTCTTGCAGGATTAATAATTATATGCTTTTGAAACCTAAATAAAAACTGTTGTACTCTTTTCGCTGGTGGGATTCTCTCTGAAACTGGTCTGAGATCCTCCGGCCGTGATTAAAGCATATTCGAAGGCATTGTCTGGAATCTGTCTAGTTATTGCTGTGCAGCCTGTTAGTCGAACACTAGAGACCTTATTCACAAGTGATAATGTTCAAGAAGGAACGAGGCGTCGTTCGACTCAGTGTGAGACTCTCAGGTGGGGTTAGATGTGCTCAGGTAACTATAATTCTTAGGCATTTTATGCGGTCAGAGTATCTACTCTTAGGCGTAAACCAACACGGTCAGAGCTGAACTCACCTGAGGATAATTTTGCAAGTGTCGACTGGAGACGCCCAGATAAACCTAAGTCAGGTGCGTAGGGGAAAATCTACCACACTACACACTGTTTTTTTGCAGTGATGCCATATAAGAACCATTTTTGGTTACTAAAAGAACCTCTCAGTGAACGGTTCTTAAAATAAATTTTTTTCTTAATGTCTTATAATCTTTAAGGGGACATATCATGAAATCTGACTTTTCCCGTGTTGAAGTGCTATAATCGGTGCTTCTATCAACCCAGAAAACGCGAAAAGTAGCATCCCAGTAACTGTGTTCTGGTGAGCCTTTCTCTGCAAGCATGTCAAAAAATAAGCCGATCATATTTCGCTCTCCTTCTGACGTATGAAGAGGATCTTATTATAATATTACCGGCCCTTAATCTGCACGTTTACACACACCAGCCGACATTTGGTTCCACACGCGACAACAGAGACCAGTTCTAACGCACTGATGAAGATCCAGCAGAGCCTGAAGCTGTTCTGTGGTTGAGCACAGACGAGCACTGAACACTATTGACCAGAACATGTCACCGCTGTCTTATAAAGACCTCAGGAACTGTGGACACTTGTGGAGAAGTTAAACATGATGATGAGATGATCAGTGTAACTCCACAACAACTACAGAAATGTCTCTGTGGCGAGCAGGACCGTGAGAGAGTGGCGTGAGGCCGGTGGCGTGACTGATGATGAGCTTCACCTGCGCAACGCACCGGTCTCGTATCTCTCACGGAGGAGCGGAAGCATAAAGGAGGATTGACGACAGTGAAGATCGAGAGAGGACCAGGCCTGGACTATTTTAGTTGATGTTTTGTTTTATTATGTTTGGCGGGAGTCGACCGTGAGGGACTGCCATCTTTACTTTCATTTTGTGTTTATTTATTTATTAAAGTCTTTAGATGTTCGCCGGTTCCCGCCTCCTTCTTCCCATAACATCTAACATTGCTACAGTCTCCACTAACATTCAGAAACGTCCAGGAGCGTCTAAAAGTGAAACTCTGAGTCTCTCCGTAAGGCTGCACTCGCTACTGGTTATTCTGGGATTCTGGATGAGTGAGATTGGTGTGTTTTGTTATTGCTGGAGAATCTGAAGCTCCTGTAAAGACTCCGCCCTCTTCTGAACGGAGGCGGAGCAACAGCTCATTTGCATTTACAGGGACACACACAAAAACATTGTGTTTTTTCTCACACCCAAAAAGGGGCAAATTTGACAAGCTATAATAAATTATCTGGAGGGATTTTGAGCTTAGATTTCACAGACACATTCTGAGGACACCATAGATTTAATATGCCACCTTTAAGAACCTTATTTTCCACTATAAAAAACCTTTTGTGCAATGGAGAGATTCCATGGATGTTAAAGGTTCTTCACGGAACCATCGACGCCAATAAAGAACGTTTATTTTTATGATTGTATAGGGAGTGAGCGGTGTGTGAGGTGAGATCATGAAGGAAACTCACTGTTCACATCATCCAGCTTCAGCCATCTGAACACCCAACCTGTTAGAGAGAGAAGGGTGATTAACACTTCAGTTCACAAAGATACATTTTCCCAAAAATCAGAACAATAAAACTAAGAAATATATTTTGCAGAAAGAATAGTTTTTGCAATGTGACATTATTTCCAGCACGAAGAAATACATTTCTCCACTTTGTTTGCTTTACGGCAATGTAAAAGAGCTGATATTTCAATTAAATAAACATCCTTATTGGTGAGCTCTGGTCTGTGTGTGTGTGTGTGTGTTTGTTGTGTGTGTGTTTGTTGATTGATTATGTGATTTATGAAGACAGAAACTTGTATAATGACATGGGTATTAAACTGGTATTACAACGTGAACGTGATTTATGAGGACATTTCATTAGTCCTCGTTTTTAAAATGGCTTTAAAATCAAGCATAGCAAAACAAACGTGTGTGTGTATATGTGTGTGTGCGTGCGTGTGTGTGTGTGGGTGTTAGTGTGTGTGTAATGCTCACTCTTCAGTGTTCCCTGCACTGCATAGGCTCCCAGCACTGACAGACAGACCAGCAGAACACACACCACCAGCGGGAAGATCCAGTAAGTCCTCTTCACTGCAGTGACACACACACACACACACACACACACACACAGAGGGAGAGCTGTTATTACATCACAATCTGCATTATATCTGCAATGCGTTATGTTGTAGTACTAAAGTATTATGGCACATTAATTCTGCTCCCTCATCAGAACTGAGGGATGCGAGTGCTTGCCTTCAAAAGGACACACTGGTCCCACGGATCCTTCCATTCCCGCCACTTTAACCTGGACAAGAGAGAAAACACTGCCAGTTTCCCAAAACACACATCAGACGTGAACTGTAAACATGATGAAGAAGTTTAGGTACCTGAACACACAGTAAAGGATGACGCTCCACTTGTAGAAACTCTCCTCGTAACTGCTGCAATGGATGAAAGAAAAGAGACGTGTTAGAGAAGTAAATATAAAGCAACACTTTATTCAAAGGTCACATAGTCACATATGTTAAATGTACTTAATATAGTAATAACATTAAATTAGACATAACTGCAATCAACTAACCATAATCCAAACCCTAAATAAGGCAACACTTTATTTTACAGTGTCCGTTACAGGTTACATGTGGTTACTATAGTAAAAACTATAAATTAATTATTATTACTCAGTGCTTAAATGTATAACTACACTATAGTAAGTACATTATATTAATATATAATTTTATTAATATTCCTCAGTACCTATTTGTGTAATTACACGAATGCAAATTCATTTTAAATTTGATGGAAGCTTGTTTCTGCCATAGAATAAAACATTTTAAAAGATAATTGCGACTTTTTATCTCACTATTGCGAGATTACAACTCGTAATTCTAACTTTAATTCTCAGAATTGTGAGACATAAAGTAAGATTTGTGAGATATAAACTCGCAATTGCAGGTTTACAGTATATCTCACAATTCTGACTTTATAACATGCAATTGTGTGTTTTAAAGTCAGAATTTTGAGATATAAAGTCGCAATTGCGAGTTAACATCTCGCGATTCTGACTTAAAACGCAATTTGAGTTTAATGTATATCTCGCAATTCTGACATCTTTTCTCAGAATTGTGAGATATAAACTCATTAAGCAATTGCGAGTTATAAAGTCCAATTCTAAGGAAAAAAAGACCGACTTTTTTCCTCAGAATTGCGAGATTGCTCAGAACTCGCAATTCTGACTTTGTCTTACAATTGCGAGTTTATATCTCGCAATTCTGACTTTATAACACAATTATAAATATCTAAAAATATATAATATTACAATTATAATATAAATATTGCGCAATTGTGAGAAAAAAGTCAGAATTGTGAGATGAAAAGTTGCACAATTTCCTTTTTTTTTTTTTATTTAAAAATTATTATTTTTTGATTCGTTTGCACGCTTCCATAGGATAGTGATCTGAACCCAACCCAACATCTAACTTGTCCCACACCATATTTGATATCTCAAGTGCAGTTTCCCACCTGCTTGTAGTCTGTGGTTTGGATCCAGCTGTTGTTCTGGTAGACGTGCACATGAGATCTGGTGTTCAGCGCATGGCATCTGCTGTCCAGGCCTGAGCTCTTCCTACACACCCACAGCTGGGCCTCGAACCTGCAGGAACCCGTGAGGGTCCACACCAGAGCGGGACGCTCATCACGAGCCTCAGTCTCGGACAGAGACACCGACACACTGGAGACTGAGACTGATGAGAATGAAAGGAGAGTTTACCAGAGTTTACCAGTCATATAGTGCAGATTAAGTCAGAAACGTTTGCACTGACTACATCAGCTGCGTTTCCGTTACAGATTTGCGAAAAACTTTTCCTGAATGTCGATAAAAAAATATTGTAAAATGACGCCGTTTCCATTAATTGATGTTATGCGACTAAAATGCAATTTTTTCCTTTTGCGATAAGTCGTTCCAAAAGTCATGTTGGTTGGTTTATGTATATCTCAGCCGCCGCACTAGCCATTACTTTAACCAAAGGAGACGTAGACGTGTTTTCACAGCATTAATGTCAAGGAAAGACCCTTATCCTGAGAGCGGCTCATATGAGTGTTTCACTCCTTCTGCTTCAAGATCTTGAGGAATTGTGGCATTTCTTTGTTGTTTAGAATCCAGTATTCCTGTAATACTTTTGTCTTTTATGAGTTTAATAAAGATCTCTGAACGTCTTCCAAACACACGAAGTAATCTTTAAAGACTGATCGACTGTTATGTACGTCATGTGACTGTAAATGCGAAAAAAATGTTTTTCCGTTGCAGTTTTGCAGAATATTCCTTTTTCGAGTTGCCTGTAAAAACACCTCATGCGAGCGTAAAAACTGTTTTGCGATATAAGGGAGTTTTTGCGAAATTGACGTGTTTCCATTGGTCATATTTTCAATTCACAATTTCAATTTGAGCAATTTGAAGGGTAATGGAAACACAGCTATTGTTATTTTCTGAGCCAGCTGACAGGGAACGTTCTGGCAAGGTTCTCTCAAAGTAAAAAACAAACACTCTTACAGTAACATTAAAAGAACGTTCATTCATAGTTATCTGCTCTTTAATAATGTTCTCAAAACGTTAGTACTTCACTACTGGCAAAATGGGCTTTCAATAAAACTTGGCTGCCTATGCGGTAGAAAGACGAAAAGCTTTTTGAAATTGATCTGAAAAGAGCAAAACAGAGAGAAAGCTGTTTTCTTCCCTTTTGCCAAATAGGTAGGAAAACTTCAACACCCATAATGCACTAGGCATGATGCCGTCCAAGGCCATTGCCACCAGTCTGCTACGGATACGCTTACCAGAGTCAAATACCACCTTGCTTTAGTAGGAAATACCTCTTAGGAAACTATTGGTTATAATGGTGTCTACTTGTGTTGTTCCTGTATGCAAAAATTCAGTGGGAAAGTTTAGTGGGAAAGCCACTTCCAGCCTGAAAACTCTTTGACTATCCCAAGTTCCAGCTGAACATTCAGAAAACTCCCTTGATTTTCCTTTAAAAACATGTTGTGTCAGTATTCAAAGTAGGAAGTGAATGCCATACCTGTTTCATTCAAAAACGGACAATACTCTGTTCGAGGGAAGTTCCCCCAAATCTATGCAAAGGTAGAAAGAGAATAAGCATCAAGGAAAAATGTGAACATCCCTGTATATGCTTATAAATTTCGATCTCCAGACAGTGTTACTAATATAACCTCTTTATTCTGTATGTTTGTATGCATGACTTTCATATATGATGCTTTTCTATTTATTTGTTTAATAATTCAATAAGAGAAATAAACATTTGTTGCTCTTACCTCAAAGCACAGACAGGGGGCGACAGATCCCTGGGAAATCTCAAACTCATCGCTGGTGTTATTCTTTACATTAAGGAAGAGACAGAAAGGGAAGTTAAAACTAATTAAATGAACCAATTAAAGGTATTATTGATCAGTGTTACGTACCCATTCCAGCTTAAGACAGGGTCCGTTCCTGTCCCGTCTCTGGCATGCGTTAAACTCTTGGGATCTCCATTTATCTGCATCAGCCACATATAGTCTTATTGCTCCTGTCACAGGGTCTGTTCTTCTGTGTAGCCTGGGTGCGACTGGAAACCAAAGCAGCCAATGAGAAGAAGAGATGGACCACAGATATATGACACAGAACCAGTGACACCTGACCTGCATCAACAAATTGTCACTTTTGGGTAAACTTTTCCATAATGGATCACTGGTAACTTATTTTAGCTGCCATTCTGCTATTAGAGTTTGATTTCAGGGCTGTTTGGTGGCATTCACTCAGTGTGAAGTTGTGAACTAGTCTTCAGTCTTTACACTTCGGCTACGTTCAGACTGTCAGTCCAAATCCGATTTTTGTGCATATCTGATTGAAATCCAATCCGATTTATCTAATGTGAACAGCAAAAAATCACAAGAAATTAAATTTTTACAAATCCATTTCAAGCTACATCCATAAGTGGTTTGAAATCCTATTTCGGGAAATCAGTTTCAGTCTGACCGCTCTGATCGGATTTTGCATGGTTTATGTGACTTTGTCACGCCACGTAAGATGTAAACGTCAGACGTTGTTATAGGAAACGTGCTGAAAGTCGCTGCCGAAATGACAATTTATAATGGGGACATATTCTGAAACCGGTGGAGACGACAGCGCGGAAAAAAGCCATTTATACGAGCCTCCGCCGGTTCTGCCACTGTCTCAGAAGACGCAGTAGTTTAGACTCCGGCACGGCGGCCACACATTTCCATGTTGTGAAATTTAAATAAGACAACATCTGTATGCAAAACCCTCCATGTAGCAGTTGTTGTTGTTATTGTTATTGTTGTTGTTTTTGCCATATTCCTACCAACGCAACGTCATTGCCATAGAAACCAATGCAGTTATTCCAGAAAATGAAAGAGCTGCATGGACACACAAATCGGATCTGAACAGTTGCGATACACAGTGTGGACGTCAATAATTTTAGATCAGACTCCAATCGGATTCACAAATAATCGGATTTGGACTGAAAGTGTGAACTTAGTCTTCATCAGGATACACGTGATCTGCAGCTTTCTACTGTCACACTTTACCAGTAAACTAAACTAGACGTGTAAACTGGATAACGGTTAACTTACCTTTACAGAAGATGGCATGTAAACCCTTACACACTGAAAGAGAAAAATGTGTTGGTGCCATCCATCAGTTAATGTTCATCTGTCTCAGATACTTATGATAAGTGTGAGAGTTTCACAGCATATTTACCTTCCTCTTTTGAAGGGATCCTGACACCTTTAGTGGAGTTTGTGTTTGGAGAATGGACTTCAACAACACTGCCGAGCTCTGCCTTCGGGATCTCCACCACTAAAGACATCCACACCTACAACACACACACCTGAGAATCAGCCACAGACAGACACAGCAACAACCCAAGTGTTAAATTAACACTCCTCAGAGTTTATGGATTCCACACTCAATGGTGTTAAATGTAACACTGAAGCAGTGTTAAAGTTAATGAGATAATTAAGTGATTAAAGGGATAGTTCGGCCAAAAATGATATTTAACCCATGATTTACTCACCCTCAAGCCGTTCGAGATGCATATGTCAATCTTTTTTCAGACAAACACATTTTCAGTTATTTTAGAAAATGTCTTAGATCTTTCAGTGGTTATAATGTGAAGTTATGTGGTCCACCTCCTTCAAGTCCCAAAATGTGCATGCATCCTTCACAAAAGGAATCCATCCGGCTCCAGGGGTGATAACTTCACATTATAACCACTGAAAGATCTAAGACATTTTTCTAAAATAACTGAAAATGTGTTCGTCTGAAAAATTATGAGGGTGAGCTTGAGGGTGAGTAAATCATGGGTTAAATATCATTTTTGGCCGAACTATCCCTTTAATTGGGAGATGACTGAAGACACCTGGTGTTCACAAGCCGAATCACTGAAGGAAAGAGTCACCATTATGATGATCAGTGTTTGCTTTAGTTGGGCTCTTGACCCTTCACTTTATAGACATTAGTTTTTTTCTGGCTGCTTTAACTGTGTTTATACACCACACACGTTATGGCAAAGAAAGCACAGAGAAAATGTGTTCAGGTGTTTATATTGCACATCATTTTTGGAGACACACACATACATGAAGAATCAGCGTATGATTTTCAACAACGGTGACAAACAGCATATTC